>NC_135836.1:4275000-4690380 GCF_029677425.1 Wolffia australiana | reverse complement strand
ATCTCTGTGCGTTTCTCTCTGCGAATCTCGCTCGCCCTCTGTCTCTCTTTATCTCTCCCCCCCGCCCCTCTCTCTGTGCTTTCTCTCGCGGAATCTCTTTGTGTCGCTCCATGAAATCTCTCTCGGTCTCCTGAATTATCTCTTTGCACTCTGTTTCTCTACTTCCCGGGTTTGTTATCTCCGCTCTCTCTCCTGTGACTCTCATTTCGCTCTCTTATTTGCGATCTCCTCTCTCATCTCCAGTGTTATCCCTCTCTCACCTCTCTTTCCTTCGCCATTTCTCTTTTTCCTCCTGGCTCTCTTTTTCTCGCTCCCCTTCTTGCTGATCTCTCTTCGTCTCTCTTCTTAGCTATTTCTACTCTTTTTCCTCTCTCTGGCTCTCTCTCCTAAATCTCCCTCCCTCATGGGCTGCTCCTATCTCTCCCCACTCAATCTCTATCTCTCTCCTTTAGTGTCTTATTAGCTGTCCTTCTCTCTGGCTCTCCTTCGCTCTCTCTCTTTTCGCTAACTCTCCATTGTCTCTCCCAAACCCAACGTCCCAATGCCTCTCTCTCTGCATGTATGTCTTTGTCTGTTTGTCCAACTTCTCCTTTGAGGTCTGTCCACTCTAAATCCGTCTCGCTTCGCCGCCCAACTCTCCGTTCTGCGGAGGATTCGTCGCATTCAGGGCCGCGTAGGATTTTCAAGGGGTGGGTTGGACCAAGGACCCATTTGTCCATATGGCCGTTTTTATTTTCTGGATTAGGCCCGGCCTTTAGTACTCGATGTTTGACTCCTAAATGAGATCCCCCTTTGCGCAGTAAGCATCTCCATAAATACAATGGCGTCGTAAGGCGTGGCCAGGCCTGCTAGCGGTTAGGAGTTAGGGGCTGGCCTTCAGTGTTATGGCGAAGGCCGTCCAGCCTTTATATGTTTATAGCGATGTTAGTGTGGGCGGTGGATCTTTGGGGTTGATGAGGATGGGATGTGGGAGGCGTGCACAACGATGGACAAAATGGTGATGCTCTTTAGAAATGGTGTTGAGTGGTGTTAGAATCGTTGAAACTTGTGATACAATATCAGCCGTGTCTGTGAGACTAGGATTAACGCCTAGTCATACCTTATTGGGCGTCATAACCGTCTTGGGAGTTAGCAAGCGGGTCTCGCTCTGGGAGGCTTCCCAGACCCCAAAGGGGCCTAGTAAAGCGGGGCCTTGATTTTATCCTGAAGCGCGCCAGCTAACTGGGAGCATTTCACACCTTCGAGCCTAATTGGCGTTTTAAACTGGTTAAAGTCTTGCGTTGTGCACCTGCCATGCGGATGTGGTCGTTAAAGCTTATTCGGCCTCGGCTGGTGCGGCGCTGAAGCATCGCCGTGATGTTGAGGATGGCCCAATGTACTTACGCTGGATGTGTGGCGCGGCCCGCCCCCTCAGTTCCTCTAAGCATCAGGTGGCGTCCCATCGACCTCAAGTATCTGTGGTAACACGCGCCCTCTTCTCTGCGTGCGTTGCCCGGCCACACAGCATATCTCTTTGAAATCACGTCGCTGTTGTGGCCTTAATATCAGTCCTCCAACGCGAGATGTTTTTTCCCGTTTATCGGGATGCAAGACTCATAAAGGAGGCCAGGAGGCGCGCGCTGGATGTTCCCCACCCACTCGCCAACTGCGCCGTCATCAAACCTCTCCCTTTCAGCGTGTGACTTTACATGGATGCTTTGACCGGACACCTGGCCCCTCTGGGTTCCCTATATATAGCGGCGCATCACTTCTCTGAAAATCATCGGGCCTCCATATTTCTCATCTTTGTTTCCCTGCCCCGTCGCGCCCCCAAGTCTCTACTTTACCATGGCGGGAAGACTGAACTTGTGGCGACCTTCTTGATCCTAAACCTGGTTCTCTTCCCACTTGCATCGGCACAGCTGCTCCACGGCTATCACTAGGCTGCGTCGGCCTCCTCAAGTTGCAGCGTGCGATCCTGCACTCAACCTCATCAAGATCGGTGCGATCACCGATGCGTCCTGACAGCTGCTGTCGCTGATTGCAACCTTACGCCTGTGCGGGCGGTAAATGCCTGCGTGCGTAGCCAAGATTAACGTTCTTGGGCTGCGTCGTCGGCGTCAACCTCGGGGGCATAAACCTGTTGCTCAAGGCCTGCGGCCCGCAAGTTCAACTCGCGGATGCTAAGGAGCTGCTTACGGCGTTATCGCGCAGATTTCACGCCCGGATTTTCCGTAACTTTGTTGCGCAACCCTCCTCGTCTTTCCTAGTCATCAGCATTCCGTTCAGTTCATGCGCCCCCTTGTAACAGCCTCTGTCTCAAGCCCCTTCCACCCGCCGAGTCTGACATCTTGTTTAAGGCCTGACCGCTATGATGCGTCCCCTGATAATAAAGCGAGGCTCCTCTCTCCTCCTCCTCGTGTTCTGCCCTCCAGCACGCGCACGTGCAAGGCGTCCTTGGTTGACACACATTTATCTTCCGGATAATAAACCTTAAAAAAAGACTCTCGGTCATACACCTCTGTGTTGGCTTCTTTCATTGTAGGGCACATACTAATAAACATCGCTCCGGCTTTTCAATGTCTTTTTCTCAAGCCTCGAGAACTCTCGAGAGGCCAAGAGTATCATAAAAGTCAGGAAGACAGTGTGGGAAATGAAACTACAGAATCATTCTAGGGCGCTCTCGCGGAGACACGGGAGCTCACTGTTGTAAGCAAGGCGAAGATCGTCGAATCGAAGAATGTCTTCTAAACACTAGCCCAAGGGAGGCGATGATCAGTTGTCACGGGCTTTCCGACCAAAGGCGCTGATCTCTTCGCGCGACCGGTTCTTCTTGCCCAGAACTAGCATCGCATACCCGTTAGCCAGCTGCGATCTTAAGCGTTGTAAAAGTAATTTTAACAGCGAAATCATCCATCTTCGAGCGGTATTACGGCCAGGAAAGCTTGCAAAAGATCATGCGTTTTCAAGCACAATATTTGGGCATGAAAGGTTGAAAAAGATGGTCCATTTTGAAGCCCAAATATTTGGTCGCGAATGAACAGTATTTCATAGTAGAGTACGACGGATAATAGAGTACGTTCCCCAGTAGGCCAAGTGCATTCTCTGCCACTCGAAGATGCGAGGAAGGAAAATTTGCGGATCTTCAAGAAAAATATTAGGTTATCTTTAACAAGCATTCTGACATACAGTATTCAATCATGCGGTAGATTCTTTTACCCTCCACCTTACAGATGTAGGTCTTCCTCCTATTGAATCAAGGGCCTCTTTCTGTGTGTGTGTGTCTCTCTCTGTATCTCTGTCTGCCCATGTATCTCATATTGTTTTCTCTCTTAATCTCAATCTCTCCCTCCCCCCTCTCTCCCTCTCCGTCTCCCTCTTACTCTCTTTCTCTCGCTCCATCTTTACGCGTCTATCTCTCTCTCTCTCTCTCTCTACCACACTGTTTGTCGGACTCAGTTTCTCTCCTCTGCCTCCCCGTGTCTTTCTGTCTCTCTCTTGGCATCCCATCTTACTCGCTTTGTCTCTCTGGCTCTGCGTTTCTCTCGTCTCTGTCTCTCACCTCTTTCTCTCTTAATGTGTCTCTTGAGCTCTCTCTCTCTCTCTCTCTCTCCTTGCTTTCTCTCTCCTATCTCTTGGTCTCTCTCTTACCTCTATTTCTTGGTCTCTCTCACGTTCTCTTTAGCGATCTCTTGGTCTCTATCTCCCTCTCTATCTCCCTCCTCTCTCTCGCTCTCTATCTCAATCTAGCGCCTCTTCTTTATCCCCTGGTCTCCGTCTCATTCTTCTTGTTGATGTGTCTGTCAGGTCTCTACCTCTTTTGCTTTTGGTCAATCTCTCTCTTTCTCTTTCTTACGGCTCTCTTGTTCTCTCCCCTCTTTCTCTCTCTTTCTATCTTATCTCTCTCTTTCCCCAAACGATCTCTCCATCTGTTTTGACCAGGGTTGCCGTCCCTCGGCTTTTTTCTTCGGATTTTGTCATCTGCTCTCGCCATCTCTCACGCACTATCTCTCCTTCGTTTTCTCCTTTCTTCTTAATCACCCTACCTCTCTCCAGTTCTCTCTGTCTCTCTCCCTTTCTCTTCCTTTTTTTGGCGCTCTCTCTTCTACTTTAACGACTGTTTCTGTTTCTCCCTTTTTTTTTTCTCTTGAATTTTCTATGCTCTACCGCTCTTGAACTTTTATTTTCTAGGCAATTGCATTTCTCTCAGAGAAAAAGGGATTTTCCCTTCTCTTTCGGGCCCAGTGCATTTCACCGCTCTTGAACTTCCGTCTCTCGGTTTTCTTCCAGCTCATTTCACTTGCGTTCACCCTCCATACGCAATTTCACATTTCTCACTCTCTTCGTTTCATTCTCTCGATCTTTGTCCCTCTGTTTTTCTTATCTCGTTGGTCGCGTAAATCTCTCTTCACTCTCCCTCACCTCTCAGCTCTCTCTCTAAGAACCCACACACACAGAGTGTCTCTCGCCGTCTCACTCTTTCTCAACCTCTCCTTTCTCTCTCATAAATTTCACCGTGTCTCTACCTCTCTTTCTCCCCACAATCTCCTCCCCTCTCTCTTTCGCTCCCGAAATCTCACTCTTCCTCTCTTTCTCTCCTCTCTCCATAATGTCACTGTGTCTCTACCTCTCTTTCTCCCTCATAATCTCACTCTCCTCTCTCTTTCGCTCCATAATCTCACTCTCCGTCTCTCTCTCTCTCTCTCCCCATAATCTCACTCTCCGTCTCTCTCTCTCTCTCTCTCTCTCTCTCAATCTCACTCTCCGTCTCTCTCTCTCACTCTCTCTCTCTCTCTCCCACAATCTCACTCTCCGTCTCTCTCTCTCTCTCTCTCCCGCAATCTCACTCTCCGTCTCTCTCTCTCTCTCTCTCTCTCTCTCTCTCCCGCACTCTCACTCTCCGTCTCTCTCTCTCTCTCTCTCTCTCCCTCTCACTCTCTCTCTCTCTCTCTCTCTCTCTCTCTCTCTCTCTCTCTCTCCCGCAATCTCACTCTCCGTCCCTGCCTCTCTCTCTCTCTCTCCCCCGCAATCTCACTGTCCCTCTCTCTCTCTCTCCATCCCTCCCGCAATTTCACTCTCCGCCTCTCTCTCTCTCTCTCGCTCGCAATCTATCTCTGTGCCTCGCTCTCTCCTTCTCTTCCGCAAGCTCACTCACTCTTTCTCTCTCTCTCGTACTGTGTCTCTCTCTCTCTCCCACACCCACTCCCCCTCTCGCTCTCACCTTCCTTCCTCTCGCACTCTCTGTGCGTTTCTCTCTGCGAATCTCGCTCGCCCTCTGTCTCTCTTTCTCTCTCTCCCCCCCGCCCCCTCTCTCTGTCTTTCTCTCTCGCTTGGAATCTCTTTGTGTCGCTCGCGGTCTCTCTCGGTCTCTCGTTATCTCTTTGTCGCGCTCTGTTTCTCTAGCCGGGTTTTGTTATCTCCCGCTCTCTCTACCTCTCTGTGACTCTCATTTTGCGCTCTCTTATTTGCGATCTCTCTCTCTCTCTCCGTGTTATCCCTCTCTCCCCTCTCTTTCCTTCGCCATTTCTCTTTTTTTCCTCCCTGGCTCTCTTTTTCTCGCTCCCTTCTTCGATCTCTCGCCGTCTCTCTTCTTCGCTATTTCTCTTTTTTTCCTCTGGCTCTCTCTCTAAATCTCCCTCCCTCGCGGGCTATCCCTATATCTCTCCCCTCAATCTCTATCTCTCTCTGAGTGTCTTATTCGCTGTCCTTCTCTCTGGCTCTCCTTCGCTCTCTCTCTTTTCGCTATCTTCGTGTCTCTCCCAAACCCAACGTCCCGAATTTTCTCTCTCTGCATGTGTCTTTGTCTGTTTGTCAACTTCTCTTGGGGTCTGTCCCTCTCCGTCTGCGCTCGCCGCCCAACTCTCCGTTTGCGGAGGGTTCGTCGCTCAGGGCGCGTAGGATTTTCAAGGGGTGGGTTGGACCAGGACCCATTTGTCCATATGGCGTTTTTTATTTTCTGGATTAGGCCCGGCCTTTAGTACTCGATGCTGACTCTAAATGAATCCCCCTTTGCGCAGTAAGCATCTCCATAAATACAATGGCGTCGGGCGTGGCCAGGCCTGCTGTGATTAGGAGTTAGGGGCTGGCCTTCAGTGTTATGGCGAAGGCCGTCCAGCCTTTATATGTTTATGACGATGTTAGTGTGGGCGGTGGATCTTTGGGGTTGATGAGGATGGGATGTGGGAGGCGTGCAGCAACGATGGACAAAATGGTGATGCTCTTTAGAAATGGTGTTGAGTGGTGTTGCAGAATGGCGTTGAAACTTGTGATACAATATCAGCCGTGTGCGTGAGACTAGGATTAACGCCTAGTCATGTACCTTATTGGGCGTCATAACCGTACTGGGAGTTAGCAAGCGGGTCTCGCTCTGGGAGGCTTCCCAGACCCCAAAGGGGCCTAGTAAAGCGGGGCCTTGATTTTATCCTGAGCGCGCCAGGCTAACTGGGGCATTTCACGCCTTCCGAGCCTAATTGGCGTTTTAAACTCGTTAAAGTCTTGCGTTGTGCACCTGCCATGCGGATGTAGTCGTTAAAGCTTATTCGGCCTCGGTGGTGCGGCTGAAAGCATCGCCCGTGATGTTGAGATGGCCCAATGTACTTACGCTGGATGTGTGGCGCGGCCCGCCCCTCGGTTCCTCTAAGCATCAGGTCGCGTCCACGCCGACCTCCAAGTATACGCGATAACACGCGCCCTCTTCTCGTCGTTGCCCGGCCACACAGCATATCTCTTTGAAATCCACGTCGCTGTTCGTGGCCTTAATATCAGTCCTCCAACGCGAGATGTTTTTCCCGTTTATCGGGATGCAAGACTACATAAAGGAGGCCGGGAGGCGCGCCGCTGGATCGTTCCCCACCCCACTCGCCAACTGCCGCCGTCATCAAACCTCTCCCTTTCAGCGTGTGACTTTACATGGATGCTTTGACCGGACACCTGGCCCCTCTGGGTTCCCTATATAGCGGCGCATGCACGCCTAGAAAATCATCCGGGCCTCCATATTTCTCATCTTTGTTTCCCTGCCCCGTCGCGCCCCAAGTCTCTACTTTACCATGGCGGAAGACTGAACTTGTGGCGACCTTCTTGATCTAAACCTGGTTCTCTTCCCACTTGCATCGGCACAGCTGCTCACGGCTATCACTAGCTGCGTCGGCCTCCTCAAGTTGCGGCGTGCGATCTGCCTCAACCTCATCAAGATCGGTGGAATCACCGATGCGTCCTGAGCAGCTGCTGTGCGCTGATTGCAACCATACGCCTGTGCAGGCGGTAAATGCCTCTGTGCGTGGCCAAGATTAACGTTCTTGGGCTGGTCGTCGGCGTCAACCTCCGGGGACATAAACCTGTTGCTCAGGCCTGCGGCCAGCAGGTTCCAACTCCTTGGATGCTAAGGGGCTGCCGCGGCGTTATCGCTGAATTTCACGCCGGATTTTCCGTAACTTTGTTGCAACCCTCCTCGTCTTTCCTAGTCATCAGCATTCCGTTCAGTTCATGTAGCCCCCTTGTAACAGCCTCTGTCTCAAGCCCCTTCCACCCGCCGAGTCACGACATCTTGTTTAAGGCCTGACCAGCTATGATCGTCCCCTGATAATAAGCGAGGGCTCCTCTCTCCTCCTCCTCGTGTTCTGCCCTCCAGCGCGCACCGTGCAAGGCGTCCTTGGTTGACACACATTTATCTTCCGGATAATAAACCTTAAAAAGACTCTCGGTCATACACCTCTGTGTTGGCTTCTTTCATTGTAGGGCACATACTAATAAACATCGCTCCAGCTTTTCAATGTCTTTTCTCAAGCCTCGAGAACTCTCGAGAGGAGCCAAGAGTATCATAAAAGTCAGGAAGACAGTGTGGGAAATGAAACTACAGAATCATTCTAGGGCGCTCTCGCGGGACACGGGAGCTCACTGTTGTAAGCAAGGCGAAGATCGTCGAATCGAAGAATGTCTTCTAAACACTAGCCCAAGGAGGAGCGATGATCAGTTGTCGCGGGCTTTCCGACCAAAGCGCTGATCTCTTGCGCGACCGGTTCTTCTTACAGAACTAGCATCGCATACCCGTTAGCCAGCTCGATCTTAAGCGTTGTAAAGTAATTTTAACAGCGAAATCATCCATCTTCGAGCGGTATTCGGCCAGGAAAGCTTGCAAAGATCATGCGTTTTCAAGCACAATATTTGGGCATGAAAGGTTGAAAAGATGGTCCATTTTGAAGCCCAAATATTTGGTCGCGAATGAACAGTATTTCATAGTAAGTCTGACGGATAATGAAGTACGTTCCCAGTAGGCCAAGTGCATTCTCTGCCACTCGAAGATGCCGAGGAAGGAAAATTTGCCGGATCTTCAAGAAAAATATTAGGTTATCTTTAACAAGCATTCTGACATACAGTATTCAATCATGCGGTAGATTCTTTACCCTCCACCTTACAGATGTAGGTCTTCCTCCTATTGAATCAAGGGCCTCTTTCTGTGTGTGTGTGTGTCTCTCTCTGTATCTCTGTCTGCCCATGTATCTCATATTGTTTTCTCTCTTAATCTCAATCTCTCCCTCCCCCCTCTCTCCCTCTCCGTCTCCCTCTTACTCTCTTTCTCTCGCTCCATCTTTCCGCGTCTCTCTCTCTCTCTCTCTCTCTCTCTATCTCACTGTTTGTCTTTCTCCCTCTCTCTCTCTCTCCCTCTCCGTTTCTTTCTGTCTCTCTCTTGGCATCCCATCTTACTCGCTTTGTCTCTCTGGCTCTGCGTTTCTCTCCGTCTCTGTCTCTCACCCTCTTTCTCTCTTAATGTGTCTCTTGAGCTCTCTCTCTCTCTCTCTCTCTCTCACTTACTTTCTCTCTCCCTATCTCTTGGTCTCTCTCTTACACTCTATTTCTTGGTCTCTCTCACGTTCTCTTTAGCGATCTCTTGGTCTCTATCTCCCTCTCTCTCTCCCTCCCTCTCTCTCGCTCTCTATCTCAATCTAGCGCCTCTTCTTTATCCCCCCTGGTCTCCGTCTCATTCTTCTTGTTGATGTGTCTGTCTGGGTCTCTACCTCTTTTGCTTTTGGTCAATCTCTCTCTTTCTCTTTCTTACGGCTCTCTTGTTCTCTCCCCCTCTTTCTCTCTCTTTCTATCCTTATCTCTCTCTTTCCCAAACGATCTCTCCATCTGTTTTGACCAGGGTTGCCGTCCCTCGGCTTTTTTCTTCGGATTTTGTCATCTGCTCTCGCCATCTCTCACGCACTATCTCTCCTTCGTTTTCTCCTTTCTTCTTAATCACCCTACCTCTCTCCAGTTCTCTCTGTCTCTCTCCTTTCTCTTCCTTTTTACTGGGCGCTCTCTCTTCTACTTTAACGACTGTTTCTGTTTCTCCCTTTTTTTTTTCTCTTGAATTTTCTATGCTCTACCGCTCTTGAACTTTTATTTTCTAGGCAATTGCATTTCTCTCAGAGAAAAAGGGATTTTCCCTTCTCTTTCGGAGCCCAGTGCATTTCACCGCTCTTGAACTTCCGTCTCTCGGTTTTTCTTCCAGCTCATTTCACTTGCGTTCACCCTCCATACGCAATTTCACATTTCTCCTCTCTTCGTTTCATTCTCTCGATCTTTGTCCCTCTGTTTTTTCTTATCTCGTTGGTCGCGTAAATCTCTCTTGACTCTCCCTCACCTCTCGCTCTCTCTCTAAGAGACCACACACACAAGGTGTCTCTCGCCGTCTCACTCTTTCTCAACCTCTCCTTTCTCTCTCATAAATTTCACCGTGTCTCTACCTCTCTTTCTCCCCATAATCTCACTCCCCTCTCTCTTTCGCTCCCGAAATCTCACTCTTCCTCTCTTTCTCTCCCTCTCTCCACCAATGTCACTGTGTCTCTACCTCTCTTTCTCCTCATAATCTCACTCTCCTCTCTCTTTCGCTCCACATAATCTCACTCTCCGTCTCTCTCTCTCTCTCTCCACCAATCTCACTCTCCGTCTCTCTCTCTCTCTCTCTCTCTCCATAATCTCACTCTCGTCTCTCTCTCTCTCTCTCTCTCCATAATCTCACTCTCCGTCTCTCTCTCTCTCTCTCTCCATAATCTCACTCTCCGTCTCTCTCTCTCTCTCTCTCTCTCTCTCTCTCTCTCTCCATAATCTCACTCTCCGTCTCTCGCTCTCTCTCTCTCTCTCCATCTCCTCCAGTCTCACTCTCTCTCTCTCTCTCTCTCTCTCTCTCTCTCTCTCACCAATCTCACTCTCCGTCCCTGCCTCTCTCTCTTTCTCTTCCCCGGAATCTCACTGTCCTCTCTCTCTCTCTCCATCCCTCCATAATTTCTCTCTCCGCCTCTCTCTCTCTCTCTCGCTCGCACTCTCTCTCTCCGCCTCCCTCTCTCCTTCTCTTCCGCAAGCTCCCTCGCTCTCTCTCTCTCTCTCGTACTGTGTCTCTCTCTCTCCCAACCTCTCTCTCTCTCTCGCTCTCACCTTCCTTTCTCTCGCAATCTCTGTGCGTTTCTCTCTGCGAATCTCGCTCGCCCTCTGTCGCTCTTTCTCTCTCTCCCCCGCCCCTCTCTCTGTCTTTCTCTCTCGCTTGGAATCTCTTTGTGTCGCTCATGGTCTCTCTCGGTCTCTCGTTATCTCTTTGTCGGCCGCTCTGTTTCTCTAGCCCGGGTTTTTGTTATCTCCCGCTCTCTCTACCTCTCTGTGACTCTCATTTTTCGCTCTCTTATTTGCGATCTCTCTGTCTCTCTCCCGTTGTATCCCGCTCTCCCCTCTCTTTCCTTCGCCATTTCTCTTTTTCCTCCCTGGCTCTCTTTCTCGCTCCCTTCTTGCGATCTCTCGCCGTCTCTCTTCTTCGCTATTTCTCTTTTTCCTCTCTGGCTCTCTCTCTAAATCTCCCTCCCTGTGAGCTATCCCTATATCTCTCCCCTCAATCTCTCTCTCTCTCGATGAGTGCCTTATTCGCTGTCCTTCTCTCTGGCTCTCCTTCGCTCTCTCTCTTTTCGCTATCTTCGTGTCTCTCCCAACCCCAACGTCCCGAATTTTCTCTCTCTGCATGTGTCTTTGTCTGTTTGTCAACTTCTCTTGGGGTCTGTCCCTCTCTCCGTCTCGCTCGCCGCCCAACTCCGTTTGCGGAGGGTTCGTCGCTCAGGGCCGCGTAGGATTTTCAAGGGGTGGGTTGGACCAAGGACCCATTTGTCCATATGGCCGTTTTTTTTATTTTCTGGATTAGGCCCGGCCTTTAGTACTCGATGCTGACTCCTAAATGAATCCCCCTTTGCGCGGTAAGCATCTCCATAAATAGAATGGCGTCGGGCGTGGCGAGGCCTGCTAGCGATTAGGAGTTAGGGCTGGCCTTCCGGTGTTATGGCGAGCCGTCCAGCCTTTTATATGTTTATGGCGATGTTAGTGTGGGCGGTGGATCTTTGGGGTTGATGAGGATGGGATGTGGGAGACGTGCAGCAACGATGGACAAAATGGTGATGCTCTTTAGAAATGGTGTTGAGTGGTGTTGCAGAATGGCGTTGAAACTTGTGATACAATATCAGCCGTGTGCGCGAGACTAGGATTAAACGCCTAGTCATACCTTATTGGGCGTCATAACGTGCTGGGAGTTAGCAAGCGGGTCTCGCTGGGAGGCTTCCCGGACCCCAAAGGGAGCCTAGTAAAGCGGGGCCTTGATTTTATCCTGAGCACTTGAGCTAACTGGGAGCATTTCACACCTTCGAGCCTAATTCGCGTTTTAAACTCGTTAAAGTCTTGCGTTGTGCACCTGCCATGCGGATGTAGTCGTTAAAGCTTATTCGGCCTCAGCTGGTGCGGCTGAAGCATCGCCCGTGATGTTGAGATGGCCCAATGTACTTAC
The DNA here is from genome assembly GCF_029677425.1 of Wolffia australiana. Taxonomy (NCBI): domain Eukaryota; kingdom Viridiplantae; phylum Streptophyta; class Magnoliopsida; order Alismatales; family Araceae; genus Wolffia; species Wolffia australiana. Next base: position 4,678,607 of record NC_135836.1, on the reverse strand, counting down.
GCTGGATGTGTGGCCCCGCCCCTCAGTTCCTCTAAGCATCAGGTCGTCCACATCGACCTCCAAGTATACGCGGTAACACGCGCCCTCTTCTCTGCGTCGTTGCCCGGCCACACAGCATATCTCTTTGAAATCCACGTCGCTGTTCGTGGCCTTAATATCAGTCCTCCAACGCGAGATGTTTTTCCCGTTTATCGGGATGCAAGACTCATAAAGGAGGCCAGGAGAGGCGCGCCGCTGGATCGTTCCCCACCCCACTCGCCAACTGCCGTCATCAAACCTCTCCCTTTCAGCGTGTGACTTTACATGGATGCTTTGACCGGACACCTGGCCCCTCTGGGTTCCCTATATAGCGGGCGCATGCCTCTACAAAATCATCCGGGCCTCCATATTTCTCATCTTTGTTTCCCTGCCCCGTCGCGCCCCCAAGTCTCTACTTTACCATGGCGGAAGACTGAACTTGTGGCGACCTTCTTGATCCTAAACCTGGTTCTCTTCCCACTTGCATCGGCACAGCTGCTCCACGGCTATCACTAGCTGCGTCGGCCTCCTCAAGTTGCGGCGTGCGATCCTGCACTCAACCTCATCAAGATCGGTGGAATCACGATGCCGTCCTGAGCAGCTGCTGTGCGCTGATTGCAACCATACGCCTGTGCAGGCGGTAAATGCCTCTGTGCGTAGCCAGATTACGCGTTCTTGGGCTCGTCGTCGGCGTCAACCTCCGGGGACATAAACCTGTTGCTCAAGGCCTGCGGCCCGGCAGGTTCAACTCATGGATGCTAAGGAGCTGCCCGCGGCGTTATCCGCACAGATTTCACGCCCGGATTTTCCGTAACTTTGTTGCGCCAAGCCCTCCTCGTCTTTCCTAGTCATCAGCATTCCGTTCAGTTCATGTCGCCCCCTTGTAACAGCCTCTGTCTCAAGCCCTTCCACCCGCCGAGTGCGACATCTTGTTTAAGGCCTGACCGCTATGATCGTCCCCTGATAATAAGCGAGGCTCCTCTCTCCTCCTCCTCGTGTTCTGCCCTCCGGCACGTGCAAGGCGTCCTTGGTTGACACACATTTATCTTCGGATAATAAACCTTAAAAAAGACTCTCGGTCATACACCTCTGTGTTGGCTTCTTTCATTGTAGGGCACATACTAATAAACATCCGCTCCGGCTTTTCAATGTCTTTTCTCAAGCCTCGAGAACTCTCGAGAGGAGCCCCAAGTATCATAAAAGTCAGGAAGACAGTGTGAAATGAAACTACAGAATCATTCTAGGGCGCTCTCACGGACACGGGAGCTCACTGTTGTAAGCAAGGCGAAGATGCGTCGAATCGAAGAATGTCTTCTAAACACTAGCCCAAAGGGAGGCGATGATCAGTTGTCACGGGCTTTCCCGACCAAAGGCGCTGATCTCTTGGCGCGACCGGTTCTTCTTCGCAGAACTAGCATCGCATACCCGTTAGCCAGCTCGATCTTAAGCGTTGTAAAGTAATTTTAACAGCGAAATCATCCATCTTGAGCGCGGTATTCGGCCAGAAAGCTTGCAAAAGATCATGCGTTTTCAAGCACAATATTTGGGCATGAAAGGTTGAAAAGATGGTCCATTTTGAAGCCCAAATATTTGGTCGCGAATGAACAGTATTTCATAGTAAGTCTGACGGATAATAAGTCACGTTCCCCAGTAGGCCAAGTGCATTCTCTGCCACTCGAAGATGCCGAGGAAGGAAAATTTGCCGGATCTTCAAGAAAAATATTAGGTTATCTTTAACAAGCATTCTGACATACAGTATTCAATCATGCGGTAGATTCTTTACCCTCCACCTTACAGATGTAGGTCTTCCTCCTATTGAATCAAGGGCCTCTTTCTGTGTGTGTGTGTGTCTCTCTCTGTATCTCTGTCTGCCCATGTATCTCATATTGTTTTCTCTCTTAATCTCAATCTCTCCCTCCCCCCTCTCTCCCTCTCCGTCTCCCTCTGTCTCTCTTTCTCTTGCTCCGTTTTTTTGTGTCTATTTTTCTCTCTCTCTCTCTTTCTCTCTACCACGCTGTTTGTCGGACTCAGTTTCTCTCCTCTGCCTCCCCGTGTCTCTCTGTCTCTCTCTTGGCATCCCATCTCTCTCTCTTTGTCTCTCTCGCTCTGCGTTTCTCTCCCTCTCTCTCTCTCTCCCTCTCTCTCTCTTTATGTGTCTCTTGAGCTCTCTCTCTCTCTCTCTCTCTCTCACTTACTTTCTCTCTCCCTATCTCTTGGTCTCTCTCTTACACTCTATTTCTTGGTCTCTCTCACGTTCTCTTTGCGATCTCTTGGTCTCTATCTCCCTCCCTCTCTCCCTCCCTCTCTCTCGCTCTCGATCTCAACCTAGCGCCTCCTCTTTACCCCCCCTGGTCTCCGTCTCATGCTTCTAGTTGATGTGTCAGTCTGGGTCTCTACCTCTTCTGCTTTTGGTCAATCACTCACTTTCTCTTTCTTACGGCTCTCTTGTTCTCTCCCCCTCTTTCTCTCTCTTTCTATCCTTATCTCTCTCTTTCCCAACGATCTCTCCATCTGTTTTGACCAGGGTTGCCGTCCTCGGCTTTTTCTTCGGATTTTGTCATCTGCTCTCGCCATCTCTCACACTATCTCTCCTTCGTTTTCTCCTTTCTTCTTAATCACCCTACCTCTCTCCAGTTCTCTCTGTCTCTCTCCCTTTCTCTTCCTTTTTACTGGGCGCTCTCTCTTCTACTTTACGACTGTTTCTGTTTCTCCCTTTTTTCTCTTGAATTTTCTATGCTCTACCGCTCTTGAACTTTTATTTTCTAGGCAATTGCATTTCTCTCAGAGAAAGGGATTTTCCCTTCTCTTTCGGAGCCCAGTGCATTTCACCGCTCTTGAACTTCCGTCTCTCGGTTTTTCTTCCAGCTCATTTCACTTGCGTTCACCCTCCCGCACGCAATTTCACGTTGCTCACTCTCTTCGTTTCATTCTCTCTATCTTTGTCCCTCTTTTTTTTTCTTATCTAGGTTGGTCGCGTAAATCTCTCTTGGCTCTCCCTCCTCTCTCTCTCTCTAAGACCCACACACACAAGGTGTCTCTCGCCGTCTCACTCTTTCTCAACCTCTCCTTTCTCTCTCATAAATTTCACCGTGTCTCTACCTCTCTCCCTCCCCCGCAATCTCACTCCCCTCTCTCTTTCGCTCCCGAAACCTCACTCTTCCCCTCTTTCTCTCCCTCTCTCCCGCAATGTCACTGTGTCTCTACCTCTCTTTCTCCCTCATAATCTCACTCTCCTCTCTCTTTCGCTCCATAATCTCACTCTCCGTCTCTCTCTCTCTCTCTCCATAATCTCACTCTCCGTCTCTCTCTCTCTCTCTCTCTCTCCATAATCTCACTCTCCGTCTCTCTCTCTCTCTCTCTCTCCATAATCTCACTCTCCGTCTCTCTCTCTCTCTCTCCCGCAATCTCACTCTCCGTCTCTCTCTCTCTCTCTCTCTCTCTCTCTCTCTCTCTCTCCCTCTCTCTCTCTCTCTCTCTCTCTCTCTCTCTCTCTCTCTCTCTCTCTCTCTCTCTCTCTCTCTCTCTCTCCCGCAATCTCACTCTCCGTCCCTGCCTCTCTCTCTTTCTCTTCCCCGGAATCTCACTGTCCCTCTCTCTCTCTCTCCATCCCTCCCGCAATTTCACTCTCCGCCTCTCTCTCTCTCTCTCGCTCGCACTCTATCTCTGTGCCTCGCTCTCTCCTTCTCTTCCATAAGCTCACTCCTCTTTCTCTCTCTCTCGTCCTGTCTCCCTCTCTCTCCCAACCTCTCTCTCTCTCTCGCTCTCACCTTCCTTTCTCTCGCAATCTCTGTGCGTTTCTCTCTGCGAATCTCGCTCGCCCTCTGTCTCTCTTTATCTCTCTCCCCCCCGCCCCCTCTCTCTGTCTTTCTCTCTCGCTTGGAATCTCTTTGTGTCGCTCGCGGTCTCTCTCGGTCTCTCGTTATCTCTTTGTCGGCCGCTCTGTTTCTCTAGCCCGGGTTTTTGTTATCTCCCGCTCTCTCTACCTCTCTGTGACTCTCATTTTGCGCTCTCTTATTTGCGATCTCTCTCTCTCTCTCCCGTGTTATCCCTCTCTCCCCCTCTCTTTCCTTCGCCATTTCTCTTTTTTCCTCCCTGGCTCTCTTTTTCTCGCTCCCTTCTTCGCGATCTCTCGCCGTCTCTCTTCTTCGCTATTTCTCTTTTTTCCTCTCTGGCTCTCTCTCTAAATCTCCCTCCCTCATGGGCGATCCCTATATCTCTCCCCCTCAATCTCTATCTCTCTCGCTGAGTGTCTTATTCGCTGTCCTTCTCTCTGGCTCTCCTTCGCTCTCTCTCTTTTCGCTATCTTCGTGTCTCTCCCAAACCCAACGTCCCGAATTTTCTCTCTCTGCATGTGTCTTTGTCTGTTTGTCAACTTCTCTTGGGGTCTGTCCCTCTCTCCGTCTGCGCTCGCCGCCCAACTCTCCGTTTGCGGAGGGGTTACGTCGCTCAGGGCCGCGTAGGATTTTCAAGGGGTGGGTTGGACCAAGGACCCATTTGTCCATATGGCGTTTTTATTTTCTGGATTAGGCCCGGCCTTTAGTACTCGATGCTGACTCCTAAATGAATCCCCCCTTTGCGCAGTAAGCATCTCCATAAATACAATGGCGTCGGGCGTAGCCCGAGGCCTGCTGGCGGTTAGGAGTTAGGGGCTGGCCTTCCAGTGTTATGGCGAAGGCCGTCCAGCCTTTATATGTTTATGGCGATGTTAGTGTGGGCGGTGGATCTTTGGGGTTGATGAGGATGGGATGTGGAGGCGTGCAGCAACGATGGACAAAATGGTGATGCTCTTTAGAAATGGTGTTGAGTGGTGTTGCAGAATGGCGTTGAAACTTGTGATACAATATCAGCCGTGTGCTGAGACTAGGATTAAGCGCCTAGTCATACCTTATTGGCGTCATAACCGTACTGGAGTTAGCAAGCGGGTCTCGCTCTGGGAGGCTTCCCAGACCCCAAAGGGGCCTAGTAAAGCAGGGCCTTGATTTTATCCTGAGCGCGCCAGGCTAACTGGGAGCATTTCACACCTTCGAGCCTAATTCGCGTTTTAAACTCGTTAAAGTCTTGCGTTGTGCACCTGCCATGCGGATGTAGTCGTTAAAGCTTATTCCGGCCTCAGCTGGTGCGGCGCTGAAGCATCGCCGTGATGTTGAGGATGGCCCAATGTACTTACGCTGGATGTGTGGCGCCGGCCCGCCCCTCAGTTCCTCTAAGCATCAGGTCGCGTCATCGACCTCCAAGTATACCGCGGTAACACGCGCCCTCTTCTCTGCGTCGTTGCCCGGCCACACAGCATATCTCTTTGAAATCCACGTCGCTGTTAGTGGCCTTAATATCAGTCCTCCAACCGCGAGATGTTTTTCCCCGTTTATCGGGATGCAAGACTACGCAAAGGAGGCCAGGAGGCGCGCGCTGGATCGTTCCCCACCCCACTCGCCAACTGCGCCGTCATCAAACCTCTCCCTTTCAGCGTGTGACTTTACATGGATGCTTTGACCGGACACCTGGCCCCTCTGGGTTCCCTATATAGCGGCGCATGCCGCTACAAATCATCCGGGCCTCCATATTTCTCATCTTTGTTTCCCTGCCCCGTCGCGCCCCAAGTCTCTACTTTACCATGGCGGAAGACTGAACTTGTGGCGACCTTCTTGATCCTAAACCTGGTTCTCTTCCCACTTGCATCGGCACAGCTGCTCCACGGCTATCACTAGCTGCGTCGGCCTCCTCCAAGTTGCGGCGTGCGATCCTGCACTCAACCTCATCAAGATCGGTGGAATCACCGATGCCGTCCTGAGCAGCTGCTGTGCGCTGATTGCAACCCCTTACGCCTGTGCGGGCGGTAAATGCCTCTGTGCGTAGCCAAGATTAACGTTCTTGGGCTGTCGTCGGCGTCAACCTCCGGGGACATAAACCTGTTGCTCAGGCCTGCGGCCAGCAGGTTCAACTCCTTGGATGCTAAGGGCTGCCCACGGCGTTATCGCACAGATTTCACGCCCGGATTTTCCGTAACTTTGTTGCCGCAACCCTCCTCGTCTTTCCTAGTCATCAGCATTCCGTTCAGTTCATGCCGCCCCTTGTAACAGCCTCTGTCTCAAGCCCCTTCCACCCGCGAGTGCGACATCTTGTTTAAGGCCTGACCCGCTATGATCGTCCCCTGATAATAAGCGAGGCTCCTCTCTCCTCCTCCTCGTGTTCTGCCCTCCAGCGCACCGTGCAAGGCGTCCTTGGTTGACACACATTTATCTTCGGATAATAAACCTTAAAAAGACTCTCGGTCATACACCTCTGTGTTGGCTTCTTTCATTGTAGGGCACATACTAATAAACATCCGCTCCGCTTTTCAATGTCTTTTCTCAAGCCTCGAGAACTCTCGAGAGGAGCTAAGTATCATAAAGTCAGGAAGACAGTGTAGGAAATGAAACTACAGAATCATTCTAGGGCGCTCTCACGCGGGACACGGGAGCTCACTGTTGTAAGCAAGGCGAGATGCGTCGAATCGAAGAATGTCTTCTAAACACTAGCCCAAGGGAGAGCGATGATCAGTTGTCACGGGCTTTCCCGACCAAAGCGCTGATCTCTTCCGCGACCGGTTCTTCTTCGCAGAACTAGCATACGCATACCCGTTAGCCAGCTCGATCTTAAGCGTTGTAAAGTAATTTTAACAACGAAATCATCCATCTTCGAGCGGTATTACGCCAGGAAAGCTTGCAAAAGATCATGCGTTTTCAAGCACAATATTTGGGCATGAAAGGTTGAAAAAGATGGTCCATTTTGAAGCCCAAATATTTGGTCGCGAATGAACAGTATTTCATAGTAAGTCTGACGGATAATAAGTACGTTCCCCAGTAGGCCAAGTGCATTCTCTGCCACTCGAAGATGCCGAGGAAGGAAAATTTGCCGGATCTTCAAGAAAAATATTAGGTTATCTTTAACAAGCATTCTGACATACAGTATTCAATCATGCGGTAGATTCTTTACCCTCCACCTTACAGATGTAGGTCTTCCTCCTATTGAATCAAGGGCCTCTTTCTGTGTGTGTGTGTGTCTCTCTCTGTATCTCTGTCTGCCCATGTATCTCATATTGTTTTCTCTCTTCATCTCAATCTCTCCCTCCCCCCTCTCTCCCTCTCCGTCTCCCTCTTACTCTCTTTCTCTCGCTCCCTCTTTACGCGTCTATCTCTCTCTCTCTCTCTCTCTCTCCCACACTGTTTGTCGGACTCTGTTTCTCTCTCTCTGCCTCCCCGTGTCTTTCTGTCTCTCTCTTGGCATCCCATCTTACTCGCTTTGTCTCTCTGGCTCTGCGTTTCTCTCCGTCTCTGTCTCTCACCCTCTTTCTCTCTTAATGTGTCTCTTGAGCTCTCTCTCTCTCTCTCTCTCTCTCTCACTTACTTTCTCTCTCCCTATCTCTTGGTCTCTCTCTTACACTCTATTTCTTGGTCTCTCTCACGTTCTCTTTAGCGATCTCTTGGTCTCTATCTCCCTCTCTCTCTCCCTCCCTCTCTCTCGCTCTCTATCTCAATCTAGCGCCTCTTCTTTATCCCCCCTGGTCTCCGTCTCATTCTTCTTGTTGATGTGTCTGTCTGGGTCTCTACCTCTTTTGCTTTTGGTCAATCTCTCTCTTTCTCTTTCTTACGGCTCTCTTGTTCTCTCCCCCTCTTTCTCTCTCTTTCTATCCTTATCTCTCTCTTTCCCAAACGATCTCTCCATCTGTTTTGACCAGGGTTGCCGTCCCTCGGCTTTTTTCTTCGGATTTTGTCATCTGCTCTCGCCATCTCTCACGCACTATCTCTCCTTCGTTTTCTCCTTTCTTCTTAATCACCCTACCTCTCTCCAGTTCTCTCTGTCTCTCTCCCTTTCTCTTCCTTTTTTACTGGGCGCTCTCTCTTCTACTTTAACGACTGTTTCTGTTTCTCCCTTTTTTTTTTCTCTTGAATTTTCTATGCTCTACCGCTCTTGAACTTTTATTTTCTAGGCAATTGCATTTCTCTCAGAGAAAAAGGGATTTTCCCTTCTCTTTCGGCGCCCCGTGCATTTCCCCGCTCTTGCACTTCCGTCTCCCGGTTTTCTTCCAGCTCATTTCACTTGCGTTCACCCTCCCGCACGCAATTTCACATTTCTCACTCTCTTCGTTTCATTCTCTCGATCTTTGTCCCTCTGTTTTTTTCTTATCTACGTTGGTCGCGTAAATCTCTCTTCGGCTCTCCCTCACCTCTCGCTCTCTCTCTAAGAGACCCACACACACAAGGTGTCTCTCGCCGTCTCACTCTTTCTCAACCTCTCCTTTCTCTCTCGCAAATTTCACCGTGTCTCTACCTCTCTTTCTCCCCCGCAATCTCACTCCCCTCTCTCTTTCGCTCCCGAAATCTCACTCTTCCTCTCTTTCTCTCCCTCTCTCCCGCAATGTCACTGTGTCTCTACCTCTCTTTCTCCCTCGCAATCTCACTCTCCTCTCTCTTTCGCTCCCGCAATCTCACTCTCCGTCTCTCTCTCTCTCTCTCCCGCACTCTCACTCTCCGTCTCTCTCTCTCTCTCTCTCTCTCCCGCAATCTCACTCTCCGTCTCTCTCTCTCTCTCTCTCTCCCGCACTCTCACTCTCCGTCTCTCTCTCTCTCTCTCTCTCTCTCTCTCTCCCTCTCTCTCTCTCTCTCTCTCTCTCTCTCTCTCTCTCTCCCGCAATCTCACTCTCCGTCTCTCGCTCTCTCTCTCTCCCGCAGTCTCACTCTCCGTCTCTCTCTCTCTCTCTCTCTCTCTCTCTCCCGCAATCTCACTCTCCGTCCCTGCCTCTCTCTCTTTCTCTTCCCCGGAATCTCACTGTCCCTCTCTCTCTCTCTCCATCCCTCCCGCAATTTCACTCTCCGCCTCTCTCTCTCTCTCTCGCTCGCAATCTATCTCTGTGCCTCGCTCTCTCCTTCTCTTCCGCAAGCTCACTCACTCTTTCTCTCTCTCTCGTACTGTGTCTCTCTCTCTCCCAAACTCACTCTCTCTCGCTCTCACCTTCCTTTCTCTCGCAATCTCTGTGCGTTTCTCTCTGCGAATCTCGCTCGCCCTCTGTCTCTCTTTATCTCTCTCCCCCCCGCCCCCTCTCTCTGTCTTTCTCTCTCGCTTGGAATCTCTTTGTGTCGCTCGCGGTCTCTCTCGGTCTCTCGTTATCTCTTTGTCGGCCGCTCTGTTTCTCTAGCCCGGGTTTTTGTTATCTCCCGCTCTCTCTACCTCTCTGTGACTCTCATTTTGCGCTCTCTTATTTGCGATCTCTCTCTCTCTCTCCCGTGTTATCCCTCTCTCCCCCTCTCTTTCCTTCGCCATTTCTCTTTTTCCTCCTGGCTCTCTTTTTCTCGCTCCCTTCTTGCGATCTCTCGCCGTCTCTCTTCTTCGCTATTTCTCTTTTTCCTCTCTGGCTCTCTCTCTAAATCTCCCTCCCTCATGAGCTATCCTATATCTCTCCCCTCCATCTCTATCTCTCTCGCTGAGTGTCTTATTCGCTGTCCTTCTCTCTGGCTCTCCTTCGCTCTCTCTCTTTTCGCTATCTTCGTGTCTCTCCCAAACCCAACGTCCCGAATTTTCTCTCTCTGCATGTGTCTTTGTCTGTTTGTCAACTTCTCTTGGGGTCTGTCCCTCTCTCCGTCTGCGCTCGCCGCCCAACTCTCCGTTTGCGGAGGGGTTACGTCGCTCAGGGCCGCGTAGGATTTTCAAGGGTGGGTTGGACCAGGACCCATTTGTCCATATGGCGTTTTTTTATTTTCTGGATTAGGCCCGGCCTTTGGTACTCGATGCTGACTCCTAAATGAATCCCCCTTTGCGCAGTAAGCATCTCCATAAATACAATGGCGTCGGGCGTGGCCGAGGCCTGCTAGATTAGGAGTTGAGGCTGGCCTTCCAGTGTTATGGCGAAGGCCGTCCAGCCTTTTATATGTTTATGGCGATGTTAGTGTGGGCGGTGGATCTTTGGGGTTGATGAGGATGGGATGTGGGAGGCGTGCAGCAACGATGGACAAAATGGTGATGCTCTTTAGAAATGGTGTTGAGTGGTGTTGCAGAATGGCGTTGAAACTTGTGATACAATATCAGCCGTGTGCGCGAGACTAGGATTAAACGCCTAGTCATACCTTATTGGGCGTCATAACCGTACTGGGAGTTAGCAAGCGGGTCTCGCTCTGGGAGGCTTCCCAGACCCCAAAGGGGGCCTAGTAAAGCAGGGCCTTGATTTTATCCTGAGCGCGCCAGGCTAACTGGGAGCATTTCACACCTTCGAGCCTAATTCGCGTTTTAAACTCGTTAAAAGTCTTGCGTTGTGCACCTGCCATGCGGATGTGGTCGTTAAAGCTTATTCCGGCCTCAGCTGGTGCGACGCTGAGAAGCATCGCCCGTGATGTTGAGGATGGCCCAATGTACTTACGCTGGATGTGTGACGCCGGCCCCGCCCCCTCAGTTCCTCTAAGCATCAGGTCGTCCACGCCGACCTCCAAGTATACCAGCGGTAACACGCGCCCTCTTCTCTGCGTGCGTTGCCCCGGCCACACAGCATATCTCTTTGAAATCCACGTCGCTGTTCGTGGCCTTAATATCAGTCCTCCAACCGCGAGATGTTTTTTTCCCCGTTTATCGGGATGCAAGACTACGCAAAAGGAGGCCAGGAGGGCGCGCCGCTGGATCGTTCCCCCACCCCACTCGCCAACTGCCGCCGTCATCAAACCTCTCCCTTTCAGCGTGTGACTTTACATGGATGCTTTGACCCGGACACCTGGCCCCTCTGGGTTCCCTATATATAGCGGCGCATGCCGCCTGAAAATCATCCGGGCCTCCATATTTCTCATCTTTGTTTCCCTGCCCCGTCGCGCCCCCAAGTCTCTACTTTACCATGGCGGGAAGACTGAACTTGTGGCGACCTTCTTGATCCTAAACCTGGTTCTCTTCCCACTTGCATCGGCACAGCTGCTCCACGGCTATCACTAGCTGCGTCGTGGCCTCCTCAAGTTGCGGCGTGCGATCCTGCACTCAACCTCATCAAGATCGGTGGAATCACCGATGCCGTCCTGAGCAGCTGCTGTGCGCTGATTGCAACCCATACGCCTGTGCGGGCGGTAAATGCCTCTGTGCGTAGCCAAGATTAACGTTCTTGGGCTGCGTCGTCGGCGTCAACCTCCGGGGACATAAACCTGTTGCTCAAGGCCTGCGGCCAGCAGGTTCAACTCCTTGGATGCTAAGGGGCTGCCCACGGCGTTATCCGCACAGATTTCACGCCGGATTTTCCGTAACTTTGTTGCGCAACCCTCCTCGTCTTTCCTAGTCATCAGCATTCCGTTCAGTTCATGTCGCCCCCTTGTAACAGCCTCTGTCTCAAGCCCCTTCCACCCGCGAGTCGACATCTTGTTTAAGGCCTGACCCGCTATGATCGTCCCCTGATAATAAGCGAGGCTCCTCTCTCCTCCTCCTCGTGTTCTGCCCTCCAGCGCACCGTGCAAGGCGTCCTTGGTTGACACACATTTATCTTCGGATAATAAACCTTAAAAAGACTCTCGGTCATACACCTCTGTGTTGGCTTCTTTCATTGTAGGGCACATACTAATAAACATCCGCTCCGGCTTTTCAATGTCTTTTCTCAAGCCTCGAGAACTCTCGAGAGGAGCCCCAAAGTATCATAAAAGTCAGGAAGACAGTGTGGGAAATGAAACTACAGAATCATTCTAGGGCGCTCTCAGCGGGACACGGGAGCTCACTGTTGTAAGCAAGGCGAAGATCGTCGAATCGAAGAATGTCTTCTAAACACTAGCCCAAGGGAGGCGATGATCAGTTGTCACGGGCTTTCCCGACCAAAGCGCTGATCTCTTCGCGACCGGTTCTTCTTCGCCAGAACTAGCATCGCATACCCGTTAGCCAGCTCGATCTTAAGCGTTGTAAAGTAATTTTAACAGCGAAATCATCCATCTTGAGCACGGTATTCGGCCAGGAAAGCTTGCAAAAGATCATGCGTTTTCAAGCACAATATTTGGGCATGAAAGGTTGAAAAGATGGTCCATTTGAAGCCCAAATATTTGGTCGCGAATGAACAGTATTTCATAGTAAGTCTGACGGATAATAAGTCGTTCCCCAGTGAGCCAAGTGCATTCTCTGCCACTCGAAGATGCCGAGGAAGGAAAATTTGCCGGATCTTCAAGAAAAATATTAGGTTATCTTTAACAAGCATTCTGACATACAGTATTCAATCATGCGGTAGATTCTTTACCCTCCACCTTACAGATGTAGGTCTTCCTCCTATTGAATCAAGGGCCTCTTTCTGTGTGTGTGTGTGTCTCTCTCTGTATCTCTGTCTGCCCATGTATCTCATATTGTTTTCTCTCTTAATCTCAATCTCTCCCTCCCCCCTCTCTCCCTCTCCGTCTCCCTCTTACTCTCTTTCTCTCGCTCCATCTTTACGCGTCTATCTCTCTCTCTCTCTCTCTCTCTCTCTACCACACTGTTTGTCGGACTCAGTTTCTCTCTCTCTGCCTCCCCGTGTCTTTCTGTCTCTCTCTTGGCATCCCATCTTACTCGCTTTGTCTCTCTGGCTCTGCGTTTCTCTCCGTCTCTGTCTCTCACCCTCTTTCTCTCTTAATGTGTCTCTTGAGCTCTCTCTCTCTCTCTCTCTCTCTCACTTACTTTCTCTCTCCCTATCTCTTGGTCTCTCTCTTACACTCTATTTCTTGGTCTCTCTCACGTTCTCTTTAGCGATCTCTTGGTCTCTATCTCCCTCTCTATCTCCCTCCCTCTCTCTCGCTCTCTATCTCAATCTAGCGCCTCTTCTTTATCCCCCCTGGTCTCCGTCTCATTCTTCTTGTTGATGTGTCTGTCTGGGTCTCTACCTCTTTTGCTTTTGGTCAATCTCTCTCTTTCTCTTTCTTACGGCTCTCTTGTTCTCTCCCCCTCTTTCTCTCTCTTTCTATCCTTATCTCTCTCTTTCCCAAACGATCTCTCCATCTGTTTTGACCAGGGTTGCCGTCCCTCGGCTTTTTCTTCAGATTTTGTCATCTGCTCTCGCCATCTCTCACACTATCTCTCCTTCGTTTTCTCCTTTCTTCTTAATCACCTACCTCTCTCCAGTTCTCTCTGTCTCTCTCCCTTTCTCTTCCTTTTTACTGGGCGCTCTCTCTTCTACTTTAACGACTGTTTCTGTTTCTCCTTTTTTTCTCTTGAATTTTCTATGCTCTACCGCTCTTGAACTTTTATTTTCTAGGCAATTGCATTTCTCTCAGAGAAAAAGGATTTTCCCTTCTCTTTCAGGCCCAGTGCATTTCACCGCTCTTGAACTTCCGTCTCTCGGTTTTCTTCCAGCTCATTTCACTTGCGTTCACCCTCCATACGCAATTTCACATTTCTCACTCTCTTCGTTTCATTCTCTCGATCTTTGTCCCTCTGTTTTTTCTTATCTACGTTGGTCGCGTAAATCTCTCTTCAGCTCTCCCTCACCTCTCGCTCTCTCTCTAAGAGACCACACACACAAGGTGTCTCTCGCCGTCTCACTCTTTCTCAACCTCTCCTTTCTCTCTCGCAAATTTCACCGTGTCTCTACCTCTCTTTCTCCCCCGCAATCTCACTCCCCTCTCTCTTTCGCTCCCGAAATCTCACTCTTCCTCTCTTTCTCTCCCCCTCTCCATAATGTCACTGTGTCTCTACCTCTCTTTCTCCTCATAATCTCACTCTCCTCTCTCTTTCGCTCCATAATCTCACTCTCCGTCTCTCTCTCTCTCTCTCCATAATCTCACTCTCCGTCTCTCTCTCTCTCTCTCTCTCTCTCCCTCACTCTCACTCTCCCTCTCTCTCTCTCTCTCTCTCTCTCTCTCTCTCCCTCTGCCTCTCTCTCTCTCTCTCCATAATCTCACTCTCCGTCTCTCTCTCTCTCTCTCTCTCTCTCTCTCTCTCTCTCTCCATAATCTCACTCTCCGTCTCTCTCTCTCTCTCTCCATGATCTCTCTCTCCCTCTCTCTCTCTCTCTCTCTCTCTCTCTCTCTCTCCCGCAATCTCACTCTCCGTCCCTGCCTCTCTCTCTTTCTCTTCCCCGGAATCTCACTGTCCCTCTCTCTCTCTCTCCATCCCTCCCGCAATTTCACTCTCCGCCTCTCTCTCTCTCTCTCGCTCGCAATCTATCTCTGTGCCTCGCTCTCTCCTTCTCTTCCGCAAGCTCACTCACTCTTTCTCTCTCTCTCGTCCTGTGTCTCTCTCTCTCCCAAACTCCCTCTCTCTCTCGCTCTCCCCTTCCTTTCTCTCGCAATCTCTGTGCGTTTCTCTCTGCGAATCTCGCTCGCCCTCTGTCTCTCTTTATCTCTCTCCCCCCCGCCCCCTCTCTCTGTCTTTCTCTCTCGCTTGGAATCTCTTTGTGTCGCTCGCGGTCTCTCTCGGTCTCTCGTTATCTCTTTGTCGGCCGCTCTGTTTCTCTAGCCCGGGTTTTTGTTATCTCCCGCTCTCTCTACCTCTCTGTGACTCTCATTTTGCGCTCTCTTATTTGCGATCTCTCTCTCTCTCTCCCGTGTTATCCCTCTCTCCCCCTCTCTTTCCTTCGCCATTTCTCTTTTTTCCTCCCTGGCTCTCTTTTTCTCGCTCCCTTCTTCGCGATCTCTCGCCGTCTCTCTTCTTCGCTATTTCTCTTTTTTCCTCTCTGGCTCTCTCTCTAAATCTCCCTCCCTCGCGGGCTATCCCTATATCTCTCCCCCTCAATCTCTATCTCTCTCGCTGAGTGTCTTATTCGCTGTCCTTCTCTCTGGCTCTCCTTCGCTCTCTCTCTTTTCGCTATCTTCGTGTCTCTCCCAAACCCAACGTCCCGAATTTTCTCTCTCTGCATGTGTCTTTGTCTGTTTGTCAACTTCTCTTGGGGTCTGTCCCTCTCTCCGTCTGCGCTCGCCGCCCAACTCTCCGTTTGCGGAGGGGTTACGTCGCTCAGGGCCGCGTAGGATTTTCAAGGGGTGGGTTGGACCAAGGACCCATTTGTCCATATGGCCGTTTTTTTTATTTTCTGGATTAGGCCCGGCCTTTAGTACTCGATGCTGACTCCTAAATGAATCCCCCCTTTGCGCAGTAAGCATCTCCATAAATACAATGGCGTCGGGCGTGGCCGAGGCCTGCTAATGATTAGGAGTTAGGCTGGCCTTCCAGTGTTATGGCGAAGGCCGTCCAGCCTTTATATGTTTATGGCGATGTTAGTGTGGGCGGTGGATCTTTGGGGTTGATGAGGGGATGGGATGTGGGAGACGTGCAGCAACGATGGACAAAATGGTGATGCTCTTTAGAAATGGTGTTGAGTGGTGTTGCAGAATGGCGTTGAAACTTGTGATACAATATCAGCCGTGTGCGCGAGACTAGGATTAAACGCCTAGTCATACCTTATTGGGCGTCATAACCGTACTGGGAGTTAGCAAGCGGGTCTCGCTCTGGGAGGCTTCCCAGACCCCAAAGGGGGCCTAGTAAAACGGGGCCTTCGATTTTATCCTGAGCGCTTGAGGCTAACTGGGGGCATTTCACCTTCGAGCCTAATTCGCGTTTTAAACTCGTTAAAGTCTTGCGTTGTGCACCTGCCATGCGGATGTAGTCGTTAAAGCTTATTCCGGCCTCAGCTGGTGCGGCGCTGAAGCATCGCCCGTGATGTTGAGGATGGCCCAATGTACTTACGCTGGATGTGTGGCGCGGCCCGCCCCTCAGTTCCTCTAAGCATCAGGTCGCGTCCACATCGACCTCCAAGTATACGCGGTAACCGCGCCCTCTTCTCTGCGTCGTTGCCCGGCCACAGCATATCTCTTTGAAATCACGTCGCTGTTCGTGGCCTTAATATCAGTCCTCCAACCGCGAGATGTTTTTCCCGTTTATCGGGATGCAAGACTACATAAAGGAGGCCAGGAGGGCGCGCCGCTGGATCGTTCCCCCACCCCACTCGCCAACTGCCGCCGTCATCAAACCTCTCCCTTTCAGCGTGTGACTTTACATGGATGCTTTGACCCGGACACCTGGCCCCTCTGGGTTCCCTATATATAGCGGCGCATGCCGCCTCTGAAAATCATCCGGGCCTCCATATTTCTCATCTTTGTTTCCCTGCCCCCCGTCGCCGCCCCCCAAGTCTCTACTTTACCATGGCCGGGAAGACTGAACTTGTGGCGACCTTCTTGATCCTAAACCTGGTTCTCTTCCCACTTGCATCGGCACAGCTGCTCACGGCTATCACTAGCTGCGTCGGCGGCCTCCTCCAAGTTGCCGCGTGCGGTCCTGCACTCAACCTCATCAAGATCGGTGGAATCACCGATGCCGTCCTGAGCAGCTGCTGTGCGCTGATTGCAACCATACGCCTGTGCGGGCGGTAAATGCCTGCGTGCGTGCGTAGCCAAGATTAACGTTCTTGGGCTGCGTCGTCGGCGTCAACCTCGGGGACATAAACCTGTTGCTCAAGGCCTGCGGCCAGCAGTTCAACTCCTTGGATGCTAAAGGGAGCTGCCCGCGGCGTTATCCGCTGAATTTCACGCCGGATTTTCCGTAACTTTGTTGCGCAGCCCTCCTCGTCTTTCCTAGTCATCAGCATTCCGTTCAGTTCATGTCGCCCCCTTGTAACAGCCTCTGTCTCAAGCCCTTCCACCCGCCGAGTCTGACATCTTGTTTAAGGCCTGACCCGCTATGATCGTCCCCTGATAATAAGCGAGGCTCCTCTCTCCTCCTCCTCGTGTTCTGCCCTCCAGCGCACGTGCAAGGCGTCCTTGGTTGACACACATTTATCTTCGGATAATAAACCTTAAAAAGACTCTCGGTCATACACCTCTGTGTTGGCTTCTTTCATTGTAGGGCACATACTAATAAACATCCGCTCCGCTTTTCAATGTCTTTTCTCAAGCCTCGAGAACTCTCGAGAGGAGCCCCAGAGTATCATAAAAGTCAGGAAGACAGTGTGGGAAATGAAACTACAGAATCATTCTAGGGCGCTCTCACGGGACACGGGAGCTCACTGTTGTAAGCAAGGCGAAGATCGTCGAATCGAAGAATGTCTTCTAAACACTAGCCCAAGGGAGAGCGATGATCAGTTGTCACGGGCTTTCCCGACCAAAGGCGCTGATCTCTTGTGCGACCGGTTCTTCTTCGCAGAACTAGCATCGCATACCCGTTAGCCAGCTCGATCTTAAGCGTTGTAAAGTAATTTTAACAGCGAAATCATCCATCTTCGAGCGCGGTATTCGGCCAGGAAAGCTTGCAAAGATCATGCGTTTTCAAGCACAATATTTGGGCATGAAAGGTTGAAAAGATGGTCCATTTGAAGCCCAAATATTTGGTCGCGAATGAACAGTATTTCATAGTAAGTCTGACGGATAATAAGTCACGTTCCCAGTAGGCCAAGTGCATTCTCTGCCACTCGAAGATGCCGAGGAAGGAAAATTTGCGGATCTTCAAGAAAAATATTAGGTTATCTTTAACAAGCATTCTGACATACAGTATTCAATCATGCGGTAGATTCTTTACCCTCCACCTTACAGATGTAGGTCTTCCTCCTATTGAATCAAGGGCCTCTTTCTGTGTGTGTGTGTGTGTCTCTCTCTGTATCTCTGTCTGCCCATGTATCTCATATTGTTTTCTCTCTTAATCTCAATCTCTCCCTCCCCCTCTCTCCCTCTCCGTCTCCCTCTTACTCTCTTTCTCTCGCTCCATCTTTCCGCGTCTATATCTCTCTCTCTCTCTCTCTCTACCACACTGTTTGTCGGACTCAGTTTCTCTCCTCTGCCTCCCCGTGTCTTTCTGTCTCTCTCTTGGCATCCCATCTTACTCGCTTTGTCTCTCTGGCTCTGCGTTTCTCTCCGTCTCTGTCTCTCACCTCTTTCTCTCTTAATGTGTCTCTTGAGCTCTCTCTCTCTCTCTCTCTCTCTCACTTACTTTCTCTCTCCTATCTCTTGGTCTCTCTCTTACACTCTATTTCTTGGTCTCTCTCACGTTCTCTTTAGCGATCTCTTGGTCTCTATCTCCCTCTCTATCTCCCTCCTCTCTCTCGCTCTCTATCTCAATCTAGCGCCTCTTCTTTATCCCCCCTGGTCTCCGCCTCATTCTTCCTGTTGATGTGTCTGTCTGGGTCTCTACCTCTTTTGCTTTTGGTCAATCTCTCTCTTTCTCTTTCTTACGGCTCTCTTGTTCTCTCCCCCTCTTTCTCTCTCTTTCTATCCTTATCTCTCTCTTTCCCAAGCGATCTCTCCATCTGTTTTGACCAGGGTTGCCGTCCCTCGGCTTTTTCTTCAGTTTTGTCATCTGCTCTGCCATCTCTCACGCACTATCTCTCCTTCGTTTTCTCCTTTCTTCTTAATCACCCTACCTCTCTCCAGTTCTCTCTGTCTCTCTCCTTTCTCTTCCCTTTTTTTACTGGCGCTCTCTCTTCTACTTTAACGACTGTTTCTGTTTCTCCTTTTTTTCTCTTGAATTTTCTATGCTCTACCGCTCTTGAACTTTTATTTTCTAGGCAATTGCATTTCTCTCAGAGAAAAGGATTTTCCCTTCTCTTTGGGCCCAGTGCATTTCACCGCTCTTGAACTTCCGTCTCTCGGTTTTCTTCCAGCTCATTTCACTTGCGTTCACCCTCCATGCATAATTTCACATTTCTCACTCTCTTCGTTTCATTCTCTCGATCTTTGTCCCTCTGTTTTTTCTTATCTACGTTGGTCGCGTAAATCTCTCTTCAGCTCTCCCTCACCTCTCGCTCTCTCTCTAAGAGACCCACACACACAAGTGTCTCTCGCCGTCTCACTCTTTCTCAACCTCTCCTTTCTCTCTCATAAATTTCACCGTGTCTCTACCTCTCTTTCTCCCCATAATCTCACTCCCCTCTCTCTTTCGCTCCCGAAATCTCACTCTTCCTCTCTTTCTCTCCCTCTCTCCATAATGTCACTGTGTCTCTACCTCTCTTTCTCCTCATAATCTCACTCTCCTCTCTCTTTCGCTCCATAATCTCACTCTCCGTCTCTCTCTCTCTCTCTCTCCAATCTCACTCTCCGTCTCTCTCTCTCTCTCTCTCTCTCTCCCATAATCTCACTCTCCGTCTCTCTCTCTCTCTCTCTCTCTCCATAATCTCACTCTCCGTCTCTCTCTCTCTCTCTCTCCATAATCTCACTCTCCGTCTCTCTCTCTCTCTCTCTCTCTCTCTCTCTCCATAATCTCACTCTCCGTCTCTCGCTCTCTCTCCCGCAATCTCACTCTCCGTCTCTCTCTCTCTCTCTCTCTCTCTCTCTCTCCCGCTCTCTCACTCTCCGTCTCTGTCTCTCTCTCTTTCTCTTCCCCGGGGTCTCTCTGTTTCTCTCTCTCTCTCTCTCTCCCTCCCTCCATAATTTCACTCTCCGCCTCTCTCTCTCTCTCTCGCTCATAATCTATCTCTGTGCCTCGCTCTCTCCTTCTCTTCCATAAGCTCACTCACTCTTTCTCTCTCTCTCTCGTACTGTGTCTCTCTCTCTCCCAAACTCACTCTCTCTCTCGCTCTCACCTTCCTTTCTCTATAATCTCTGTGCGTTTCTCTCTGCGAATCTCGCTCGCCTCTGTCTCTCTTTATCTCTCTCCCCGCCCCTCTCTCTGTCTTTCTCTCTCGCTTGGAATCTCTTTGTGTCGCTCATGATCTCTCTCGGTCTCTCGTTATCTCTTTGTCAGCCGCTCTGTTTCTCTAGCCCGGGTTTTGTTATCTCCCGCTCTCTCTACCTCTCTGTGACTCTCATTTTGCGCTCTCTTATTTGCGATCTCTCTCTCTCTCTCCCGTGTTATCCCTCTCTCCCCTCTCTTTCCTTCGCCATTTCTCTTTTTTCCTCCTGGCTCTCTTTTTCTCGCTCCTTCTTGCGATCTCTCGCCGTCTCTCTTCTTCGCTATTTCTCTTTTTCCTCTCTGGCTCTCTCTCTAAATCTCCCTCCCTCATGAGCTATCCTATATCTCTCCCCCTCAATCTCTATCTCTCTCGCTGAGTGTCTTATTCGCTGTCCTTCTCTCTGGCTCTCCTTCGCTCTCTCTCTTTTCGCTATCTTCGTGTCTCTCCCAAACCCAACGTCCAGATTTTCTCTCTCTGCATGTGTCTTTGTCTGTTTGTCAACTTCTCTTGGGGTCTGTCCCTCTCTCCGTCTGCGCTCGCGCCCAACTCTCCGTTTGCGGAGGGTTCGTCGCTCAGGGCGCGTAGGATTTTCAAGGGGTGGGTTGGACCAGGACCCATTTGTCCATATGGCCGTTTTTATTTTCTGGATTAGGCCCGGCCTTTGGTACTCGATGCTGACTCTAAATGAATCCCCCTTTGCGCAGTAAGCATCTCCATAAATACAATGGCGTCGGGCGTGGCAGGCCTGCTTGATTAGGAGTTAGGGGCTGGCCTTCAGTGTTATGGCGAAGGCCGTCCAGCCTTTTATATGTTTATGGCGATGTTAGTGTGGGCGGTGGATCTTTGGGGTTGATGAGGATGGGATGTGGGAGGCGTGCAGCAACGATGGACAAAATGGTGATGCTCTTTAGAAATGGTGTTGAGTGGTGTTGCAGAATGGCGTTGAAACTTGTGATACAATATCAGCCGTGTGCGAGACTAGGATTAACGCCTAGTCATACCTTGTTAGGCGTCATAACCGTGCTGGGAGTTGTAAGCGGGTCTCGCTCTGGGAGGCTTCCCAGACCCCAAAGGGGCCTAGTAAAGCGGGGCCTTGATTTTATCCTGAAACGCGCCAGGCTAACTGGGGCATTTCACACCTTCGAGCCTAATTCGCGTTTTAAACTCGTTAAAGTCTTGCGTTGTGCACCTGCCATGCGGATGTGGTCGTTAAAGCTTATTCGGCCTCAGCTGGTGCGGCGCTGAGAAGCATCGCCCGTGATGTTGAGGATGGCCCAATGTACTTACGCTGGATGTGTGGCCGGCCCGCCCCTCAGTTCCTCTAAGCATCGAGTCGCGTCACATCGACCTCCAAGTATACCGCGGTAACACGCGCCCTCTTCTCTGCGTCGTTGCCCGGCCACACAGCATATCTCTTTGAAATCACGTCGCTGTTCGTGGCCTTAATATCAGTCCTCCAACCGCGAGATGTTTTTCCCGTTTATCGGGATGCAAGACTACGCAAAGGAGGCCAGGAGGCGCGCGCGCTGGATCGTTCCCCACCCCACTGCCAACTGCGCCGTCATCAAACCTCTCCCTTTCAGCGTGTGACTTTACATGGATGCTTTGACCGGACACCTGGCCCCTCTGGGTTCCCTATATATAGCGGCGCATGCGCCTACAAAATCATCCGGGCCTCCATATTTCTCATCTTTGTTTCCCTGCCCCCGTCGCGCCCCCAAGTCTCTACTTTACCATGGCGGGAAGACTGAACTTGTGGCGACCTTCTTGATCTAAACCTGGTTCTCTTCCCACTTGCATCGGCACAGCTGCTCCACGGCTATCACTAGCTGCGTCGGCCTCCTCAAGTTGCGCGTGCGATCCTGCACTCAACCTCATCAAGATCGGTGGAATCACCGATGCCGTCCTGAGCAGCTGCTGTGCGCTGATTGCAACCATACGCCTGTGCGGGCGGTAAATGCCTGCGTGCCGTAGCCAAGATTAACGTTCTTGGGCTCGTCGTCGGCGTCAACCTCGGGGACATAAACCTGTTGCTCAGGCCTGCGGCCCAGCAGGTTCAACTCCTTGGATGCTAAGGAGCTGCCCACGGCGTTATCGCACAGATTTCACGCCCGGATTTTCCGTAACTTTGTTGCGCAACCCTCCTCGTCTTTCCTAGTCATCAGCATTCCGTTCAGTTCATGTCGCCCCCTTGTAACAGCCTCTGTCTCAAGCCCCTTCCACCCCG
The DNA here is from genome assembly GCF_029677425.1 of Wolffia australiana. Lineage (NCBI taxonomy): Eukaryota > Viridiplantae > Streptophyta > Magnoliopsida > Alismatales > Araceae > Wolffia > Wolffia australiana. The sequence continues at coordinate 4,656,825 of NC_135836.1, read as the reverse complement.
CGAGTCGACATCTTGTTTAAGGCCTGACCCGCTATGATCGTCCCCTGATAATAAGCGAGGCTCCTCTCCTCCTCCTCGTGTTCTGCCCTCCAGCGCACCGTGCAAGGCGTCCTTGGTTGACACACATTTATCTTCGGATAATAAACCTTAAAAGACTCTCGGTCATACACCTCTGTGTTGGCTTCTTTCATTGTAGGGCACATACTAATAAACATCCGCTCCAGCTTTTCAATGTCTTTTCTCAAGCCTCGAGAACTCTCGAGAGGAGCCCTAAGAGTATCATAAAAGTCAGGAAGACAGTGTGAAATGAAACTACAGAATCATTCTAGGGCGCTCTCACGGGACACGGGAGCTCACTGTTGTAAGCAAGGCGAAGATCGTCCGAATCGAAGAATGTCTTCTAAACACTAGCCCAAGGGAGGCGATGATCAGTTGTCACGGGCTTTCCCGACCAAAGCGCTGATCTCTTCGCGCGACCGGTTCTTCTTCGCCAGAACTAGCATCGCATACCCGTTAGCCAGCTCGATCTTAAGCGTTGTAAAGTAATTTTAACAGCGAAATCATCCATCTTCGAGCACGGTATTCGGGCCAGGAAAGCTTGCAAAAGATCATGCGTTTTCAAGCACAATATTTGGGCATGAAAGGTTGAAAAGATGGTCCATTTGAAGCCCAAATATTTGGTCGCGAATGAACAGTATTTCATAGTAAGTCTGACGGATAATAGAGTCACGTTCCCCAGTAGGCCAAGTGCATTCTCTGCCACTCGAAGATGCCGAGGAAGGAAAATTGGCCGGATCTTCAAGAAAAATAGTAGGTTATCTTTAACAAGCATTCTGACATACAGTATTCAATCATGCGGTAGATTCTTTACCCTGCACCTTGCAGATGTAGGTCTTCCTCCTATTGAATCAAGGGCCTCTTTCTGTGTGTGTGTGTGTCTCTCTCTGTATCTCTGTCTGCCCATGTATCTCATATTGTTTTCTCTCTTAATCTCAATCTCTCCCTCCCCCCTCTCTCCCTCTCCGTCTCCCTCTTACTCTCTTTCTCTCGCTCCATCTTTACGCGTCTATCTCTCTCTCTCTCTCTCTCTCTCTACCACACTGTTTGTCGGACTCAGTTTCTCTCACTCTTCCTCCCCGTGTCTTTCTGTCTCTCTCTTGCCCTCCCATCTTCCTCCCTTTGTCTCTCTCTCTCTCCCTCTCTCTCCCTCTCTGTCTCTCTCCCTCTCTCTCTCTTAATGTGTCTCTTGAGCTCTCTCTCTCTCTCTCTCTCTCTCACTTACTTTCTCTCTCCCTATCTCTTGGTCTCTCTCTTACACTCTCTTTCTTGGTCTCTCTCACGTTCTCTTTAGCGATCTCTTGGTCTCTATCTCCCTCTCTATCTCCCCTCCTCTCTCTCGCTCTCTCTCTCAATCTAGCGCCTCTTCTTTATCCCCTGGTCTCCGTCTCATTCTTCTTGTTGATGTGTCTGTCTGGGTCTCTACCTCTTTTGCTTTTGGTCAATCTCTCTCTTTCTCTTTCTTACAGCTCTCTTGTTCTCTCCCCTCTTTCTCTCTCTCTTTCTATCCTTATCTCTCTCTTTCCCAAACGATCTCTCCATCTGTTTTGACCAGGTTGCCGTCCTCGGCTTTTTCTTCAGTTTTGTCATCTGCTCTCGCCATCTCTCACGCACTATCTCTCCTTCGTTTTCTCCTTTCTTCTTAATCACCTACCTCTCTCCAGTTCTCTCTGTCTCTCTCCCTTTCTCTTCCTTTTTACTGGGCGCTCTCTCTTCTACTTTAACGACTGTTTCTGTTTCTCCCTTTTTTTCTCTTGAATTTTCTATGCTCTACGCTCTTGAACTTTTATTTTCTAGGCAATTGCATTTCTCTCAGAGAAAAAGGATTTTCCCTTCTCTTTCAGACCCAGTGCATTTCACCGCTCTTGAACTTCCGTCTCTCGGTTTTCTTCCAGCTCATTTCACTTGCGTTCACCCTCCATACGCAATTTCACATTTCTCACTCTCTTCGTTTCATTCTCTCGATCTTTGTCCTCTGTTTTTCTTATCTACGTTGGTCGCGTAAATCTCTCTTCAGCTCTCCCTCACCTCTCGCTCTCTCTCTAGAGACCCACACACACAAGGTGTCTCGCCGTCTCACTCTTTCTCAACCTCTCCTTTCTCTCTCATAAATTTCACCGTGTCTCTACCTCTCTTTCTCCCCCCATAATCTCCTCCCCTCTCTCTTTCGCTCCCGAAATCTCACTCTTCCTCTCTTTCTCTCCCTCTCTCCACCAATGTCACTGTGTCTCTACCTCTCTTTCTCCCTCGCAATCTCACTCTCCTCTCTCTTTCGCTCCCGCAATCTCACTCTCCGTCTCTCTCTCTCTCTCTCCCGCACTCTCACTCTCCGTCTCTCTCTCTCTCTCTCTCTCTCTCTCTCTCTCTCTCTCTCTCTCTCTCTCTCTCTCTCTCTCTCTCTCTCTCTCTCTCTCTCTCTCTCTCTCTCTCCCGCAATCTCACTCTCCGTCTCTCTCTCTCTCTCTCTCTCTCTCTCTCTCTCTCCCGCTCTCTCTCACTCTCTCTCTCTCTCTCTCTCTCTCCCGCAGTCTCACTCTCCGTCTCTCTCTCTCTCTCTCTCTCTCTCTCTCTCCCGCAATCTCACTCTCCGTCCCTGCCTCTCTCTCTTTCTCTTCCCCGGAATCTCACTGTCCCTCTCTCTCTCTCTCCATCCCTCCCGCAATTTCACTCTCCGCCTCTCTCTCTCTCTCTCGCTCGCAATCTATCTCTGTGCCTCGCTCTCTCCTTCTCTTCCGCAAGCTCACTCACTCTTTCTCTCTCTCTCGTACTGTGTCTCTCTCTCTCCCAAACTCACTCTCTCTCTCGCTCTCACCTTCCTTTCTCTCGCAATCTCTGTGCGTTTCTCTCTGCGAATCTCGCTCGCCCTCTGTCTCTCTTTATCTCTCTCCCCCCCGCCCCCTCTCTCTGTCTTTCTCTCTCGCTTGGAATCTCTTTGTGTCGCTCATGGTCTCTCTCGGTCTCTCGTTATCTCTTTGTCGGCCGCTCTGTTTCTCTCGCCCGGGTTTTTGTTATCTCCCGCTCTCTCTCCCTCTCTGTGCCTCTCCTTTTGCGCTCTCTTATTTGCGATCTCTCTCTCTCTCTCCCGTGTTATCCCTCTCTCCCCCTCTCTTTCCTTCGCCATTTCTCTTTTTTCCTCCCTGGCTCTCTTTTTCTCGCTCCCTTCTTCGCGATCTCTCGCCGTCTCTCTTCTTCGCTATTTCTCTTTTTCCTCTCTGGCTCTCTCTCTAAATCTCCCTCCCTCGCAGCTATCCTATATCTCTCCCCTCAATCTCTATCTCTCTCGCTGAGTGTCTTATTCGCTGTCCTTCTCTCTGGCTCTCCTTCGCTCTCTCTCTTTTTCGCTATCTTCGTGTCTCTCCCAAACCCAACGTCCCGAATTTTCTCTCTCTGCATGTGTCTTTGTCTGTTTGTCAACTTCTCTTGGGGTCTGTCCCTCTCTCCGTCTGCGCTCATGCCCAGCTCTCCGTTTGCGGAGGGTTCGTCGCTCAGGGCCGCGTAGGATTTTCAAGGGGTGGGTTGGACCAAGGACCCATTTGTCCATATGGCCGTTTTTTTTATTTTCTGGATTAGGCCCGGCCTTTAGTACTCGATGCTGTCTCCTAAATGAATCTCCCCTTTGCGCGAGCATCTCCATAAATACAATGGCGTCGGGCGTAGCCGAGGCCTGCTAGCGATTAGGAGTTAGGGGCTGGCCTTCAGTGTTATGGCGAAGGCCGTCCAGCCTTTATATGTTTATGGCGATGTTAGTGTGGCGGTGGATCTTTGGGGTTGATGAGGATGGGATGTGGGAGGCGTGCAGCAACGATGGACAAAATGGTGATGCTCTTTAGAAATGGTGTTGAGTGGTGTTGCAGAATGGCGTTGAAACTTGTGATACAATATCAGCCGTGTGCGCGAGACTAGGATTAAACGCCTAGTCATACCTTATTGGGCGTCATAACCGTACTGGGAGTTAGCAAGCGGGTCTCGCTCTGGGAGGCTTCCCAGACCCCAAAGGGGGCCTAGTAAAACGGGGCCTTCGACTTTATCCTGAGCGCACCAGGCTAACTGGGAGCATTTCACCTTAGAGCCTAATTCGCGTTTTAAACTCGTTAAAAGTCTTGCGTTGTGCACCTGCCATGCGGATGTGGTCGTTAAAGCTTATTCGGCCTCGCTGGTGCGGCGCTGAAGCATCGCCCGTGATGTTGAGGATGGCCCAATGTACTTACGCTGGATGTGTGGCGCCGGCCCCTCAGTTCCTCTAAGCATCAGGTCGCGTCCACATCGACCTCCAAGTATACTGCGGTAACCGCGCGCCCTCTTCTCTGCGTGCGTTGCCCCGGCCACGCGGCATATCTCTTTGAAATCCACGTCGCTGTTCGTGGCGTTAATATCAGTCCTCCACCCGCGAGATGTTTTTTTCCCCGTTTATCGGGATGCAAGACTACGCAAAAGGAGGCCAGGAGGGCGCGCCGCTGGATCGTTCCCCCAACCCACTCGCCAACTGCCGCCGTCATCCAACCTCTCCCTTTCAGCGTGTGACTTTACATGGATGCTTTGACCGGACACCTGGCCTCTGGGTTCCCTATATATGGCGGCGCATGCCCTCAAAATCATCCGGGCCTCCATATTTCTCATCTTTGTTTCCCTGCCCCGTCGCGCCCCAAGTCTCTACTTTACCATGGCCGGGAAGACTGAACTTGTGGCGACCTTCTTGATCCTAAACCTGGTTCTCTTCCCACTTGCATCGGCGCACAGCTGCTCACGGCTATCACTAGCTGCGTCGGCCTCCTCAAGTTGCGCGTGCGATCCTGCACTCAACCTCATCAAGATCGGTGGAATCACCGATGCCGTCACGAGCAGCTGCTGTGCGCTGATTGCAACCCTTACGCCTGTGCAGGCCGGTAAATGCCTCTGTGCCGTAGCCAAGATTAACGTTCTTGGGCTCGTCGTCGACGTCAACCTCCCGGGGGACATAAACCTGTTGCTCAAGGCCTGCGGCGGCAGTTCAACTCCTTGGATGCTAAGGAGCTGCCCGCGGCGTTATCCGCTGAGATTTCACGCCCGGATTTTCCGTAACTTTGTTGCCGCAACCCTCCTCGTCTTTCCTAGTCATCAGCATTCCGTTCAGTTCATGTCGCCCCCTTGTAACAGCCTCTGTCTCAAGCCCCTTCCACCCGCGAGTCGACATCTTGTTTAAGGCCTGACCGCTATGATCGTCCCCTGATAATAAGCGAGGCTCCTCTCTCCTCCTCCTCGTGTTCTGCCCTCCGCGCACCGTGCAAGGCGTCCTTGGTTGACACACATTTATCTTCGGATAATAAACCTTAAAAAGACTCTCGGTCATACACCTCTGTGTTGGCTTCTTTCATTGTAGGCACATACTAATAAACATCCGCTCCGGCTTTTCAATGTCTTTTCTCAAGCCTCGAGAACTCTCGAGAGGAGCTGAGTATCATAAAGTCAGGAAGACAGTGTGGGAAATGAAACTACAGAATCATTCTAGGGCGCTCTCACGCGGGACAGGAGCTCACTGTTGTAAGCAAGGCGAAGATGCGTCCGAATCGAAGAATGTCTTCTAAACACTAGCCCAAGGGAGGAGCGATGATCAGTTGTCACGGGCTTTCCGACCAAAGGCGCTGATCTCTTGCGCGACCGGTTCTTCTTACATAGAACTAGCATCGCATACCCGTTAGCCAGCTCGATCTTAAGCGTTGTAAAGTAATTTTAACAGCGAAATCATCCATCTTGAGCGCGGTATTCGGCCAGGAAAGCTTGCAAAGATCATGCGTTTTCAAGCACAATATTTGGGCATGAAAGGTTGAAAAGATGGTCCATTTTGAAGCCCAAATATTTGGTCGTGAATGAACAGTATTTCATAGTAAGTCTGACGGATAATAGAGTCACGTTCCCAGTAGGCCAAGTGCATTCTCTGCCACTCGAAGATGCCGAGGAAGGAAAATTTGCGGATCTTCAAGAAAAATATTAGGTTATCTTTAACAAGCATTCTGACATACAGTATTCAATCATGCGGTAGATTCTTTTACCCTCCACCTTACAGATGTAGGTCTTCCTCCTATTGAATCAAGGGCCTCTTTCTGTGTGTGTGTGTGTCTCTCTCTGTATCTCTGTCTGCCCATGTATCTCATATTGTTTTCTCTCTTAATCTCAATCTCTCCCTCCCCCCTCTCTCCCTCTCCGTCTCCCTCTTACTCTCTTTCTCTCGCTCCATCTTTACGCGTCTATCTCTCTCTCTCTCTCTCTCTCTCCCACACTGTTTGTCGGTCTCTGTTTCTCTCTCTCTGCCTCCCCGTGTCTTTCTGTCTCTCTCTTGGCATCCCATCTTACTCGCTTTGTCTCTCTGGCTCTGCGTTTCTCTCCGTCTCTGTCTCTCACCCTCTTTCTCTCTTAATGTGTCTCTTGAGCTCTCTCTCTCTCTCTCTCTCTCTCACTTACTTTCTCTCTCCCTATCTCTTGGTCTCTCTCTTACACTCTATTTCTTGGTCTCTCTCACGTTCTCTTTAGCGATCTCTTGGTCTCTATCTCCCTCTCTATCTCCCTCCCTCTCTCTCGCTCTCTATCTCAATCTAGCGCCTCTTCTTTATCCCCCCTGGTCTCCGTCTCATTCTTCTTGTTGATGTGTCTGTCTGGGTCTCTACCTCTTTTGCTTTTGGTCAATCTCTCTCTTTCTCTTTCTTACGGCTCTCTTGTTCTCTCCCCCTCTTTCTCTCTCTTTCTATCCTTATCTCTCTCTTTCCCAAACGATCTCTCCATCTGTTTTGACCAGGGTTGCCGTCCCTCGGCTTTTTTCTTCGGATTTTGTCATCTGCTCTCGCCATCTCTCACGCACTATCTCTCCTTCGTTTTCTCCTTTCTTCTTAATCACCCTACCTCTCTCCAGTTCTCTCTGTCTCTCTCCCTTTCTCTTCCTTTTTACTGGCGCTCTCTCTTCTACTTTAACGACTGTTTCTGTTTCTCCTTTTTTTTTCTCTTGAATTTTCTATGCTCTACCGCTCTTGAACTTTTATTTTCTAGGCAATTGCATTTCTCTCAGAGAAAAAGGATTTTCCCTTCTCTTTGGGCCCAGTGCATTTCACCGCTCTTGAACTTCCGTCTCTCGGTTTTTCTTCCAGCTCATTTCACTTGCGTTCACCCTCCATACGCAATTTCACATTTCTCACTCTCTTCGTTTCATTCTCTCGATCTTTGTCCCTCTGTTTTTCTTATCTACGTTGGTCGCGTAAATCTCTCTTGGCTCTCCCTCACCTCTCGCTCTCTCTCTAGAGACCCACACACACAAGGTGTCTCTCGCCGTCTCACTCTTTCTCAACCTCTCCTTTCTCTCTCATAAATTTCACCGTGTCTCTACCTCTCTTTCTCCCCATAATCTCACTCCCCTCTCTCTTTCGCTCCCGAAATCTCACTCTTCCTCTCTTTCTCTCCTCTCTCCACCAATGTCACTGTGTCTCTACCTCTCTTTCTCCCTCATAATCTCACTCTCCTCTCTCTTTCGCTCCCGCAATCTCACTCTCCGTCTCTCTCTCTCTCTCTCCCTCTATCTCACTCTCCCTCCCTCTCTCTCTCTCTCTCCCCCGCAATCTCACTCTCTCTCTCTCTCTCTCTCTCCCGCAATCTCACTCTCCGTCTCTCTCTCTCTCTCTCTCCCGCAATCTCACTCTCCGTCTCTCTCTCTCTCTCTCTCTCTCTCTCTCTCTCTCTCTCTCTCTCTCTCTCTCTCTCTCTCTCTCTCTCTCTCTCTCTCTCTCTCTCTCTCTCTCTCTCTCTCTCTCTCCATAATCTCACTCTCCGTCCCTGCCTCTCTCTCTTTCTCTTCCCGGAATCTCACTGTCCCTCTCTCTCTCTCTCCATCCCTCCATAATTTCACTCTCCGCCTCTCTCTCTCTCTCTCGCTCGCAATCTCTCTCTGTGCCTCGCTCTCTCCCTCTCTCCCCCGCGCTCTCTCTCTCTCTCTCTCTCTCTCGTACTGTGTCTCTCTCTCTCCCAAACTCACTCTCTCTCTCGCTCTCACCTTCCTTTCTCTCGCAATCTCTGTGCGTTTCTCTCTGCGAATCTCGCTCGCCCTCTGTCTCTCTTTATCTCTCTCCCCCGCCCCTCTCTCTGTCTTTCTCTCTCGCTTGGAATCTCTTTGTGTCGCTCATGATCTCTCAGTCTCTCGTTATCTCTTTGTCGGCCGCTCTGTTTCTCTAGCCGGGTTTTGTTATCTCGCTCTCTCTACCTCTCTGTGACTCTCATTTTGCGCTCTCTTATTTGCGATCTCTCTCTCTCTCTCCCGTGTTATCCCTCTCTCCCCTCTCTTTCCTTCGCCATTTCTCTTTTTCCTCCTGGCTCTCTTTTTCTCGCTCCCTTCTTGCGATCTCTCGCCGTCTCTCTTCTTCGCTATTTCTCTTTTTCCTCTCTGGCTCTCTCTCTAAATCTCCCTCCCTCATGGGCTATCCCTATATCTCTCCCCCTCAATCTCTATCTCTCTCGCTGAGTGTCTTATTCGCTGTCCTTCTCTCTGGCTCTCCTTCGCTCTCTCTCTTTTCGCTATCTTCGTGTCTCTCCCAAACCCAACGTCCCGAATTTTCTCTCTCTGCATGTGTCTTTGTCTGTTTGTCAACTTCTCTTGGGGTCTGCCCCTCTCTCCGTCTGCGCTCGCCGCCCACCTCTCCGCTTGCGGAGGGGTTACGTCGCTCAGGGCGCGTGGGATTTTCAAGGGTGGGTTGGACCAGGACCCATTTGTCCATATGGCGTTTTTATTTTCTGGATTAGGCCCGGCCTTTAGTACTCGATGCTGACTCTAAATGAATCCCCCTTTGCGCGGTAAGCATCTCCATAAATACAATGGCGTCGGGCGTAGCCAGAGCCTGCTAGTGATTAGGAGTTAGGGCTGGCCTTCCAGTGTTATGGCGAAGGCCGTCCAGCCTTTATATGTTTATGACGATGTTAGTGTGGGCGGTGGATCTTTGGGGTTGATGAGGATGGGATGTGGGAGGCGTGCAGCAACGATGGACAAAATGGTGATGCTCTTTAGAAATGGTGTTGAGTGGTGTTGCAGAATGGCGTTGAAACTTGTGATACAATATCAGCCGTGTGCGCGAGACTAGGATTAAACGCCTAGTCATACCTTATTGGGCGTCATAACCGTACTGGGAGTTAGCAAGCGGGTCTCGCTCTGGGAGGCTTCCAGACCCCAAAGGGGCCTAGTAAAGCAGGGCCTTGATTTTATCCTGAGCACTTGAGCTAACTGGGAGCATTTCACACCTTCGAGCCTAATTCGCGTTTTAAACTCGTTAAAAGTCTTGCGTTGTGCACCTGCCATGCGGATGTGGTCGTTAAAGCTTATTCGGCCTCAGCTGGTGCGGCGCTGAGAAGCATCGCCCGTGATGTTGAGGATGGCCCAATGTACTTACGCTGGATGTGTGACGCCGGCCCCGCCCCCTCAGTTCCTCTAAGCATCAGGTCGCGTCCACATCGACCTCCAAGTATACCGCGGTAACACGCCGCCCTCTTCTCTGCGTGCGTTGCCCGGCCACACAGCATATCTCTTTGAAATCCACGTCGCTGTTAGTGGCCTTAATATCAGTCCTCCAACGCGAGATGTTTTTCCCCGTTTATCGGGATGCAAGACTACGCAAAGGAGGCCAGGAGGCGCGCCGCTGGATCGTTCCCCACCCCACTGCGCCAACTGCGCCGTCATCAAACCTCTCCCTTTCAGCGTGTGACTTTACATGGATGCTTTGACCGGACACCTGGCCCCTCTGGGTTCCCTATATATAGCGGCGCATGCACCTCAAAATCATCGGGCCTCCATATTTCTCATCTTTGTTTCCCTGCCCCGTCGCGCCCCCAAGTCTCTACTTTACCATGGCGGGAAGACTGAACTTGTGGCGACCTTCTTGATCCTAAACCTGGTTCTCTTCCCACTTGCATCGGCACAGCTGCTCCACGGCTATCACTAGCTGCGTCGGCCTCCTCAAGTTGCGCGTGCGATCCTGCACTCAACCTCATCAAGATCGGTGGAATCACCGATGCCGTCCTGAGCAGCTGCTGTGCGCTGATTGCAACCCTTACGCCTGTGCGGGCGGTAAATGCCTCTGTGCGTAGCCAAGATTAACGTTCTTGGGCTGTCGTCGGCGTCAACCTCCGGGGACATAAACCTGTTGCTCAAGGCCTGCGGCCAGCGGTTCAACTCCTTGGATGCTAAGGAGCTGCCCGCGGCGTTATCCGCTGAATTTCACGCCCGGATTTTCCGTAACTTTGTTGCGCAACCCTCCTCGTCTTTCCTAGTCATCAGCATTCCGTTCAGTTCATGTGCCCCCTTGTAACAGCCTCTGTCTCAGCCCCTTCCACCCGCCCGAGTCTGACATCTTGTTTAAGGCCTGACCGCTATGATCGTCCCCTGATAATAAAGCGAGGCTCCTCTCTCCTCCTCCTCGTGTTCTGCCCTCCACGCCGTGCAAGGCGTCCTTGGTTGACACACATTTATCTTCGGATAATAAACCTTAAAAAGACTCTCGGTCATACACCTCTGTGTTGGCTTCTTTCATTGTAGGGCACATACTAATAAACATCCGCTCCGCTTTTCAATGTCTTTTCTCAAGCCTCGAGAACTCTCGAGAGGAGCCCAGAGTATCATAAAGTCAGGAAGACAGTGTGGGAAATGAAACTACAGAATCATTCTAGGGCGCTCTACGGGACACGGGAGCTCACTGTTGTAAGCAAGGCGAAGATGCGTCCGAATCGAAGAATGTCTTCTAAACACTAGCCCAAGGGAGCGATGATCAGTTGTCACGGGCTTTCCCGACCAAAGGCGCTGATCTCTTGCGCGACCGGTTCTTCTTCGCAGAACTAGCATCGCATACCCGTTAGCCAGCTCGATCTTAAGCGTTGTAAAGTAATTTTAACAGCGAAATCATCCATCTTGAGCACGGTATTCGCCAGGAAAGCTTGCAAAAGATCATGCGTTTTCAAGCACAATATTTGGGCATGAAAGGTTGAAAAGATGGTCCATTTGAAGCCCAAATATTTGGTCGCGAATGAACAGTATTTCATAGTAAGTCTGACGGATAATAAGTCGTTCCCAGTAGGCCAAGTGCATTCTCTGCCACTCGAAGATGCGAGGAAGGAAAATTTGCCGGATCTTCAAGAAAAATATTAGGTTATCTTTAACAAGCATTCTGACATACAGTATTCAATCATGCGGTAGATTCTTTACCCTCCACCTTACAGATGTAGGTCTTCCTCCTATTGAATCAAGGGCCTCTTTCTGTGTGTGTGTGTGTCTCTCTCTGTATCTCTGTCTGCCCATGTATCTCATATTGTTTTCTCTCTTAATCTCAATCTCTCCCTCCCCCCTCTCTCCCTCTCCGTCTCCCTCTTACTCTCTTTCTCTCGCTCCATCTTTACGCGTCTATCTCTCTCTCTCTCTCTCTCTCCCTCACTGTTTCTCGCACTCAGTCTCTCTGCCTCTCCCTCCCCGTGTCTTTCTGTCTCTCTCTTGGCATCCCACCTTACTCGCTTTGTCTCTCTGGCTCTGCGTTTCTCTCCGTCTCTGTCTCTCACCCTCTTTCTCTCTTAATGTGTCTCTTGAGCTCTCTCTCTCTCTCTCTCTCTCTCTCACTTACTTTCTCTCTCCCTATCTCTTGGTCTCTCTCTTACACTCTATTTCTTGGTCTCTCTCACGTTCTCTTTAGCGATCTCTTGGTCTCTATCTCCCTCTCTATCTCCCTCCCTCTCTCTCGCTCTCTATCTCAATCTAGCGCCTCTTCTTTATCCCCTGGTCTCCGTCTCATTCTTCTTGTTGATGTGTCTGTCAGGTCTCTACCTCTTTTGCTTTTGGTCAATCTCTCTCTTTCTCTTTCTTACGGCTCTCTTGTTCTCTCCCCTCTTTCTCTCTCTTTCTATCCTTATCTCTCTCTCTTTCCCAAAGCGATCTCTCCATCTGTTTTGACCAGGGTTGCCGTCCTCGGCTTTTTCTTCAGTTTTGTCATCTGCTCTCGCCATCTCTCACACTATCTCTCCTTCGTTTTCTCCTTTCTTCTTAATCACCCTACCTCTCTCCAGTTCTCTCTGTCTCTCTCCCTTTCTCTTCCTTTTTTTACTGGGCGCTCTCTCTTCTACTTTATGACTGTTTCTGTTTCTCCCTTTTTTTCTCTTGAATTTTCTATGCTCTACCGCTCTTGAACTTTTATTTTCTAGGCAATTGCATTTCTCTCAGAGAAAAGGATTTTCCCTTCTCTTTGGGCCAGTGCATTTCACCGCTCTTGAACTTCCGTCTCTCGGTTTTCTTCCAGCTCATTTCACTTGCGTTCACCCTCCATACGCAATTTCACATTTCTCACTCTCTTCGTTTCATTCTCTCGATCTTTGTCCCTCTGTTTTTCTTATCTCGTTGGTCGTAAATCTCTCTTCGGCTCTCCCTCACCTCTCGCTCTCTCTCTAAGAGACCCACACACACAAGGTGTCTCTCGCCGTCTCACTCTTTCTCAACCTCTCCTTTCTCTCTATAAATTTCACCGTGTCTCTACCTCTCTTTCTCCCCCATAATCTCACTCCCCTCTCTCTTTCGCTCCAAATCTCACTCTTCCTCTCTTTCTCTCCCTCTCTCCATAATGTCACTGTGTCTCTACCTCTCTTTCTCCCTGTAATCTCACTCTCCTCTCTCTTTCGCTCCATAATCTCACTCTCCGTCTCTCTCTCTCTCTCTCCATAATCTCACTCTCCGTCTCTCTCTCTCTCTCTCTCTCTCTCTCCATAATCTCACTCTCCGTCTCTCTCTCTCTCTCTCTCTCCATAATCTCACTCTCCGTCTCTCTCTCTCTCTCTCTCCATAATCTCACTCTCCGTCTCTCTCTCTCTCTCTCTCTCTCTCTCTCTCTCTCTCCATAATCTCACTCTCCGTCTCTCGCTCTCTCTCTCTCCATGATCTCACTCTCCGTCTCTCTCTCTCTCTCTCTCTCTCTCTCTCTCTCCATAATCTCACTCTCCGTCCCTGCCTCTCTCTCTTTCTCTTCCCGGAATCTCACTGTCCCTCTCTCTCTCTCTCCATCCCTCCATAATTTCACTCTCCGCCTCTCTCTCTCTCTCTCGCTCATAATCTATCTCTGTGCCTCGCTCTCTCCTTCTCTTCCATAAGCTCACTCCTCTTTCTCTCTCTCGTGCTGTGTCTCTCTCTCTCCCAAACTCACTCTCTCTCTCGCTCTCACCTTCCTTTCTCCCGCCCCCTCTGTGCGTTTCTCTCTGCGAATCTCCCTCGCCCTCTGTCTCTCTTTATCTCTCTCCCCCGCCCCTCTCTCTGTCTTTCTCTCTCGCTTGGAATCTCTTTGTGTCGCTCGCGGTCTCTCTCTCGGTCTCTCGTTATCTCGTTGTCGGCCGCTCTGTTTCTCTAGCCCGGGTTTTTGTTATCTCCCGCTCTCTCTACCTCTCTGTGACTCTCCTTTTGCGCTCTCTTATTTGCGATCTCTCTCTCTCTCTCCCGTGTTATCCCTCTCTCCCCCTCTCTTTCCTTCGCCATTTCTCTTTTTTCCTCCTGGCTCTCTTTTCTCGCTCCCTTCTTGTGATCTCTCGCCGTCTCTCTTCTTCGCTATTTCTCTTTTTCCTCTCTGGCTCTCTCTCTAAATCTCCCTCCCTCATGGGCTATCCTATATCTCTCCCCCTCAATCTCTATCTCTCTCGCTGAGTGTCTTATTCGCTGTCCTTCTCTCTGGCTCTCCTTCGCTCTCTCTCTTTTCGCTATCTTAGTGTCTCTCCCAAACCCAACGTCCAATTTTCTCTCTCTGCATGTGTCTTTGTCTGTTTGTCAACTTCTCTTGGGTCTGTCCCTCTCTCCGTCTGCGCTCGCCGCCCAACTCTCCGTTTGCGGAGGGTTCGTCGCTCAGGGCGTAGGATTTTCAAGGGTGGGTTGGACCAGGACCCATTTGTCCATATGGCCGTTTTTATTTTCTGGATTAGGCCCGGCCTTTAGTACTCGATGCTGACTCCTAAATGAATCCCCCTTTGCAGTAAGCATCTCCATAAATACAATGGCGTCGGGCGTGGCCAGGCCTGCTGTGATTAGGAGTTAGGGGCTGGCCTTCAGTGTTATGGCGAAGGCCGTCCAGCCTTTATATGTTTATGGCGATGTTAGTGTGGGCGGTGGATCTTTGGGGTTGATGAGGATGGGATGTGGGAGGCGTGCAGCAACGATGGACAAAATGGTGATGCTCTTTAGAAATGGTGTTGAGTGGTGTTGCAGAATGGCGTTGAAACTTGTGATACAATATCAGCCGTGTGCGCTGAGACTAGGATTAAGCGCCTAGTCATACCTTATTAGGCGTCATAACCGTACTGGGAGTTAGCAAGCGGGTCTCGCTCTGGGAGGCTTCCCAGACCCCAAAGGGCCTAGTAAGCGGGGCCTTGATTTTATCCTGAGCGCGCCAGGCTAACTGGGAGCATTTCACCTTCGAGCCTAATTCGCGTTTTAAACTCGTTAAAAGTCTTGCGTTGTGCACCTGCCATGCGGATGTGGTGTTAAAGCTTATTCGGCCTCAGCTGGTGCGGCTGAGAAGCATGTCGCCGTGATGTTGAGGATGGCCCAATGTACTTACGCTGGATGTGTGGCGCGGCCCGCCCCTCAGTTCCTCTAAGCATCAGGTCGCGTCCACATCGACCTCCAAGTATACGCGGTAACACGCGCCCTCTTCTCTGCGTCGTTGCCCGGCCACACAGCATATCTCTTTGAAATCCACGTCGCTGTTCGTGGCCTTAATATCAGTCCTCCAACCGCGAGATGTTTTTTTCCCCGTTTATCGGGATGCAAGACTCCGCAAAAGGAGGCCGGGAGGGCGCGCCGCTGGATCGTTCCCCACCCACTCGCCAGCTGCGCCGTCATCAAACCTCTCCCTTTCAGCGTGTGACTTTACATGGATGCTTTGACCGGACACCTGGCCCCTCTGGGTTCCCTATATAGCGGCGCATGCCGCCTAGAAATCATCCGGGCCTCCATATTTCTCATCTTTGTTTCCCTGCCCCGTCGCCGCCCCCCAAGCCTCTACTCTCCCATGGCCGGGAAGACTGAACTTGTGGCGACCTTCTTGACCCCAAACCTGGTTCTCTCCCCACTTGCATCGGCACAGCTGCTCACGGCTATCACTAGCTGCGTCGGCGGCCTCCTCAAGTTGCGGCGTGCGATCCTGCACTCAACCTCATCAAGATCGGTGGAATCACCGATGCCGTCCTGAGCAGCTGCTGTGCGCTGATTGCAACCCTTACGCCTGTGCGGGCGGTAAATGCCTCTGTGCGTAGCCAAGATTAACGTTCTTGGGCTCGTCGTCGGCGTCAACCTCCGGGGACATAAACCTGTTGCTCAAGGCCTGCGGCCCGGCAGGTTCAACTCCTTGGATGCTAAAGGAGCTGCCTGGCGTTATCCGCACAGATTTCACGCCCGGATTTTCCGTAACTTTGTTGCGCATAACCCTCCTCGTCTTTCCTAGTCATCAGCATTCCGTTCAGTTCATATCGCCCCCTTGTAACAGCCTCTGTCTCAAGCCCTTCCACCCGCCGAGTACGACATCTTGTTTAAGGCCTGACCGCTATGATCGTCCCCTGATAATAAGCGAGGCTCCTCTCTCCTCCTCCTCGTGTTCTGCCCTCCGCGCACCGTGCAAGGCGTCCTTGGTTGACACATTTATCTTCCGGATAATAAACCTTAAAAAGACTCTCGGTCATACACCTCTGTGTTGGCTTCTTTCATTGTAGGCACATACTAATAAACATCCGCTCCGCTTTTCAATGTCTTTTCTCAAGCCTGAGAACTCTCGAGAGGAGCTAGAGTATCATAAAAGTCAGGAAGACAGTGTGGGAAATGAAACTACAGAATCATTCTAGGGCGCTCTCGCGGAACGCGGGAGCTCACTGTTGTAAGCAAGGCGAAGATCGTCCGAATCGAAGAATGTCTTCTAAACACTAGCCCAAGGGAGGCGATGATCAGTTGTCACGGAGCTTTCCGACCAAAGGCGCTGATCTCTTGTGCGACCGGTTCTTCTTACGCCAGAACTAGCATCGCATACCGTTAGCCAGCTCGATCTTAAGCGTTGTAAAGTAATTTTAACAACGAAATCATCCATCTTCGAGCACGGTGTTGGCCAGGAAAGCTTGCAAAAGATCATGCGTTTTCAAGCACAATATTTGGGCATGAAGGTTGAAAAAGATGGTCCATTTTGAAGCCCAAATATTTGGTGGCGAATGAACAGTATTTCATAGGAGAGTACGACGGATAATAGAGTACGTTCCCCAGTAGGCCAAGTGCATTCTCTGCCACTCGAAGATGCCGAGGAAGGAAAATTTGCGGATCTTCAGAAAAATATTAGGTTATCTTTAACAAGCATTCTGACATACAGTATTCAATCATGCGGTAGATTCTTTACCCTCCACCTTACAGATGTAGGTCTTCCTCCTATTGAATCAAGGGCCTCTTTCTGTGTGTGTGTGTGTCTCTCTCTGTATCTCTGTCTGCCCATGTATCTCATATTGTTTTCTCTCTTAATCTCAATCTCTCCCTCCCCCCTCTCCTCTCCGTCTCCCTCTTACTCTCTTTCTCTCGCTCCATCTTTGCGTCTATCTCTCTCTCTCTCTCTCTCTCTACCACACTGTTTGTCGGACTCAGTTTCTCTCACTCTGCCTCCCGTGTCTTTCTGTTTCTCTCTTGGCATCCCCTCTTACTCGCTTTGTCTCTCTGGCTCTGCGTTTCTCTCCGTCTCTGTCTCTCACCCTCTTTCTCTCTTAATGTGTCTCTTGCGCTCTCTCTCTCTCTCTCTCTCTCTCACTTACTTTCTCTCTCCCTATCTCTTGGTCTCTCTCTTACACTCTATTTCTTGGTCTCTCTCACGTTCTCTTTGTGATCTCTTGGTCTCTATCTCCCTCTCTATCTCCCTCCTCTCTCTCGCTCTCTATCTCAATCTAGCGCCTCTTCTTTATCCCCCCTGGTCTCCGTCTCATTCTTCTTGTTGATGTGTCTGTCTGGGTCTCTACCTCTTTTGCTTTTGGTCAATCTCTCTCTTTCTCTTTCTTACGGCTCTCTTGTTCTCTCTCCCTCTTTCTCTCTCTTTCTATCCTTATCTCTCTCTTTCCCCAAACGATCTCTCCATCTGTTTTGACCAGGGTTGCCGTCCCTCCTTTTTCTTCGGATTTTGTCATCTGCTCTCGCCATCTCTCACACTATCTCTCCTTCGTTTTCTCCTTTCTTCTTAATCACCCTACCTCTCTCCAGTTCTCTCTGTCTCTCTCCCTTTCTCTTCCTTTTTTACTGGGCGCTCTCTCTTCTACTTTAACGACTGTTTCTGTTTCTCCCTTTTTTTTTTCTCTTGAATTTTCTATGCTCTACCGCTCTTGAACTTTTATTTTCTAGGCAATTGCATTTCTCTCAGAGAAAAAGGGATTTTCCCTTCTCTTTCGGAGCCCAGTGCATTTCACCGCTCTTGAACTTCCGTCTCTCGGTTTTTCTTCCAGCTCATTTCACTTGCGTTCACCCTCCCGCACGCAATTTCACATTTCTCACTCTCTTCGTTTCATTCTCTCGATCTTTGTCCCTCTGTTTTTTTCTTATCTACGTTGGTCGCGTAAATCTCTCTTCGGCTCTCCTCACCTCTCGCTCTCTCTCTAGAGACCCACACACACAAGGTGTCTCTCGCCGTCTCACTCTTTCTCAACCTCTCCTTTCTCTCTCATAAATTTCACCGTGTCTCTACCTCTCTTTCTCCCCATAATCTCACTCCCCTCTCTCTTTCGCTCCCGAAATCTCACTCTTCCTCTCTTTCTCTCCCTCTCTCCACCTGTCACTGTGTCTCTACCTCTCTTTCTCCCTCATAATCTCACTCTCCTCTCTCTTTCGCTCCATAATCTCACTCTCTCTCTCTCTCTCTCTCTCTCTCTCCCGCCATCTCACTCTCCGTCTCTCCCTCTCTCTCTCTCTCGCTCCCTCACTCTCCGTCTCTCCCTCTCTCTCTCCCTCCCATAATCTCACTCTCAAATCTCTCTCTCTCTCTCTCTCTCTCCGTCTCTCCACAATCTCTCTCTCTCTCTCTCTCTCTCTCTCTCTCTCCGGAATCTCACTCTCCGCTCTCTCTCTCTCTCTCTCCATCCCTCACTCTCCGTACTCTCTATTCCTCTCTCTCTCTCTCTCGCTCATAATCTATCTCTGTGCCTCATCTCTCTCTTATTCTCTTCCATAAGCTCACTCCTCTTTCTCTCTCTCTCTCATGCTGTGTCTCTCTCTCTCCCAAACTCACTCTCTCTCTGTCTACCTTCTTTCTCTCATAATCTCTGTGCGTTTCTCTCTGCAGATCTCGCTGCCCTCTGTCTCTCTTTATCTCTCTCCCCCGCCCCCTCTCTCTGTCTTTCTCTCTCGCTTGGAGATCTCTTTGTGTCGCTCATGGTCTCTCTCAGTCTCTCGTTATCTCTTTGTCAGCCGCTCTGTTTCTCTAGCCCGGGTTTTTGTCTCCGCTCTCTCTACCTCTCTGTGACTCTCATTTTGCGCTCTCTTATTTGCGATCTCTCTCTCTCTCTCCCGTGTTATCCCTCTCTCCCCTCTCTTTCCTTCGCCATTTCTCTTTTTCCTCCCTGGCTCTCTTTTTCTCGCTCCCTTCTTTCATGATCTCTCGCCGTCTCTCTTCTTCGCTATTTCTCTTTTTCCTCTCTGGCTCTCTCTCTAAATCTCCCTCCCTCATGGGCTATCCTATATCTCTCCCCCTCAATCTCTATCTCTCTCGCTGAGTGTCTTATTCGCTGTCCTTCTCTCTGGCTCTCCTTGCTCTCTCTCTTTTCGCTATCTTCGTGTCTCTCCCAAACCCAACGTCCTGAATTTTCTCTCTCTGCATGTGTCTTTGTCTGTTTGTCAACTTCTCTTGCAGGGTCTGTCCACTCTCTCAGTGTCCTAAACGTCACTGGGCCCAACTCTCGCATTTGGAGGGAGTTCGTATCAAGGCTTCAGGGCCGCCAGTGGGATTTTCAAAGGGTGGGTTGGACCAAGGACCCATTTGTCCATATAGTAGTTTTTATTTTCACAGATTAGGTCCGGCTTTTTAAGTACTCGATGTTGACTCCTAACATGAATCCCGCTTTGCAGTAAGCATCTCCATACCATACAATGGCGTGCAGAGCAGTCAAAGGCCTGCCTGCTAGCAATTAGGGTGGAGCTGGTGTTATGGCGGTAGGCCGTCCATGTTTTTTATATGTTTATGACGTGATGTTAGTGTGGGCGGTGGATCTTTGGGGTTGATGAGGGGATGGGATGCGTGGAAGGCGATCACAACAACGATAGGACCAAAATGGTGATACTCTTTAGAAATGGTGTTGAGTGATGTGTTGCAGAATGGCATTAAATTTCTGTGATCCCAATATCAATGGTGTCAGCGAAGACTAGGATTAACGCATACCAGTCTCTTACCTTATTAGGCGTCATAACACGTATTTGCGGAGTTAGCGAGTCTAAGCTCGCTTGAGGCTTTGGGCTTTAAAGCAGGCCTAGTAAAGCAAGAGAGGCCTTTCGATTTTTATCCTGAACGATTTGCCCAGGCTAACTGGGGAGCATTTCCACACCTTCCGAAGGCCTAATTCGCGTTTAAACTCGTTAAAGTCTTATGCCAGCACCTGCCATGGATGGTCAGCAAAGCTTATTCCGCCTAGCTGTGCGACGCTTGAGAAGCATCGCCTCATGATGTTGAGGATGGCCCAATGTACTTACGCTGGATGTGTGGCGCCGCCCGCCTCAGTTCCTCTAAGCGTCAGGTCGCGTCCACGCCGGACCTCCAAGTATACCGCGGTAACACGCGCCCTCTTCTCTGCGTGCGTTGCCCGGCCACAGCATATCTCTTTGAAATCACGTCGCTGTTGCGTGGCCTTAATATCAGTCCTCAACCGCGAGATGTTTTTCCCGTTTGTCGGGATGCAAGACTCGCAAAGGAGGCCAGGGAGGGAGGCGCAGCTGGATCGTTCCCCACCCCACTGCGCCAGCGCCGTCATCAAACCTCTCCCTTTCAGCGTGTGACTTTGCATGGATGCTTTGACCGGACACCTGGCCTCTGGGTTCCCTATATAGCGGCGCATGCACTCTAAAATCATCCGGGCCTCCATATTTCTCATCTTTGTTTCCCTGCCCCCGCGCCCCCAAGTCTCTACTTTACCATGGCGGAAGACTGAACTTGTGGCGACCTTCTTGATCTAAACCTGGTTCTCTTCCACTTGCATCGGCACTGCTCACGGCTATCACTAGCTGCGTCGGCGAAGCCTCCTCAAGATTGCGGCGTGCGATCCCTGCACTCAACCTCATCAAGATCGATTGGAATCACCCGATGCCGTCCTGGCTGCTGCTGTCTGCGCTGATTGCGCCTTATACGCCTGTGCAGGCAGGTGTAAATGCCTGCGTGCGTAGCCAAGATTGCGTTCTTGGGCTGCGTCGTGGCCGTCAACCTCAGGGGACATAAACCTGTTGCTCAGGCCTGCGGCCAGCAGGTTCAACTCGCTTGATGCTAAAAGGAGCTGCCGCGGTTATCCGCTGGATTTTGCGCGGCGGTCAGTAACTTTGTTGCATGGCCTCCTCTTTCTTTCCTAGTCCTCCTAGTCATTCATCATCGTCAGCCCTTGTAACAGCCCTTGTTCTCAAGCCCTTCACCCCTTCTCCTCTTCCTCCCCTCTTCTCCTTCCTTCTCCTCTTCTTCTTCTTTCTTCTATTCTTCTCCACGACCTGACCCTTCTTCTCAAAATATCATTCCTCAAAATTTAGGTCAAAGTGAGGAAGAGCCCACCTCTTCCTTATATATGGGTGAAGATGGCCCTTCCTTAAGTCCCATAACACAAAATAAAGGAGAGAAAATAAGCAAGAAAATAGGAAGCAGGCTTGTCAGGCCCAACATAAAAAAAGGGGAAAAGGGTTCCTCCATGGGCCCTTCCGCTTCTGCGACAATCTGAATAAAGGAAAACTATAAGATAAAGTAACTGGCTAGCGGTGTGCTCCGGTGGTGGCGTCCGCGTCATGCCGAGTAGCGGAATGCGGGATCCTGTGTTGCTGCAGCGGCTCGTCGTGGTGGCTGGACTCGTCTCGGTGGCGAGCTGGGTAGTGCCGGCTCCTCGGGTCTTTGGGTCGGGAAGTCCTGCTGCTCCTCTGCTTGCTGGCTCGATGGCGTCCGGTGGTGTGCGCCATCAACCCTCCGGGGTGGGAAGGACTCGACTCCGGCGAGTCGGGGTGGAGAGATCGGCGACGGTGGAAGGAGGTCGGGGACGGGCGTCGGAGCTCCTGTTCTGTAATCCACGTGTCGTCCGCGGTGTGGCCCGTACCAGGAATCTCCTCGATGCTTCCCCACCTGCATGGTCAATTACCTCCTGCAGTACACAATCGATTGCCTCGTGCCTATCGGGTGAAACAATTGGGGGGTGGTGTCGGCAAACTCACTTTACGCTGAAGGGGTCTAGAGAGGCTGGGGTGGGGAGGAAGAAGGGGCCGGTGCTGAGCTAGGTCCGCCACATTGAATGTGAGCCTATTCCCCACGTAGGAGGAATTTCGGCGACATCTGGCGTTGTCGCCCACTCTCGGAGGATCGGGCGGGCGGCGCTGCGAGCATGCAACCGTTGCCGTCGGGAGAGTATCTCTCGGCCTGAGTCTGACCATCACTAGGTCTCCCGTCAAATGCTCTGGGTCGGCGGCAAGTCGCGGCTTGCTTAATGTTTTGCTGCGTGATCCTATCATGAATGCGATGATGTAATGCAGAGACATGCTGGGCAAATGCAAGTCTCTCTCTCTCTACTACCACTCTTGCTGGATCAGTTTCTCTCACTCTGCCTCCCGTGTCTTTTCTTTGTGTCTCTCTCTTGGCATCCCATCTTACTTCCGCTTTGTCTCTCTGCTCTGCGTTTCTCTCCAGTCTCACCATCCTCTGCCTGCTGCCTGTGTAATGTGTCTCCTTGGCTCCTCTCTCTCTCTCTCTCTCACTTACTTTCCTCTCTCCCCTATCTCTTGGTCTCTCCTCTTACACTCTATTTCTTGGTCTCTCTCACGATTCTCTTTGTGATCTTGGTCTCTATCTCCCTCCCTCTCTCGCTCTCTATCTCGATCTGCGCCTCTTCTTTCACCCATACTCTCCGTCTCATTCTTCTTGTTGATGTGTCTAATAGATTCTCTACCTCTTTGCTTTTGGTCAATCTATCTTTCTCTTTCTTGTAATCTCTTGTTTATCTCCCCCTCTTTCTCTCTCTTTCCCCCAAGCGCTCTCTCCATCTGTTTTGTGGGGTTTAGTCCCATAAATACTGCTTAGTTTTGTCATCTGTCTACTTGCATCTCTCCACGCACTATCTCTCCCTTCACGTTTTCTCCTTTCTTCACCAATCACCCTACCTCTCTCAGTTCTCTCTCTGTCTCTCTTCCTTTTGTTCTTAAAGAACAGGTATCCGTCAGTAAGGACATAGTCCTTGTAATCGTGGGATGGTCTCGTCCGGACTTCGGCGTTGATGGGGCGAAATCAGGGCAGTTTCGTACCCATCTCGGATGGTCTCGAACCCCAAGACTGTCACCTTCATGGCGTTGAGCCCGTGAGTTCTCCGGCTGAGGCGTCGGCTCTGACGTTGTCCTTGCCCTTCTTGTGCTTGATGGCGAAGGTGTAGTCCTGTGGTACTCGACCCACCTGGCGTGCCCGATCGCTCGATTTCTGCTGCGAGTGCAGGTACTTGGCGCCTCGTGATCCGAGAAGAGCACGAACTCCGATGATAGGAGGTAGTGTCTCCAATGCCGTAAGGCTTGGATGACAGCGTAGAACTCCTTGTCGTGCGTGGAGTATCGAAGCCTGGCATCGTTCAGCTTCTCGCTGAAGAACTCCGCAGGTGGCCCTCCTGGCGAGGGCGCCTCCGATGCGATACCTGAGGCATCGCATGTAACCTCGAACACTTTCCCAAAGTCGGGAAGCCGTAGTACCGGCGCTGTGTCATCATGAGCTTTATCTGCTGGAAAGCTCTCTCTGCTGCCGGTGTCAGGACGACTCCTCCTTGAGGCGATCGGTGATGAGGAACTGAAGTTCCGTATGAATAAATCTATAGAAAGTCGCCAGTCCTATGAAACTCCTAACTCTCTCTCTCTCCCACCAATCTCCATGATCTCTCTCTCTCTCTCTCTCTCCCTTGCCAATCTCCTCTCCCGTCTCTCTCTCTCTCTCTCTCCCACCAGTCTACTCTCTGCACTCTCTCTCTCTCTCTCTCTCTCTCTCTCTCTCATGATCTCACTCTCCGTCTCTCTCTCTCTCTCTCTCTCTCTCTCTCTCCACACATATCTCACTCTAGTCTCATAAGCTCTCTCTCTCTCCCCTTCAGTCTCACTCTCAGTCTCTCTCCTCCACTCATATAAACCGTCCTCTCTCTCTCTCTCTCTCTCTCCGTATGATGGTACCCACTCCTCAAGTCTTTCTCTTCCCCAGGATCTCCTGTCCCTCTCTCTCTCTCTCCATAATCCCCTATCACTCTCTGTGCCTCTGCCTCTCTCTTTCTCTTCCACCAAGCTCACTGTCCCTCTCTCTCTCTCTCCCGCTCCACATAATTCTCTCTCATAGCTCTCTCCAAACTCTAAGCTCGTAATCTCTCTCTCCCTCTTCCTTTCTCTCACTCTTCGCCCAAGTCGATGGCATGCTGTATGTTCCTCGCCGGGGTAATCCGGCAGTAGCTCTTCCGGGAAGATATCTCGAACTCCGATGCGAGCCTCAACCTCTGGGGTGCGAGGGTCACTGCACGCGTCAGCAGGGGCGTCAAGGGTGACGGCCAGACACATAGGTGTATCGTCACCCTCGCGGCCAAGGTCGCGAGTGAATAAAGTCCTCGGACTATCACTAACCCTACTGGTGGTCGCGGCGGCTTGCTGGCGGCCGTGGTGTCTGGTGCCCGCGTAACTTTCGTCGCCCCTGGTGCATAAAGGAGCAGGTGTTCCGCGTCCTGCTAAGGTGGCGTCGTGATCATATAACCATGGCCGTCCGAGGATGATGCTACCCACCTTCATGGGTAGTACATCACAATGCGTCCTCGGCGTATGTTCACCTTGGGGCCAGCGGCGCTGGCGCTTCACAGATAGTGATGGCGTCGATCCACGTCGTCTGGCGTGGGGTGTTCTCGAAGTCAACCTAAGCCGCTGACCATAGTATCTGAGATCGGCGTTGATGCAACTACGCTATCCACGATCACCTTGCGCCTTGCGGGTTGATCTTGATATGCGTGTAGAAGATCGATATGCGGGTGGCGCATCAAGCGAGCGGTGTCGGCTGTTGGCGGCCCGTGGAAGTCTAGCGGAGTTGTCAACCAGCGGTGATATCCTATCTCTACTGCTGCGGGTGTGTCGACAGCGATGTTGGCTCGGCGGACCGCCTCGATGATCTGGATGAATCCTATCTGTCCATCCGCCGGGCTCCTGCGTACTCAAGGCGCATTCCTCGTTCCGTGATAGTGGTCCTCACAGATGCGTCGGCTCCATCGCAATAATCCTGTTCGGTTTCCCGACATCAATCAAAAGTGTAGATGGGCATTGGTGTGCCGGTGCCCTCGTCCTTGGCATTTGTAGTACGTGATGTGTGCTTGACTTGGTGCAGCGCTACGGGCATCGCGGTCGAGGCTTGCGAGTAGACCCCACTGAGGTGGTTGGGGTGTTCCGGCCCCGGTGACCGGTGCGAGTGGTGGTGGTAGCGGGTGCAAGCGAACCGTAGGAACTCGCGGCGTGGTGTGCGCGTTGTGCGGAGGTTGTGTTCCACTAGGTGGTATGCCTCGTCGACCTCTGCGGTTGGCAGTCAAGGACCTTGCTGCGCCAAGGTGGGCGAGCCGTGGGCGAGGCCCGATGATGGCGGGGATCCTCACGAAATTACCAGCGCATCGGCATTCCGAAAGCTGGTGTGCTCGACACGGGTACGACCTTGTCAGGTCGAGCCGAGAGAGTGTCATTGGTACTGAGGAGCGTGCCATTCCTTAACCAGTGCCATTTCTGCCGCGACGCGATAGGCTGTCGCAAATGGTTGGTAGAAATTGCTCATTCTCGAGAAGATCTTGGCTTGTCGTCAAGCGGTCTCTCGATACTCCGAAGCAAAAAGTGATCATCCATCCTGCCACCTGGAAATCGGATCATTTTGGTTGATCAATGAACTCCTTGGAGCTGCCCGGGCCCTGAGGCAGTGCGTCGGCGCGCCACGCTCCCTGCGGATCGTGCCACGGTCTCAGCGCCCGGCGCTCGTCGCCATCATGGTGCCGCGCTCGGCACGAAGGGGTGATCCCCTCGTCGGCTGGTCCGCTGGGCGGCGGGGCGGAGGCTGGGTCGTGTCATGGTCGTCCGGGTGGTAGGAGACCATCCCGCGGTGCTTTCGGTCAAAGGCAGGACCATGTCAGAAATTGGGCATGCACTGTCAGCCGTAACCAAGCGAATTAGCGGCCCGATGAGTGATCCTACGTGGGTACGCAGTGGCTCGCGAACCGCGGACCCGCGAGGAGGAAGCGAGAATTGAACCGGCGGGCGGATAGTCACGGCTCGGAGTACAGCGCTAAATACCCCCAGCGTGGCCGGGAGATCAGGTCGAGCATAAGGACCGTCGTAACCTGGTGAGTTAGTCCCTGCGCAGGCGATGCATGTCTAGCGCGGACATCACGTGGGTCGCTGCGGGCTCCCCCCAGCTAGGCGTGCATTGGCGTGCGCGTGGGCGTCAAACATCGGGGACACCGTAATCATCAGCAAGGTCCGAATTAGGGGTAGCCGCGGTGGCCGGGTCTACCAGCCTGCAAGGGAGCGAGGGCCTCGTGCAACTGGTCAGCCTCAACTCCGTCTTTCGGACACTCAGGTGTCGACATCCGCTCAGCGCTCGTCCTAATTTGCCCGATGCGCGGCGTTGAAGCTCCTTGGTCTTCCAAGTTCTTCTCTTGGCGAATCGCGGCGGTGGCACTTCATCGATCGCCGTCCTCTACCCGATGCAGGGTCGGCTGCGAAAGTACTCGGCGGCGGGAGATTTCCAGTAATTAAGTCGCCTCGCAGGTATCGGTCTTTAAACAGTCACTCGATCGGGGTGGAATCAAGGGCGCGGTGTGCGGCGTGGAGTGCTGGGATGGCGTGAACCGCAGGCGATGCGGTGATCTCGATGCGCTGGAGCACCGATGGCGTCGGGTCAGGACCGAGCGTAATCCTCGATATGGGTGAGTGGGATCCACCCGTGGCGGTGGTTGAGGTCACCGAGAGAACCAATCTCGTTGCCTCTCTGGAAATCTCATGACGATTCGACTCGTCGAGAGAATAGAACACTCCGGCGTTGCGCCATCCCGTCGCGGTCGCGTCTGACCATTCCCTGGGTACGATGGATACACGTAAAATGCGATGGATCGATACTGGAGTAACGATGCGATGCTATGCGAAGTCGGAGGCGTCTTTGTGGGCGACCACGGCCGGGCTCGCTGGTGTTGATGCAGGGCGTCGTCTCAGCGGCGTAAGTCTGGTGGAACTTCGGTGCCGTATCACTAACTTTCGTCAGATTCGTCCTGGCGTCAACGATGGATATCGCGGAAGAACAGAAATGCATGTATGGCGATAACGAGGCGATGGTTCTATAGTGCGTGCAATGCGCCCGACAAGCTATGAGGCTGATCCGGGGCCGGGGCAGAGGTCACCTAGCTAGGTTAGACAGCTAAGTAAATCCGAGAAGCGGGTCGGCGCGCCGCGCCGTCGAATAAGGTAACTCCACTGAAAGCGCTCAGCGGCGTCGAAGGCGTCGACTACGTGCAGGCGGGTAAGGCGCTCGATCTTTGTTTCGTCGTTCTCTCGATCTATCTCACTCTATCTAGCAGAAGCGCGGTGGAGGCAATACGAAAGAATACTCAAGAAATAGAAGCGCGTAAGAAGCGGGGAGCGAGTACCCAGCCGTCGCTGGCGGCAGGATCTTAACTGTAGTTCCGGAGGAAAGGGGAGTTGCCGAAGCGCGGAGGTTGGCCCAGTGCGGAGGCGGCTGTGCGCAGTCAGCGCGGAGCGATGCGGGAGATGTGGTCGGCGGTGGTGGCGCGATCGTGTGGCGGCGCGGTCAGCGCGCGGCGTCTTGGCGGCGGCGCGGCGCAGCGGCCTTGTGTAGCGGCAGCGCGTAGCAGCATGGCAGCGCAGCAGCGCGGCGGCGGCGGCAGCGATGGCCTTGGCGGCGGCGCAGCGCAGCGCGCAGCAGCGCGTGGCGCCGCGGCGGCCTTGGCGTGGCGCCTTGGCGGCGCGGCGGTAGCGCAGCGGCGCAGCGCCTTGGCGCGGCGAGCTGTAGCGCGGCAGTTGGCAGCGCGCGGCGCTTGGCGCAGCCTTGGCAGCGCAGCGCGCAGCGGCGATAAGCGCAGC
Source organism: Wolffia australiana (assembly GCF_029677425.1). NCBI lineage: Eukaryota > Viridiplantae > Streptophyta > Magnoliopsida > Alismatales > Araceae > Wolffia > Wolffia australiana. The sequence continues at coordinate 4,629,455 of NC_135836.1, read as the reverse complement.
GGCGGCAGCGCGCGGGCGGCGCAGAGCGGCGGCGGCGCGGGCCTTGGCTGTGGCAGGCGCGGCGGCAGCGCAGCGAGCCAGCAGCAGCAGCAGCCGCGTCGCGCCGCCGCGCGCGGCGGGCGGTCAGCGCGCCTTGCGGCAGCCGGCGGCGGCGCGCGGCAGCGGCCCCCGCGGCGTGCGCCTTGGGCTTCTCCTCTTCCTCCCCTCTTCTCCTGTGCCCTCTCGCTCCATCTTCTGGCGTCTATCTCTCTCTCTCTCTCTCTCTACCACACTGTTTGTCGGACTCAGTTTCTCTCTCTCTGCCTCCCCCGTGTCTTTCTGTCTCTCTCTTGGCATCCCATCTTACTCCTTTGTCTTTTGTCTCTGGCTCTGCGTTTCTCTCCGTCTCTGTCTCTCACCCTCTTTCTCTCTTAATGTGTCTCTTAGAACTCTCTCTCTCTCTCTCTCCTCACTTGCTTTCTCTCCTATCTCTTGGTCTCTCTCTTACACTCCTATTTCTTGGTCTCTCTCCACGTTCTCTTTGCTTGATCTCTTGGTCTCCTATCTCCCTCTCTATCTCCCTCCCTCTCTCTCTAGCCTCTCTATCTCAATCTAGCCACGCCTCTTCTTTATCCCCCCCTGGTCTCCATCTCATTCTTCTTGTTGATGTGTCTGTCCTGGGTCTCTACCTCTTTTGCTTTTGGTCAAATCTCTCTCTTTCACCTCTTTCTTACAGCTTCTCTTGCTCTCTCCCTCTCTTTCTCTCTCTTTCTATCCTTATCTCTCTCTTTCCCAAACGATCTCTCCATCTGTTTTTTGACCAGGGTTCATAGATCCTCGGCTTTTTCTTCAGTTTTGTCATCTACTCTACCGCCATCTCTCACACCCCTATCTCTCCTTCGTTTCTCCTTTCTTCTTAATCACCCTACCTCTCTCCAGTTCTCTCTGTCTCTCTCCTTTCTCTTCCTTTTTTACTTGGGCGCACTCTCTCTCTTCTACTTTAACATTCTTCTGTTCTCCCTTTTTTCTCTTGAATTTTCTATACTCTACCGCTCATGAACTTTTATTTTTCTAGGGCAATTGCATTTTCTCTCAGAGAAAGGATTTTCCCTTCTCTTTCAGGGCCAGTGCATTTCACCGCTCTTGAACTTCCGTCTCTCGGTTTTCTTAAGCTCATTTCACTTGCGTTCACCCTCCCGCACACGCAATTTCACATTTCTCATCTCTTCGTTTCATTCTCTCGATCTTTGTCCCTCTGTTTTTTTTTTCTTATCTACGTTAGTCGCGTAAATCTCTCTTCGGCTCTCCCTCACCTCGCTCTCTCTCTAGAGACCCACACACACTAGATTTGTGTCTCTCGCCGTCTCACATCTTTCTCCAACCTGATTTATGCTTTTTCTCTCTCCCTTGCAAATTTCACCGTGTCTCTGCACCTCTCTTTCCTCCCCCATAATCTCACTCCCCTCTCCTCTTTCGCTCCCGAATCTCCTCTTCTCTCTTTCTCTCCCCTCCTCTCCTGATATGGGTACTGTGTCTCTACCTCTCTTTCTCCCTCTAATCTCCACTCTCCTCTCTCTTTCTTACAATCTCCGCACTCTCACTCTCGTCTCTCTCTCTCTCTCTCCACAATCCTCACTCTCAAATCCGTCTCTCTCTCTCTGCTCTCTCTCAACATCCCACACAATCTCACTCTCCATCTCTCTCTCTCTCTCTCTCTCACATAAGTCTCACTCTCACGTCTCTAAATCTCTCTCTCTCTCTCCCGCAAATCTCACTAATTTTCCGTGGGATCTCTCTCTCTCTCAAGAAGAAATGCATCTCTCTCTCTCTCTCTCTCCACAATCTCACTCTCAAAGTCTCTCAGCTCTCTCTCTCTCCATGATCTCACTCTCCGTCTCTCTCTAAACTCTCTCTCTCTCTCTCTCTCGTTCGTTGCAATCTCACTCTCCGTCCTGCCCTCTCTCTTTCTCTTCCCAGATCTCCACTGTCCCTCTATTTAAAATCATTCCAGGGTTTTATTGCAATTTTTAATATATATTTTTAATGTTTTGGGAATCGGAGAGAAGTCGCCAGAGCATATCGCGATTCTTTTGGTAGTCCGAAAAAGCATTCAAACTTTTAAGGACTTTGCAAAAGGAGGAGATTCAAAAATCTGCGTATTAATATGAGAGAAGCGACTTTCTGCGTCATTGCGTGTTTAAAAAGCGAAACTAATAAATACATAATCAATTAGGTTATCTTTAACAAGCATTCTGACATACAGTATTCAATCATGCGGTGAATTCTTTACCTCCACCTTACAGGATGTAGAGTCTTCCTCCTATTGAATCAAGGGCCTCTTTCTGTGTGTGTGTGTGTCTCTCTCTGTATCTCTGTCTGCCCATGTATCTCATATTGTTTTCTCTCTTAATCTCAATCTCTCCCTCCCCCTCTCTCTCCTCTCCGTCTCCCTCTTACTCTCTTTCTCTCGCTCCATCTTTCTGCGTCTATCTCTCTCTCTCTCTCTCTCTCTACCACACTGTTTGTCGGACTCAGTTTCTCTCCTCTGCCTCCCCGTGTCTTTCTGTCTCTCTCTTGGCATCCCATCTTACTCGCTTTGTCTCTCTGGCTCTGCGTTTCTCTCCGTCTCTGTCTCTCACCTCTTTCTCTCTTAATGTGTCTCTTGAGCTCTCTCTCTCTCTCTCTCTCACTTGCTTTCTCTCTCCCTATCTCTTGGTCTCTCTCTTGCTCTATTTCTTGGTCTCTCTCACGTTCTCTTTAGCGATCTCTTGGTCTCTATCTCCCTCTCTATCTCCCTCCCTCTCTCTCGCTCTCTATCTCAATCTAAGCGCCTCTTCTTTATCCCCTGGTCTCGTCTCATTCTTCTTGTTGATGTGTCTGTCTGGGTCTCTACCTCTTTGCTTTTGGTCAATCTCTCTCTTTCTCTTTCTTACGGCTCCTCTTGTTCCTCTCCCCCTCTTTCTCTCTCTTTCTATCCATATCTCTCTCTTTCCCAAGCGATCTCTCCATCTGTTTTTGACCAGGAGTTGCCGTCCTCGGCTTTCTTCGGATTTTGTCATCTGCTCTGCCATCTCTCACCACTATCTCTCCTTCGTTTTCTCCTTTCTTCTTAATCACCTACCTCTCTCAGTTCTCTCTGTCTCTCTCCCTTTCTCTTCCTTTTTTGCTGGGCGCTCTCTCTTCTACTTTAACTGTTTCTGTTTCTCCCTTTTTTTTCTCTTGAATTTTCTATGCTCTACCGCTCTTGAACTTTTATTTTCTAGGCAATTGCATTTCTCTCAGAGAAAAGGGATTTTTCCCTTCTCTTTCGGAGCCCAGTGCATTTCACGCTCTTGAACTTCCGTCTCTCGGTTTTCTTCCAGCTCATTTCACTTGCGTTCACCCTCCGCGCCAATTTCACATTTCTCACTCTCTTCGTTTCATTCTCTCGATCTTTGTCCCTCTGTTTTTTTCTTATCTACGTTGGTCGCGTAAATCTCTCTTCGGCTCTCCCTCACCTCTCGCTCTCTCTCTAAGAGACCCACACACACAAGGTGTCTCTCGCCGTCTCACTCTTTCTCAACCTCTCCTTTCTCTCTCATAAAATTTCACGTGTCTCTACCTCTCTTTCTCCCCATAATCTCACTCCTCTCTCTTTCGCTCCCGAAATCTCACTCTTCCTCTCTTTCTCTCCTCTCTCCCATAGTGTCACTGTGTCTCTACCTCTCTTTCTCCCTCATAATCTCACTCTCCTCTCTCTTTCGCTCCACATAATCTCCCCCTCCCTCTCTCTCTCTCTCTCTCCCCCCCTCCCCCCCCCCCTCTCTCTCTCTCTCTCTCTCTCTCCCGCAATCTCACTCTCCGTCTCTCTCTCTCTCTCTCTCTCCCGCAATCTCACTCTCCGTCTCTCTCTCTCTCTCTCCACCATAATCTCACTCTCCGTCTCTCTCTCTCTCTCTCTCTCTCTCTCTCTCTCTCTCCATAATCTCACTCTCAGTCTCTCTCTCTCTCTCTCTCCACAGTCTCACTCTCCGTCTCTCTCTCTCTCTCTCTCTCTCTCTCTCTCCATAATCTCACTCTCCGTCCCTGCCTCTCTCTCTTTCTCTTCCCGGAATCTCACTGTCCCTCTCTCTCTCTCTCCATCCCTCCCATAATTTCACTCTCCGCCTCTCTCTCTCTCTCTCTGCAGCATAATCTATCTCTGTGCCTCGCGCTCTCTCCTTCTCTTCCATAAGCTCACTCCTCTTTCTCTCTCTCGTACTGTGTCTCTCTCTCTCCCAAACTCACTCTCTCTCGCTCTCACCTTCCTTTCTCTCGCAATCTCTGTGCGTTTCTCTCTCACGAATCTCGCTCGCCTCTGTCTCTCTTTATCTCTCTCCCCCCGCCCCTCTCTCTGTCTTTCTCTCTCGCTTGGAATCTCTTTGTGTAAGCTCGCCCAGTCTCTCTCGGTCTCTCGTTATCTCTTTGTCGGCCGCTCTGTTTCTCTAGCCGGGTTTTTGTTATCTCGCTCTCTCTACCTCTCTGTGACTCTCATTTTGCGCTCTCTTATTTGCGATCTCTCTCTCTCTCTCCCGTGTTATCCCTCTCTCCCCTCTCTTTCCTTCGCCATTTCTCTTTTTCCTCCCTGGCTCTCTTTTCTCGCTCCCTTCTTAAGATCTCTACTTAGTCTCTCTTCTTCGCTATTTCTCTTTTTTCCTCTCTGGCTCTCTCTCTAAATCTCCCTCCCTCGCGGGCTATCCCTATATCTCTCCCCCTCAATCTCTATCTCTCTCGCTGGAGTGTCTTGTCGCTGTCCTTCTCTCTGGCTCTCCTTCGCTCTCTCTCTTTTCGCTATCTTGTGTCTCTCCCAAATAACGTCCCGAATTTTCTCTCTCTGCATGTGTCTTTGTCTGTTTGTCAACTTCTCTTGGGGTCTGTCCCTCTCTCCGTCTGCGCTGTAACTCTCCGTTTGCGGAGGGTTCGTCGCTCGAGGGCCGCGTGGGATTTTCAAGGGTGGGTTGGACCAAGGACCCATTTGTCCATATGGCGTTTTTTTATTTTCTGGATTAGGCCCGGCCTTTAGTACTGCGATGCTGACTCCTAAATGAATCCCCCTTTGCGCAGTAAGCATCTCCATAAATACAATGGCGTCGGCGTGGCCAGGCCTGCTGGCGATTAGGAGTTAGGGGCTGGCCTTCCAGTGTTATGGCGAAGGCCGTCCAGCCTTTATATGTTTATGGCGATGTTAGTGTGGCGGTGGATCTTTGGGGTTGATGAGGATGGGATGTGGGAGGCGTGCAGCAACGATGGACAAAATGGTGATGCTCTTTAGAAATGGTGTTGAGTGGTGTTGCAGAATAGCGTTGAAACTTGTGATACAATATCAGCCGTGTGCGAGACTAGGATTAAGCGCCTAGTCATACCTTATTGGGCGTCATAACCGTCTTTGGGAGTTAGCAGCGGGTCTGCTGCTCTGGGAGGCTTCCCAGACCCCAAAGGGGGCCTAGTAAAGCGGGGCCTTGATTTTATCCTGAGCGCTTGAGCTAACTGGGGAGCATTTCACCTTCGAGCCTAATTCGCGTTTTAAACTGGTTAAAGTCTTGCGTTGTGCACCTGCCATGCGGATGTGATGCGTTAAAGCTTATTCGGCCTCAGCTGGTGCGTGGCTGAAGCATCGCCCGTGATGTTGAGGATGGCCCAATGTACTTACGCTGGATGTGTGACGCCGGCCCCGCCCCCTCAGTTCCTCTAAGCATCAGGTCGCGTCCACATCGACCTCCAAGTATACCGCGGTAACACGCCGCCCTCTTCTCGCGTCGTTGCCCGGCCACACGGCATATCTCTTTGAAATCCACGTCGCTGTTAGTGGCCTTAATATCAGTCCTCCAACCGCCGAGATGTTTTTCCCGTTTATCGGGATGCAAGACTTCACGCAAAGGAGGCCAGGAGGCGCGCCGTTGGATCGTTCCCCACCCCACTGCCAACTGCGCCGTCATCAAACCTCTCCTTTCAGCGTGTGACTTTACATGGATGCTTTGACCCGGACACCTGGCCTCTGGGTTCCCTATATATAGCGGCGCATGCACGCCTACAAAATCATCCGGGCCTCCATATTTCTCATCTTTGTTTCCCTGCCCCGTCGCGCCCCCAAGTCTCTACTTTACCATGGCGGAAGGCTGAACTTGTGGCGACCTTCTTGATCCTAAACCTGGTTCTCTTCCACTTGCATCGGCACAGCTGCTCCGCGGCTATCACTAGCTGCGTCGGCGGCCTCCTCCAAGTTGCGGCGTGCGTCCTGCACTCAACCTCATCAAGATCGGTGGAATCACCGATGCCGTCCTGAGCAGCTGCTGTGCGCTGATTGCAACCCTTACGCCTGTGCAGGCGGTAAATGCCTCTGTGCGTAGCCAAGATTAACGTTCTTGGGCTCGTATGTCGGCGTCAACCTCGGGGACATAAACCTGTTGCTCAAGGCCTGCGGCCAGCAGGTTCAACTCCTTGGATGCTAAGGGAGCTGCCCACGACGTTATCCGCACAGATTTCACGCCCGGATTTTCCGTAACTTTGTTGCCGCAACCCTCCTCGTCTTTCCTAGTCATCAGCATTCCGTTCAGTTCATATGCCCCCTTATAACAGCCTCTGTCTCAAGCCCCTTCCACCCGCGAGTCTGACATCTTGTTTAAGGCCTGACCCGCTATGATGCGTCCCCTGATAATAAAAGCGAGGGCTCCTCTCTCCTCCTCCTCGTGTTCTGCCCTCCGCGCACCGTGCAAGACGTCCTTGGTTGACACACATTTATCTTCCGGATAATAAACCTTAAAAAAAGACTCTCGGTCATACACCTCTGTGTTGGCTTCTTTCATTGTAGGGCACATACTAATAAACATCCGCTCCCGCTTTTCAATGTCTTTTCTCAAGCCTCGAGAACTCTCGAGAGGAGCCCCAAGAGTATCATAAAAGTCAGGAAGACAGTGTGGGAAATGAAACTACAGAATCATTCTAGGACGCTCTACGCGGGACACGGGAGCTCACTGTTGTAAGCAAGACGAAGATGCGTCCGAATCGAAGAATGTCTTCTAAACACTAGCCCAAGGGAGGAGCGATGATCAGTTGTCACGGGCTTTCCCGACCAAAGGCGCTGATCTCTTCAGCGCGACCGGTTCTTCTTCGCAGAACTAGCATCGCATACCCGTTAGCCAGCTCGATCTTAAGCGTTGTAAAGTAATTTTAACACGAAATCATCCATCTTGAGCACGGTATTCGGCCAGGAAAGCTTGCAAAAAGATCATGCGTTTTCAAGCACAATATTTGGGCATGAAAGGTTGAAAAGATGGTCCATTTGAAGCCCAAATATTTGGTCGCGAATGAACAGTATTTCATAGTAAGTCTGACGGATAATGAAGTCACGTTCCCATGAGCCAAGTGCATTCTCTGCCACTCGAAGATCTGAGGAAGGAAAATTTGCCGGATCTTCAAGAAAAATATTAGGTTATCTTTAACAAGCATTCTGACATACAGTATTCAATCATGCGGTAGATTCTTTTACCCTCCACCTTACAGATGTAGGTCTTCCTCCTATTGAATCAAGGGCCTCTTTATCGTGTGTGTGTGTCTCTCTCTGTATCTCTGTCTGCCCATGTATCTCATATTGTTTTCTCTCTTAATCTCAATCTCTCCCTCCCCCTCTCTCCTCTCCGTCTCCCTCTTACTCTCTTTCTCTCGCTCCATCTTTCGCGTCTATCTCTCTCTCTCTCTCTCTCTCTACCACACTGTTTGTCGGACTCAGTTTCTCTCCACTCTGCCTCCCGTGTCTTTCTGTCTCTCTCTTGGCATCCCATCTTACTCGCTTTGTCTCTCTGGCTCTGCGTTTCTCTCCGTCTCTGTCTCTCACCTCTTTCTCTCTTAATGTGTCTCTTGAGCTCTCTCTCTCTCTCTCTCTCTCTCTTACTTTCTCTCTCCTATCTCTTGGTCTCTCTCTTACACTCTATTTCTTGGTCTCTCTCACGTTCTCTTTAGCGATCTCTTGGTCTCTATCTCCCTCTCTATCTCCCTCCCTCTCTCTCGCTCTCCTATCTCAATCTAGCGCCTCTTCTTTATCCCCCTGGTCTCCGTCTCATTCTTCTTGTTGATGTGTCTGTCTGGGTCTCTACCTCTTTTGCTTTTGGTCAATCTCTCTCTTTCTCTTTCTTACGGCTCTCTTGTTCTCTCCCCCTCTTTCTCTCTCTTTCTATCCTTATCTCTCTCTTTCCCAAACTTGATCTCTCCATCTGTTTTGACCAGGGTTGCCGTCCTCGGCTTTTTCTTCAGTTTTGTCATCTGCTCTCGCCATCTCTCACACTATCTCTCCTTCGTTTTCTCCTTTCTTCTTAATCACCCCTACCTCTCTCCAGTTCTCTCTGTCTCTCTCCCTTTCTCTTCCTTTTTACTGGCGCTCTCTCTTCTACTTTGACTGTTTCTGTTTCTCCCTTTTTTTCTCTTGAATTTTCTATGCTCTACCGCTCTTGAACTTTTATTTTCTAGGCAATTGCATTTCTCTCGAGAAAAAGGATTTTCCCTTCTCTTTCGGGCCCGGTGCATTTCACCGCTCTTGAACTTCCGTCTCTCGGTTTTTCTTCCAGCTCATTTCACTTGCGTTCACCCTCCGCACGCAATTTCACATTTCTCACTCTCTTCGTTTCATTCTCTCGATCTTTGTCCTCTGTTTTTTCTTATCTCGTTGGTCGCGTAAATCTCTCTTCGGCTCTCCTCACCTCTCGCTCTCTCTCTAAGACCCACACACACAAGGTGTCTCTCGCCGTCTCACTCTTTCTCAACCTCTCCTTTCTCTCTCGCAAATTTCACCGTGTCTCTACCTCTCTTTCTCCCCCGCAATCTCACTCCCCTCTCTCTTTCGCTCCCGCAATCTCACTCTTCCTCTCTTTCTCTCCCTCTCTCCACAATGTCACTGTGTCTCTACCTCTCTTTCTCCCTCGTAATCTCACTCTCCTCTCTCTTTCGCTCCATAATCTCACTCTCCGTCTCTCTCTCTCTCTCTCTCCATAATCTCACTCTCCGTCTCTCTCTCTCTCTCTCTCTCTCCATAATCTCACTCTCGTCTCTCTCTCTCTCTCTCTCTCCATAATCTCACTCTCCGTCTCTCTCTCTCTCTCTCTCCCGCAATCTCACTCTCCCTCTCTCTCTCTCTCTCTCTCTCTCTCTCTCTCTCTCTCTCTCCATAATCTCACTCTCCGTCTCTCGCTCTCTCTCTCTCCATGATCTCACTCTCCGTCTCTCTCTCTCTCTCTCTCTCTCTCTCTCTCTCTCTCTCTCCATAATCTCACTCTCCGTCCTGCCTCTCTCTCTTTCTCTTCCCGGAATCTCACTGTCCCTCTCTCTCTCTCTCCATCCCTCCATAATTTCACTCTCCGCCTCTCTCTCTCTCTCTCGCTCATAATCTATCTCTGTGCCTCGCTCTCTCCTTCTCTTCATAAGCTCACTCACTCTTTCTCTCTCTCGTCTGTGTCTCTCTCTCTCCCAAACTCACTCTCTCTCTCGCTCTCACCTTCCTTTCTCTATAATCTCTGTGCGTTTCTCTCTGCTGAATCTCGCTCGCCCTCTGTCTCTCTTTATCTCTCTCCCCCGCCCCTCTCTCTGTCTTTCTCTCTCGCTTGGAATCTCTTTGTGTGTCGCTCATGATCTCTCGGTCTCTCGTTATCTCTTTGTCGGCCGCTCTGTTTCTCTAGCCCGGGTTTTGTTATCTCCGCTCTCTCTACCTCTCTGTGACTCTCATTTTGCGCTCTCTTATTTGCGATCTCTCTCTCTCTCTCCGTGTTATCCCTCTCTCCCCCTCTCTTTCCTTCGCCATTTCTCTTTTTCCTCCCTGGCTCTCTTTTCTCGCTCCCTTCTTGCGATCTCTCGTCTCTCTTCTTCGCTATTTCTCTTTTTCCTCTCTGGCTCTCTCTCTAAATCTCCCTCCCTCGAGCTATCCTATATCTCTCCCCTCAATCTCTATCTCTCTCGCTGAGTGTCTTATTCGCTGTCCTTCTCTCTGGCTCTCCTTAGCTCTCTCTCTTTTCGCTATCTTCGTGTCTCTCCCAAACCCAACGTCCCGAATTTTCTCTCTCTGCATGTGTCTTTGTCTGTTTGTCAACTTCTCTTGGGGTCTGTCCCTCTCTCCGTCTCTTCTTGCCCAACTCTCTCCGTTTGCGGAGGGTTCACGTCGCTCAGGGGCGCGTAGGATTTTCAAGGGTGGGTTGGACCAAGGACCCATTGTCCATATGGCCATATGGCGTTTTTATTTTCTGGATTAGGCCCGGCCTTTAGTACTCGATGCTGACTCTAAATGAATCCCCTTTGCATGTGGCATCTCCATAAATACAATGGCGTCGGGCGTGGCCGAGGCCTGCTGGCGGTTAGGAGTTGAGGCTGGCCTTCAGTGTTATGGCGAAGGCCGTCCAGCCTTTATATGTTTATGGCGATGTTAGTGTGGGCGGTGGATCTTTGGGGTTGATGAGGATGGGATGTGGGAGCGTGCGACAACGATGGACAAAATGGTGATGCTCTTTAGAAATGGTGTTGAGTGGTGTTGCAGAATGGCGTTGAAACTTGTGATACAATATCAGCCGTGTGCGTGAGACTAGGATTAAACGCCTAGTCATACCTTATTGGGCGTCATAACCGTGCTGGGAGTTAGCGCGGGTCTCGCTCTGGGAGGCTTCCCAGGACCCCAAAGGGAGCCTAGTAAAGCAGGGCCTTGATTTTATCCTGAGCGCAGAGCTAACTGGGAGCATTTCACACCTTCGAGCCTAATTCGCGTTTTAAACTCGTTAAAGTCTTGCGTTGTGCACCTGCCATGCGGATGTGGTGGTTAAAGCTTATTCGGCCTCGGCTGGTGCGGCGAGAAGCATCGCCCGTGATGTTGAGATGGCCCAATGTACTTCGCTGGATGTGTGGCGCGGCCCCGCCCCTCAGTTCCTCTAAGCATCAGGTCGCGTCCACATCGACCTCCAAGTATACGCGGTAACCGCGCGCCCTCTTCTCTGCGTCGTTGCCCGGCCACACAGCATATCTCTTTGAAATCACGTCGCTGTTGCGTGGCCTTAATATCAGTCCTCCAACCGCGAGATGTTTTTCCCCGTTTATCGGGATGCAAGACTCAAAGGAGGCCGGGAGGCGCGCGCTGGATCGTTCCCCACCCACTCGCCAACTGCGCCGTCATCAAACCTCTCCCTTTCAGCGTGTGACTTTACATGGATGCTTTGACCGGACACCTGGCCTCTGGGTTCCCTATATATAGCGGCGCATGCGCCTACCAATCATCCGGGCCTCCATATTTCTCATCTTTGTTTCCCTGCCCCCGTCGCGCCCCAAGTCTCTACTTTACCATGGCGGAAGACTGAACTTGTGGCGACCTTCTTGATCCTAAACCTGGTTCTCTTCCCACTTGCATCGGCACAGCTGCTCCACGGCTATCACTAGCTGCGTCGGCGGCCTCCTCAAGTTGCGCGTGCGATCCTGCACTCAACCTCATCAGATCGGTGGAATCACCGATGCCGTCCTGAGCAGCTGCTGTGCGCTGATTGCAACCATACGCCTGTGCAGGCGGTAAATGCCTCTGTGCGTAGCCAAGATTAACGTTCTTGGGCTCGTCGTCGGCGTCAACCTCCGGGGACATAAACCTGTTGCTCAAGGCCTGCGGCCCGGCAAGTTTCAACTCCTTGGATGCTAAGGAGCTGCCCGCGGCGTTATCCGCTGGATTTCACGCCGGATTTTCCGTAACTTTGTTGCCGCAACCCTCCTCGTCTTTCCTAGTCATCAGCATTCCGTTCAGTTCATGTCGCCCCCCTTGTAACAGCCTCTGTCTCAAGCCCCTTCCACCCCGCCGGGGTACGACATCTTGTTTAAGGCCTGACCCGCTATGATGCGTCCCCTGATAATAAGCGAGGCTCCTCTCTCCTCCTCCTCGTGTTCTGCCCTCCGCGCACCGTGCAAGAGCGTCCTTGGTTGACACATTTATCTTCCGGATAATAAACCTTAAAAAAAGACTCTCCGTCATACACCTCTGTGTTGGCTTCTTTCATTGTAGGGCACATACTAATAAACATCCGCTCCCGCTTTTCAATGTCTTTTCTCAAGCCTCGAGAACTCTCGAGAGGAGCCCCAAGAGTATCATAAAGTCAGGAAGACAGTGTGGGAAATGAAACTACAGAATCATTCTAGGGCGCTCTGCGGGACCACGGGAGCTCACTGTTGTAAGCAAGGCGAAGATGCGTCCGAATCGAAGAATGTCTTCTAAACACTAGCCCAAGGGAGGAGCGATGATCAGTTGTCCGGAGCTTTCCCGACCAAAGCGCTGATCTCTTCGCGCGACCGGTTCTTCTTCGCAGAACTAGCATCGCATACCCGTTAGCCAGCTCGATCTTAAGCGTTGTAAAGTAATTTTAACAACGAAATCATCCATCTTCGAGCACGGTATTCGACCAGGAAAGCTTGCCAAAAGATCATGCGTTTTCAAGCACAATATTTGGGCATGAAAGGTTGAAAAGATGGTCCATTTTGAAGCCCAAATATTTGGTCGCGAATGAACAGTATTTCATAGTAAGTCTGACGGATAATAAGTACGTTCCCCAGTAGGCCAAGTGCATTCTCTGCCACTCGAAGATGCCGAGAAGGAAAATTTGCGGATCTTCAAGAAAAATATTAGGTTATCTTTAACAAGCATTCTGACATACAGTATTCAATCATGCGGTAGATTCTTTACCCTCCACCTTACAGATGTAGGTCTTCCTCCTATTGAATCAAGGGCCTCTTTCTGTGTGTGTGTGTGTCTCTCTCTGTATCTCTGTCTGCCCATGTATCTCATATTGTTTCTCTCTTAATCTCAATCTCTCCCTCCCCCTCTCTCCCTCTCCGTCTCCCTCTTACTCTCTTTCTCTCGCTCCATCTTTCTGCGTCTATCTCTCTCTCTCTCTCTCTCTACCACACTGTTTGTCGGACTCAGTTTCTCTCCTCTGCCTCCCGTGTCTTTCTGTCTCTCTCTTGGCATCCCATCTTACTCGCTTTGTCTCTCTGGCTCTGCGTTTCTCTCCGTCTCTGTCTCTCACCCTCTTTCTCTCTTAATGTGTCTCTTGAGCTCTCTCTCTCTCTCTCTCTCTCTTGCTTTCTCTCTCCTATCTCTTGGTCTCTCTCTTACTCTATTTCTTGGTCTCTCTCACGTTCTCTTTAGCGATCTCTTGGTCTCTCTATCTCCCTCTCTATCTCCCTCCTCTCTCTCGCTCTCTATCTCAATCTAGCGCCTCTTCTTTATCCCCCTGGTCTCCGTCTCATTCTTCTTGTTGATGTGTCTGTCACAGGTCTCTACCTCTTTTGCTTTTGGTCAATCTCTCTCTTTCTCTTTCTTACGGCTCTCTTGTTCTCTCTCCCCTCTTTCTCTCTCTTTCTATCATATCTCTCTCTCTTTCCCCAACGATCTCTCCATCTGTTTTGACCAGGGTTGCCGTCCTCGGCTTTTTCTTCAGTTTGTCATCTGCTCTCGCCATCTCTCACGCACTATCTCTCCTTAGTTTTCTCCTTTCTTCTTAATCACCCTACCTCTCTCCAGTTCTCTCTGTCTCTCTCCCTTTCTCTTCCTTTTTACTGGGCGCTCTCTCTTCTACTTTATGACTGTTTCTGTTTCTCCCTTTTTTTCTCTTGAATTTTCTATGCTCTACGCTCTTGAACTTTTATTTTCTAGGCAATTGCATTTCTCTCAGAGAAAAAGGGATTTTCCCTTCTCTTTCGGGCCCAGTGCATTTCACCGCTCTTGAACTTCCGTCTCTCGGTTTTCTTCCAGCTCATTTCACTTGCGTTCACCCTCCATGCAATTTCACATTTCTCACTCTCTTCGTTTCATTCTCTCGATCTTTGTCCCTCTGTTTTTCTTATCTCGTTGGTCGCGTAAATCTCTCTTCGCTCTCCCTCACCTCTCGCTCTCTCTCTAAGAGACCCACACACACAAGGTGTCTCTCGCCGTCTCACTCTTTCTCAACCTCTCCTTTCTCTCTCATAAATTTCACGTGTCTCTACCTCTCTTTCTCCCCATAATCTCACTCCCCTCTCTCTTTCGCTCCCGAAATCTCACTCTTCCTCTCTTTCTCTCCCTCTCTCCCGCAATGTCACTGTGTCTCTACCTCTCTTTCTCCCTCGCAATCTCACTCTCCTCTCTCTTTCGCTCCCGCAATCTCACTCTCCGTCTCTCTCTCTCTCTCTCCCCCCCCCTCTCACTCCCCCTCTCTCTCTCTCTCTCTCTCTCTCTCTCCCTCTCTCTCTCCCCCTCTCCATAATCTCACTCTCCGTCTCTCTCCCTCTCTCTCTCCCCCACCCTCTCTCTCTGTCTCTCTCTCTCTCTCTCTCTCTCTCTCTCTCTCTCTCCCGCACTCTCTCTCTCCCTCTCTCGCTCTCTCTCTCTCCCGCAATCTCACTCTCCGTCTCTCTCTCTCTCTCTCTCTCTCTCTCTCTCTCCATAATCTCACTCTCCGTCCCTGCCTCTCTCTCTTTCTCTTCCCGGAATCTCACTGTCCCTCTCTCTCTCTCTCCATCCCTCCATAATTTCACTCTCCGCCTCTCTCTCTCTCTCTCTGCTCATAATCTATCTCTGTGCCTCGCTCTCTCCTTCTCTTCATAAGCTCACTCACTCTTTCTCTCTCTCTCGTGCTGTGTCTCTCTCTCTCCCAAACTCACTCTCTCTCTCGCTCTCACCTTCCTTTCTCTACGCAATCTCTGTGCGTTTCTCTCTCTTGAATCTCGCTCGCCCTCTGTCTCTCTTTATCTCTCTCCCCGCCCCTCTCTCTGTCTTTCTCTCTCGCTTGGAATCTCTTTGTGTCGCTCATGTCTCTCTCGGTCTCTCGTTATCTCTTTGTCCGCTCTGTTTCTCTAGCCGGGTTTTTGTTATCTCCGCTCTCTCTACCTCTCTGTGACTCTCATTTTGCGCTCTCTTATTTGCGATCTCTCTCTCTCTCTCCCGTGTTATCCCTCTCTCCCCTCTCTTTCCTTCGCCATTTCTCTTTTTCCTCCCTGGCTCTCTTTTTCTCGCTCCTTCTTGCGATCTCTCCCGTCTCTCTTCTTCGCTATTTCTCTTTTTCCTCTCTGGCTCTCTCTCTAAATCTCCCTCCCTCGCATGGGCTATCCTATATCTCTCCCCTCAATCTCTATCTCTCTCGCTGAGTGTCTTATTCGCTGTCCTTCTCTCTGGCTCTCCTTCGCTCTCTCTCTTTCGCTATCTTCGTGTCTCTCCCAAACCCAACGTCCCGAATTTTCTCTCTCTGCATGTGTCTTTGTCTGTTTGTCAACTTCTCTTGGGTCTGTCCCTCTCTCCGTCTGCGCTCGCGCCCAACTCTCCGTTTGCGGAGGGTTCGTCGCTCAGGGCGCGTAGGATTTTCAAGGGGTGGGTTGGACCAAGGACCCATTTGTCCATATGGCGTTTTTATTTTCTGGATTAGGCCCGGCCTTTAGTACTCGATGCTGACTCCTAAATGAATCCCCCTTTGCGCGATAAGCATCTCCATAAATACAATGGCGTCGGGCGTGGCCGAGCCTGCTGGCGATTAGGAGTTGGGGCTGGCCTTCCAGTGTTATGGCGAAGGCCGTCCAGCCTTTTATATGTTTATGGCGATGTTAGTGTGGGCGGTGGATCTTTGGGGTTGATGAGGATGGGATGTGGGAGGCGTGCAGCAACGATGGACAAAATGGTGATGCTCTTTAGAAATGGTGTTGAGTGGTGTTGCAGAATGGCGTTGAAACTTGTGATACAATATCAGCCGTGTGCATGAGACTAGGATTAAACGCCTAGTCATACCTTATTGGGCGTCATAACCGTCTGGGAGTTAGCAGCGGGTCTCGCTCTGGGAGGCTTCCCAGACCCCAAAGGGGCCTAGTAAAGCGGGGCCTTGATTTTATCCTGAGCGCGCGCCAGGCTAACTGGGAGCATTTCACCTTCGAGCCTAATTGGCGTTTTAAACTCGTTAAAAGTCTTGCGTTGTGCACCTGCCATGCGGATGTGGTCGTTAAAGCTTATTCCGGCCTCGGCTGGTGCGGCGGCTGAGAAGCATCGCCGTGATGTTGAGGATGGCCCAATGTACTTACGCTGGATGTGTGGCGCGGCCCGCCCCCTCAGTTCCTCTAAGCATCAGGTCGCGTCCACGCCGACCTCCAAGTATACGCGGTAACGCCGCCCTCTTCTCTGCGTCGTTGCCCGGCCACACAGCATATCTCTTTGAAATCCACGTCGCTGTTGTTGTGGCCTTAATATCAGTCCTCCAACGCGAGATGTTTTTCCCGTTTATCGGGATGCAAGACTACGCAAAAGGAGGCCAGGAGGGCGCGCCGCTGGATCGTTCCCCCACCCCACTCGCCAACTGCCGCCGTCATCAAACCTCTCCCTTTCAGCGTGTGACTTTACATGGATGCTTTGACCCGGACACCTGGCCCCTCTGGGTTCCCTATATATAGCGGCGCATGCCGCCTCTAAAATCATCCGGGCCTCCATATTTCTCATCTTTGTTTCCCTGCCCCGTCGCCCCCCAAGTCTCTACTTTACCATGGCCGGGAAGACTGAACTTGTGGCGACCTTCTTGATCCTAAACCTGGTTCTCTTCCCACTTGCATCGGCACAGCTGCTCACGGCTATCACTAGCTGCGTCGGCGGCCTCCTCCAAGTTGCCGCGTGCGGTCCTGCACTCAACCTCATCAAGATCGGTGGAATCACCGATGCCGTCCTGAGCAGCTGCTGTGCGCTGATTGCAACCTTACGCCTGTGCAGGCGGTAAATGCCTGCGTGCGTAGCCAAGATTAACGTTCTTGGGCTCGTCGTCGGCGTCAACCTCGGGGACATAAACCTGTTGCTCAAGGCCTGCGGCCGGCAGGTTCAACTCCTTGGATGCTAAAGGAGCTGCCCACGGCGTTATCCGCTGAATTTCACGCCCGGATTTTCCGTAACTTTGTTGCGCAACCCTCCTCGTCTTTCCTAGTCATCAGCATTCCGTTCAGTTCATGTCGCCCCCTTGTAACAGCCTCTGTCTCAAGCCCTTCCACCCGCGGTCGACATCTTGTTTAAGGCCTGACCGCTATGATCGTCCCTGATAATAAGCGAGGCTCCTCTCTCCTCCTCCTCGTGTTCTGCCCTCCGCGCACCGTGCAAGGCGTCCTTGGTTGACACACATTTATCTTCGGATAATAAACCTTAAAAAAAGACTCTCGGTCATACACCTCTGTGTTGGCTTCTTTCATTGTAGGGCACATACTAATAAACATCCGCTCCCGCTTTTCAATGTCTTTTCTCAAGCCTCGAGAACTCTCGAGAGGAGCCCCAAGAGTATCATAAAAGTCAGGAAGACAGTGTGGGAAATGAAACTACAGAATCATTCTAGGACGCTCTACGCGGGACACGGGAGCTCACTGTTGTAAGCAAGACGAAGATGCGTCCGAATCGAAGAATGTCTTCTAAACACTAGCCCAAGGGAGGAACGATGATCAGTTGTCACGGAGCTTTCCCGACCAAAGGCGCTGATCTCTTCGCGCGACCCGGTTCTTCTTCGCAGAACTAGCATACGCATACCCGTTAGCCAGCTCGATCTTAAACGTTGTAAAGTAATTTTAACAACGAAATCATCCATCTTCGAGCACGGTATTCGGCCAGGAAAGCTTGCAAAAGATCATGCGTTTTCAAGCACAATATTTGGGCATGAAAGGTTGAAAAAGATGGTCCATTTTGAAGCCCAAATATTTGGTCGCGAATGAACAGTATTTCATAGTAGAGTACGACGGATAATAGAGTACGTTCCCCAGTAGGCCAAGTGCATTCTCTGCCACTCGAAGATGCCGAGGAAGGAAAATTTGCCGGATCTTCAAGAAAAATATTAGGTTATCTTTAACAAGCATTCTGACATACAGTATTCAATCATGCGGTAGATTCTTTACCCTCCACCTTACAGATGTAGGTCTTCCTCCTATTGAATCAAGGGCCTCTTTCTGTGTGTGTGTGTGTCTCTCTCTGTATCTCTGTCTGCCCATGTATCTCATATTGTTTTCTCTCTTAATCTCAATCTCTCCCTCCCCCCTCTCTCCCTCTCCGTCTCCCTCTTACTCTCTTTCTCTCGCTCCATCTTTACGCGTCTATCTCTCTCTCTCTCTCTCTCTCTCTACCACACTGTTTGTCGGACTCAGTTTCTCTCACTCTGCCTCCCCGTGTCTTTCTGTCTCTCTCTTGGCATCCCATCTTACTCGCTTTGTCTCTCTGGCTCTGCGTTTCTCTCCGTCTCTGTCTCTCACCCTCTTTCTCTCTTAATGTGTCTCTTGAGCTCTCTCTCTCTCTCTCTCTCTCTCACTTACTTTCTCTCTCCCTCTCTCTTGGTCTCTCTCTTACACTCTATTTCTTGGTCTCTCTCACGTTCTCTTTAGCGATCTCTTGGTCTCTATCTCCCTCTCTATCTCCCTCCCTCTCTCTCGCTCTCTATCTCAATCTAGCGCCTCTTCTTTATCCCCCCTGGTCTCCGTCTCATTCTTCTTGTTGATGTGTCTGTCTGGGTCTCTACCTCTTTTGCTTTTGGTCAATCTCTCTCTTTCTCTTTCTTACGGCTCTCTTGTTATCGTCCGCTCTTTCCCTCTTTTTCTCTCCTTCTCTCTCCCTTTCCCTCACGATCTCTCCATCTGTTTTGACCAGGGTTGCCGTCCCTCGGCTTTTTCTTCAGTTTTGTCATCTGCTCTCGCCATCTCTCACGCACTATCTCTCCTTCGTTTTCTCCTTTCTTCTTAATCACCCTACCTCTCTCCAGTTCTCTCTGTCTCTCTCCCTTTCTCTTCCTTTTTTACTGGGCGCTCTCTCTTCTACTTTAACGACTGTTTCTGTTTCTCCCTTTTTTTTTTCTCTTGAATTTTCTATGCTCTACCGCTCTTGAACTTTTATTTTCTAGGCAATTGCATTTCTCTCAGAGAAAAGGATTTTCCTTCTCTTTCAGGCCCAGTGCATTTCACCGCTCTTGAACTTCCGTCTCTCGGTTTTTCTTCCAGCTCATTTCACTTGCGTTCACCCTCCCGCACGCAATTTCACATTTCTCACTCTCTTCGTTTCATTCTCTCGATCTTTGTCCCTCTGTTTTTTTCTTATCTACGTTGGTCGCGTAAATCTCTCTTCGGCTCTCCCTCACCTCTCGCTCTCTCTCTAAGAGACCCACACACACAAGGTGTCTCTCGCCGTCTCACTCTTTCTCAACCTCTCCTTTCTCTCTCATAAATTTCACCGTGTCTCTACCTCTCTTTCTCCCCATAATCTCACTCCCCTCTCTCTTTCGCTCCCGAAATCTCACTCTTCCTCTCTCTCTCTCCCTCCCCCCCCATATGTCACTGTGTCTCTACCTCTCTTTCCCCCTCCCAATCTCTCTCTCCTCTCTCTTTCGCTCCCGCAATCTCACTCTCCGTCTCTCTCTCTCTCTCTCCCGCAATCTCACTCTCCGTCTCTCTCTCTCTCTCTCTCTCGCCCTCCCTCTCCCCCTCCCTCTCTCTCTCTCTCTCTCTCTCCCGCAATCTCACTCTCCGTCTCTCTCTCTCTCTCTCTCCATAATCTCACTCTCCGTCTCTCTCTCTCTCTCTCTCTCTCTCTCTCTCTCTCCATAATCTCACTCTCCGTCTCTCGCTCTCTCTCTCTCCACAGTCTCACTCTCCGTCTCTCTCTCTCTCTCTCTCTCTCTCTCTCTCTCTCCATAATCTCACTCTCCGTCCCTGCCTCTCTCTTTCTCTTCCCCGGAATCTCACTGTCCCTCTCTCTCTCTCTCCATCCCTCCATAATTTCACTCTCCGCCTCTCTCTCTCTCTCTCGCTCATAATCTATCTCTGTGCCTCGCTCTCTCCTTCTCTTCCATAGCTCACTCCTCTTTCTCTCTCTCGTGCTGTGTCTCTCTCTCTCCCAAACTCACTCTCTCTCGCTCTCACCTTCCTTTCTCTCATAATCTCTGTGCGTTTCTCTCTGCAGATCTCGCTCGCCCTCTGTCTCTCTTTATCTCTCTCCCCGCCCCCTCTCTCTGTCTTTCTCTCTCGCTTGGAATCTCTTTGTGTCGCTCATGGTCTCTCTCAGTCTCTCGTTATCTCTTTGTCAGCCGCTCTGTTTCTCTAGCCCGGGTTTTGTTATCTCCGCTCTCTCTACCTCTCTGTGACTCTCATTTGCGCTCTCTTATTTGCGATCTCTCTCTCTCTCTCCCGTGTTATCCCTCTCTCCCCTCTCTTTCCTTCGCCATTTCTCTTTTTCCTCCTGGCTCTCTTTTTCTCGCTCCCTTCTTGCGATCTCTCGCCGTCTCTCTTCTTCGCTATTTCTCTTTTTCCTCTCTGGCTCTCTCTCTAAATCTCCCTCCCTCGCGGGCTATCCCTATATCTCTCCCCCTCAATCTCTATCTCTCTCGCTGAGTGTCTTATTCGCTGTCCTTCTCTCTGGCTCTCCTTCGCTCTCTCTCTTTTCGCTATCTTCGTGTCTCTCCCAAACCCAACGTCCCGAATTTTCTCTCTCTGCATGTGTCTTTGTCTGTTTGTCAACTTCTCTTGGGGTCTGTCCCTCTCTCCGTCTGCGCTCGCCGCCCAACTCTCCGTTTGCGGAGGGGTTACGTCGCTCAGGGCCGCGTAGGATTTTCAAGGGGTGGGTTGGACCAAGGACCCATTTGTCCATATGGCCGTTTTTTTTATTTTCTGGATTAGGCCCGGCCTTTAGTACTCGATGCTGACTCCTAAATGAATCCCCCCTTTGCGCAGTAAGCATCTCCATAAATACAATGGCGTCGGGCGTAGCCCGAGGCCTGCTGGCGGTTAGGAGTTAGGGGCTGGCCTTCCAGTGTTATGGCGAAGGCCGTCCAGCCTTTTATATGTTTATGACGATGTTAGTGTGGGCGGTGGATCTTTGGGGTTGATGAGGGGATGGGATGTGGGAGACGTGCAGCAACGATGGACAAAATGGTGATGCTCTTTAGAAATGGTGTTGAGTGGTGTTGCAGAATGGCGTTGAAACTTGTGATACAATATCAGCCGTGTGCGCGAGACTAGGATTAAACGCCTAGTCATACCTTATTGGGCGTCATAACCGTACTGGGAGTTAGCAAGCGGGTCTCGCTCTGGGAGGCTTCCCAGACCCCAAAGGGGGCCTAGTAAAACGGGGCCTTGATTTTATCCTGAGCGCACAGGCTAACTGGGAGCATTTCACACCTTCGAGCCTAATTCGCGTTTTAAACTCGTTAAAAGTCTTGCGTTGTGCACCTGCCATGCGGATGTAGTCGTTAAAGCTTATTCGGCCTCAGCTGGTGCGGCCTGAAGCATCGCCCGTGATGTTGAGGATGGCCCAATGTACTTACGCTGGATGTGTGGCGCGGCCCGCCCCTCAGTTCCTCTAAGCATCAGGTCGCGTCCACATCGACCTCCAAGTATACCATGATAACACGCGCCCTCTTCTCTGCGTCGTTGCCCGGCCACACAGCATATCTCTTTGAAATCCACGTCGCTGTTCGTGGCCTTAATATCAGTCCTCCAACGCGAGATGTTTTTCCCGTTTATCGGGATGCAAGACTACATAAAGGAGGCCAGGAGGCGCCGCTGGATCGTTCCCCCACCCCACTCGCCAACTGCCGCCGTCATCAAACCTCTCCCTTTCAGCGTGTGACTTTACATGGATGCTTTGACCCGGACACCTGGCCCCTCTGGGTTCCCTATATAGCGGCGCATGCCGCCTCTGAAAATCATCCGGGCCTCCATATTTCTCATCTTTGTTTCCCTGCCCCGTCGCGCCCCCAAGTCTCTACTTTACCATGGCCGGGAAGACTGAACTTGTGGCGACCTTCTTGATCCTAGACCTGGTTCTCTTCCCACTTGCATCGGCACAGCTGCTCACGGCTATCACTAGCTGCGTCGGCGGCCTCCTCAAGTTGCGCGTGCGATCCTGCACTCAACCTCATCAAGATCGGTGGAATCACCGATGCCGTCCTGAGCAGCTGCTGTGCGCTGATTGCAACCATACGCCTGTGCAGGCCGGTAAATGCCTCTGTGCCGTAGCCAAGATTAACGTTCTTGGGCTCGTCGTCGACGTCAACCCCCCGGGGGACATAAACCTGTTGCTCAAGGCCTGCGGCCAGCAGGTTCAACTCCTTGGATGCTAAGGGAGCTGCCCACGGCGTTATCCGCACAGATTTCACGCCCGGATTTTCCGTAACTTTGTTGCGCCAGCCCTCCTCGTCTTTCCTAGTCATCAGCATTCCGTTCAGTTCATGTCGCCCCCTTGTAACAGCCTCTGTCTCAAGCCCCTTCCACCCGCCGAGTCGACATCTTGTTTAAGGCCTGACCGCTATGATCGTCCTGATAATAAGCGAGGCTCCTCTCTCCTCCTCCTCGTGTTCTGCCCTCCGGCGCACCGTGCAAGGCGTCCTTGGTTGACACACATTTATCTTCGGATAATAAACCTTAAAAAAGACTCTCGGTCATACACCTCTGTGTTGGCTTCTTTCATTGTAGGGCACATACTAATAAACATCCGCTCCGCTTTTCAATGTCTTTTCTCAAGCCTCGAGAACTCTCGAGAGGAGCCCAAGAGTATCATAAAAGTCAGGAAGACAGTGTGGGAAATGAAACTACAGAATCATTCTAGGACGCTCTACGCGGGACACGGGAGCTCACTGTTGTAAGCAAGACGAAGATGCGTCCGAATCGAAGAATGTCTTCTAAACACTAGCCCAAGGGAGGAACGATGATCAGTTGTCACGGGCTTTCCGACCAAAGGCGCTGATCTCTTGCGCGACCGGTTCTTCTTCGCAGAACTAGCATCACGCATACCCGTTAGCCAGCTCGATCTTAAGCGTTGTAAAGTAATTTTAACAGCGAAATCATCCATCTTGAGCGCGGTATTCGGCCAGGAAAGCTTGCAAAAGATCATGCGTTTTCAAGCACAATATTTGGGCATGAAAGGTTGAAAAAGATGGTCCATTTTGAAGCCCAAATATTTGGTCGCGAATGAACAGTATTTCATAGTAGAGTACGACGGATAATAGAGTACGTTCCCCAGTAGGCCAAGTGCATTCTCTGCCACTCGAAGATGCCGAGGAAGGAAAATTTGCCGGATCTTCAAGAAAAATATTAGGTTATCTTTAACAAGCATTCTGACATACAGTATTCAATCATGCGGTAGATTCTTTACCCTCCACCTTACAGATGTAGGTCTTCCTCCTATTGAATCAAGGGCCTCTTTCTGTGTGTGTGTGTCTCTCTCTGTATCTCTGTCTGCCCATGTATCTCATATTGTTTTCTCTCTTAATCTCAATCTCTCCCTCCCCCCTCTCTCCCTCTCCGTCTCCCTCTTACTCTCTTTCTCTCGCTCCATCTTTACGCGTCTATCTCTCTCTCTCTCTCTCTCTCTACCACACTGTTTGTCGGACTCAGTTTCTCTCACTCTGCCTCCCCGTGTCTTTCTGTCTCTCTCTTGGCATCCCATCTTACTCGCTTTGTCTCTCTGGCTCTGCGTTTCTCTCCGTCTCTGTCTCTCACCCTCTTTCTCTCTTAATGTGTCTCTTGAGCTCTCTCTCTCTCTCTCTCTCTCTCACTTACTTTCTCTCTCCCTATCTCTTGGTCTCTCTCTTACACTCTATTTCTTGGTCTCTCTCACGTTCTCTTTAGCGATCTCTTGGTCTCTATCTCCCTCTCTATCTCCCTCCCTCTCTCGCTCTCTATCTCACTCTAGCGCCTCTTCTTTATCCCCCCTCGTCTCCGCCTCATTCCTCTTGCTGATGTGTCTCGCTGCTTCTCTCCCTCTTGTGCTTTTGGTCACTCTCTCTCTTTCTCTTTCTGACGGCTCTCTTGTTCTCTCCCCCGCTCTCTCTCGCTTCCTATCCTTATCTCTCTCTTTCCCAAACGATCTCTCCATCTGTTTTGACCAGGGTTGCCGTCCCTCGGCTTTTTTCTTCGGATTTTGTCATCTGCTCTCGCCATCTCTCACGCACTATCTCTCCTTCGTTTTCTCCTTTCTTCTTAATCACCCTACCTCTCTCCAGTTCTCTCTGTCTCTCTCCCTTTCTCTTCCTTTTTTACTGGGCGCTCTCTCTTCTACTTTAACGACTGTTTCTGTTTCTCCCTTTTTTTCTCTTGAATTTTCTATGCTCTACCGCTCTTGAACTTTTATTTTCTAGGCAATTGCATTTCTCTCAGAAAAAGGATTTTCCCTTCTCTTTGGGCCCAGTGCATTTCACCGCTCTTGAACTTCCGTCTCTCGGTTTTTCTTCCAGCTCATTTCACTTGCGTTCACCCTCCATACGCAATTTCACATTTCTCACTCTCTTCGTTTCATTCTCTCGATCTTTGTCCCTCTGTTTTTTCTTATCTACGTTGGTCGCGTAAATCTCTCTTCGGCTCTCCCTCACCTCTCGCTCTCTCTCTAGAGACCCACACACACAAGGTGTCTCTCGCCGTCTCACTCTTTCTCAACCTCTCCTTTCTCTCTCATAAATTTCACCGTGTCTCTACCTCTCTTTCTCCCCATAATCTCACTCCCCTCTCTCTTTCGCTCCCGAAATCTCACTCTTCCTCTCTTTCTCTCCTCTCTCCATAATGTCACTGTGTCTCTACCTCTCTTTCTCCCTCGCAATCTCACTCTCCTCTCTCTTTCGCTCCCGCAATCTCACTCTCCGTCTCTCTCTCTCTCTCTCTCGCTCTCTCTCTCTGTCTCTCTCTCTCTCTCTCTCTCTCTCTCACTCTCTCTCTCTCTCTCTCTCTCTCCCTCTCCATAATCTCACTCTCCGTCTCTCTCTCTCTCTCTCTCCATAATCTCACTCTCCGTCTCTCTCTCTCTCTCTCTCTCTCTCTCTCTCTCTCCATAATCTCACTCTCCGTCTCTCGCTCTCTCTCTCTCCATGAGTCTCACTCTCCGTCTCTCTCTCTCTCTCTCTCTCTCTCTCTCTCCATAATCTCACTCTCCGTCCCTGCCTCTCTCTCTTTCTCCTCCCCGGAATCTCCCTGCCCCTCTCTCTCTCTCTCTTTCGCTCCCGCAATCTGACTCTCCGCCTCTCTCTCTCTCTCTCGCTCGCAATCTATCTCTGTGCCTCGCTCTCTCCTTCTCTTCCGCAAGCTCACTCACTCTTTCTCTCTCTCGTACTGTGTCTCTCTCTCTCCCAAACTCACTCTCTCTCTCGCTCTCACCTTCCTTTCTCTCGCAATCTCTGTGCGTTTCTCTCTGCGAATCTCGCTCGCCCTCTGTCTCTCTTTATCTCTCTCCCCCCCGCCCCCTCTCTCTGTCTTTCTCTCTCGCTTGGGATCTCTTTGTGTCGCTCGCGGTCTCTCTCGGTCTCTCGTTTTCTCTTTGTCGGCCGCTCTGTTTCTCTAGCCCGGGGGTTTGTTTTCTGCCGCTCTCTCTACCTCTCTGTGACTCTCATTTGCTCTCTTATTTGCGATCTCTCTCTCTCTCTCCCGTGTTATCCCTCTCTCCCCTCTCTTTCCTTCGCCATTTCTCTTTTTTCCTCCCTGGCTCTCTTTTTCTCGCTCCCTTCTTCGCGATCTCTCGCCGTCTCTCTTCTTCGCTATTTCTCTTTTTTCCTCTCTGGCTCTCTCTCTAAATCTCCCTCCCTCGCGGGCTATCCCTATATCTCTCCCCCTCAATCTCTATCTCTCTCGCTGAGTGTCTTATTCGCTGTCCTTCTCTCTGGCTCTCCTTCGCTCTCTCTCTTTTCGCTATCTTCGTGTCTCTCCCAAACCCAACGTCCCGAATTTTCTCTCTCTGCATGTGTCTTTGTCTGTTTGTCAACTTCTCTTGGGGTCTGTCCCTCTCTCCGTCTGCGCTCGCCGCCCAACTCTCCGTTTGCGGAGGGGTTACGTCGCTCAGGGCGTAGGATTTTCAAGGGGTGGGTTGGACCAGGACCCATTTGTCCATATGGCGTTTTTTTATTTTCTGGATTAGGCCCGGCCTTTAGTACTCGATGCTGCCTCCTAAATGACTCCCCCCTTTGCGCAGTAAGCATCTCCATAAATACAATGGCGTCGGGCGTGGCCAGGCCTGCTAGTGATTAGGAGTTAGGGCTGGCCTTCCAGTGTTATGGCGAAGGCCGTCCAGCCTTTATATGTTTATGGCGATGTTAGTGTGGGCGGTGGATCTTTGGGGTTGATGAGGATGGGATGTGGGAGGCGTGCAGCAACGATGGACAAAATGGTGATGCTCTTTAGAAATGGTGTTGAGTGGTGTTGCAGAATGGCGTTGAAACTTGTGATACAATATCAGCCGTGTGCGTGAGACTAGGATTAAGCGCCTAGTCATACCTTATTGGCGTCATAACCGTGCTGGGGTTAGCAAGCGGGTCTCGCTCTGAGGCTTCCCGGACCCCAAAGGGGCCTAGTAAAGCAGGGCCTTGATTTTATCCTGAGCGCCAGGCTAACTGGGAGCATTTCACACCTTCGAGCCTAATTCGCGTTTTAAACTCGTTAAAAGTCTTGCGTTGTGCACCTGCCATGCGGATGTGGTCGTTAAAGCTTATTCGGCCTCAGCTGGTGCGGCTGAAGCATCGCCGTGATGTTGAGGATGGCCCAATGTACTTACGCTGGATGTGTGGCGCGGCCCGCCCTCAGTTCCTCTAAGCATCAGGTCGCGTCCACATCGACCTCCAAGTATACAGCGGTAACACGCGCCCTCTTCTGCGTCGTTGCCCGGCCACACAGCATATCTCTTTGAAATCCACGTCGCTGTTCGTGGCCTTAATATCAGTCCTCCAACGCGAGATGTTTTTCCCGTTTATCGGGATGCAAGACTCGCAAAGGAGGCCAGGAGGCGCGCGCTGGATCGTTCCCCCACCCCACTCGCCAACTGCCGCCGTCATCAAACCTCTCCCTTTCAGCGTGTGACTTTACATGGATGCTTTGACCCGGACACCTGGCCCCTCTGGGTTCCCTATATATAGCGGCGCCTGCCGCCTACAGCAATCCTCCGGGCCTCCATATTTCTCATCTTTGTTTCCATGCCCCCCGTCGCCGCCCCCCAAGTCTCTACTTTACCATGGCCGGGAAGACTGAACTTGTGGCGACCTTCTTGATCCTAAACCTGGTTCTCTTCCCACTTGCATCGGCACAGCTGCTCCACGGCTATCACTAGCTGTCGTGGCCTCCTCAAGTTGCGGCGTGCGATCCTGCACTCAACCTCATCAAGATCGGTGGAATCACCGATGCCGTCCTGAGCAGCTGCTGTGCGCTGATTGCAACCCTTACGCCTGTGCGGGCGGTAAATGCCTGCGTGCGTAGCCAAGATTAACGTTCTTGGGCTGCGTCGTCGGCGTCAACCTCCCTGGGGACATAAACCTGTTGCCCAAGGCCTGCGGCCAGCAGGTTCAACTCCCTGGATGCTAAGGGAGCTGCCCGCGACGTTATCCGCACCGATTTCACGCCCGGATTTTCCGTAACTTTGTTGCCGCAACCCTCCTCGTCTTTCCTAGTCATCAGCATTCCGTTCAGTTCATGTCGCCCCCTTGTAACAGCCTCTGTCTCAAGCCCCTTCCACCCCCGCGAGTCGACATCTTGTTTAAGGCCTGACCGCTATGATCGTCCCCTGATAATAAGCGAGGCTCCTCTCTCCTCCTCCTCGTGTTCTGCCCTCCAGCGCACGTGCAAGGCGTCCTTGGTTGACACACATTTATCTTCGGATAATAAACCTTAAAAAAAGACTCTCGGTCATACACCTCTGTGTTGGCTTCTTTCATTGTAGGGCACATACTAATAAACATCCGCTCCGCTTTTCAATGTCTTTTCTCAAGCCTCGAGAACTCTCGAGAGGAGCCCCAGAGTATCATAAAAGTCAGGAAGACAGTGTGGGAAATGAAACTACAGAATCATTCTAGGGCGCTCTCAGCGGGACACGGGGAGCTCACTGTTGTAAGCAAGGCGAAGATGCGTCCGAATCGAAGAATGTCTTCTAAACACTAGCCCAAGGGAGAGCGATGATCAGTTGTCACGGGCTTTCCCGACCAAAGCGCTGATCTCTTCAGCGACCGGTTCTTCTTCGCAGAACTAGCATCGCATACCCGTTAGCCAGCTCGATCTTAAGCGTTGTAAAGTAATTTTAACAGCGAAATCATCCATCTTGAGCGCGGTATTACGCCAGGAAAGCTTGCAAAAGATCATGCGTTTTCAAGCACAATATTTGGGCATGAAAGGTTGAAAAGATGGTCCATTTTGAAGCCCAAATATTTGGTCGCGAATGAACAGTATTTCATAGTAAGTCTGACGGATAATAATGAAATCGTTCCCCAGTAGGCCAAGTGCATTCTCTGCCACTCGAAGATGCCGAGGAAGGAAAATTTGCGGATCTTCAAGAAAAATATTAGGTTATCTTTAACAAGCATTCTGACATACAGTATTCAATCATGCGGTAGATTCTTTACCCTCCACCTTACAGATGTAGGTCTTCCTCCTATTGAATCAAGGGCCTCTTTCTGTGTGTGTGTGTGTCTCTCTCTGTATCTCTGTCTGCCCATGTATCTCATATTGTTTTCTCTCTTAATCTCAATCTCTCCCTCCCCCCTCTCTCCCTCTCCGTCTCCCTCTTACTCTCTTTCTCTCGCTCCATCTTTACGCGTCTATCTCTCTCTCTCTCTCTCTCTCTACCACACTGTTTGTCGGACTCAGTTTCTCTCACTCTGCCTCCCCGTGTCTTTCTGTCTCTCTCTTGGCATCCCATCTTACTCGCTTTGTCTCTCTGGCTCTGCGTTTCTCTCCGTCTCTGTCTCTCACCCTCTTTCTCTCTTAATGTGTCTCTTGAGCTCTCTCTCTCTCTCTCTCTCTCACTTACTTTCTCTCTCCCTATCTCTTGGTCTCTCTCTTACACTCTATTTCTTGGTCTCTCTCACGTTCTCTTTGCGATCTCTTGGTCTCTATCTCCCTCTCTATCTCCCTCCCTCTCTCTCGCTCTCTATCTCAATCTAGCGCCTCTTCTTTATCCCCCCTGGTCTCCGTCTCATTCTTCTTGTTGATGTGTCTGTCTGGGTCTCTACCTCTTTTGCTTTTGGTCAATCTCTCTCTTTCTCTTTCTTACGGCTCTCTTGTTCTCTCCCCCTCTTTCTCTCTCTTTCTATCCTTATCTCTCTCTTTCCCAAACGATCTCTCCATCTGTTTTGACCAGGGTTGCCGTCCCTCGGCTTTTTTCTTCGGATTTTGTCATCTGCTCTCGCCATCTCTCACGCACTATCTCTCCTTCGTTTTCTCCTTTCTTCTTATTCACCCTACCTCTCTCCAGTTCTCTCTGTCTCTCTCCCTTTCTCTTCCTTTTTTACTGGGCGCTCTCTCTTCTACTTTAACGACTGTTTCTGTTTCTCCCTTTTTTTTTTCTCTTGAATTTTCTATGCTCTACCGCTCTTGAACTTTTATTTTCTAGGCAATTGCATTTCTCTCAGAGAAAAAGGGATTTTCCCTTCTCTTTCGGAGCCCAGTGCATTTCACCGCTCTTGAACTTCCGTCTCTCGGTTTTTCTTCCAGCTCATTTCACTTGCGTTCACCCTCCCGCACGCAATTTCACATTTCTCACTCTCTTCGTTTCATTCTCTCGATCTTTGTCCCTCTGTTTTTTTCTTATCTACGTTGGTCGCGTAAATCTCTCTTCGGCTCTCCCTCACCTCTCGCTCTCTCTCTAAGAGACCCACACACACAAGGTGTCTCTCGCCGTCTCACTCTTTCTCAACCTCTCCTTTCTCTCTCGCAAATTTCACCGTGTCTCTACCTCTCTTTCTCCCCCGCAATCTCACTCCCCTCTCTCTTTCGCTCCCGAAATCTCACTCTTCCTCTCTTTCTCTCCCTCTCTCTCACTGTGTCTCTACCTCTCTTTCTCCCTCGCAATCTCACTCTCCTCTCTCTTTCGCTCCCGCAATCTCACTCTCCGTCTCTCTCTCTCTCTCTCCCGCAATCTCACTCTCCGTCTCTCTCTCTCTCTCTCTCTCTCTCTCTCTCTCTCTCTCTCTCTCTCTCTCTCTCTCTCTCCCGCAATCTCACTCTCCGTCTCTCTCTCTCTCTCTCTCTCTCTCTCTCTCTCTCTCTCTCTCTCTCTCTCTCTCTCTCTCTCTCCCGCACTCTCACTCTCCCTCTCTCTCTCTCTCTCTCTCCCGCTCTCTCTCTCTCCCTCTCTCTCTCTCTCTCTCTCTCTCTCTCTCTCCCGCAATCTCACTCTCCGTCCCTGCCTCTCTCTCTTTCTCTTCCCCGGAATCTCACTGTCCCTCTCTCTCTCTCTCCATCCCTCCCGCAATTTCACTCTCCGCCTCTCTCTCTCTCTCTCTCGCTCGCAATCTATCTCTGTGCCTCGCTCTCTCCTTCTCTTCCGCAAGCTCACTCACTCTTTCTCTCTCTCTCGTACTGTGTCTCTCTCTCTCCCAAACTCACTCTCTCTCTCGCTCTCACCTTCCTTTCTCTCGCAATCTCTGTGCGTTTCTCTCTGCGAATCTCGCTCGCCCTCTGTCTCTCTTTATCTCTCTCCCCCCCGCCCCCTCTCTCTGTCTTTCTCTCTCGCTTGGAATCTCTTTGTGTCGCTCGCGGTCTCTCTCGGTCTCTCGTTATCTCTTTGTCGGCCGCTCTGTTTCTCTAGCCCGGGTTTTTGTTATCTCCCGCTCTCTCTACCTCTCTGTGACTCTCATTTTGCGCTCTCTTATTTGCGATCTCTCTCTCTCTCTCCCGTGTTATCCCTCTCTCCCCCTCTCTTTCCTTCGCCATTTCTCTTTTTTCCTCCCTGGCTCTCTTTTTCTCGCTCCCTTCTTCGCGATCTCTCGCCGTCTCTCTTCTTCGCTATTTCTCTTTTTTCCTCTCTGGCTCTCTCTCTAAATCTCCCTCCCTCGCGGGCTATCCCTATATCTCTCCCCCTCAATCTCTATCTCTCTCGCTGAGTGTCTTATTCGCTGTCCTTCTCTCTGGCTCTCCTTCGCTCTCTCTCTTTTCGCTATCTTCGTGTCTCTCCCAAACCCAACGTCCCGAATTTTCTCTCTCTGCATGTGTCTTTGTCTGTTTGTCAACTTCTCTTGGGGTCTGTCCCTCTCTCCGTCTGCGCTCGCCGCCCAACTCTCCGTTTGCGGAGGGGTTACGTCGCTCAGGGCCGCGTAGGATTTTCAAGGGGTGGGTTGGACCAAGGACCCATTTGTCCATATGGCCGTTTTTTTTATTTTCTGGATTAGGCCCGGCCTTTAGTACTCGATGCTGACTCCTAAATGAATCCCCCCTTTGCGCAGTAAGCATCTCCATAAATACAATGGCGTCGGGCGTAGCCCGAGGCCTGCTGTGATTAGGAGTTAGGGGCTGGCCTTCCAGTGTTATGGCGAAGGCCGTCCAGCCTTTTATATGTTTATGACGATGTTAGTGTGGGCGGTGGATCTTTGGGGTTGATGAGGGGATGGGATGTGGGAGACGTGCAGCAACGATGGACAAAATGGTGATGCTCTTTAGAAATGGTGTTGAGTGGTGTTGCAGAATGGCGTTGAAACTTGTGATACAATATCAGCCGTGTGCGCGAGACTAGGATTAAACGCCTAGTCATACCTTATTGGGCGTCATAACCGTACTGGGAGTTAGCAAGCGGGTCTCGCTCTGGGAGGCTTCCCAGACCCCAAGGGGCCTAGTAAAGCAGGGCCTTGATTTTATCCTGAGCGCGCCAGGCTAACTGGGGAGCATTTCACACCTTCCGAGCCTAATTCGCGTTTTAAACTCGTTAAAAGTCTTGCGTTGTGCACCTGCCATGCGGATGTGGTCGTTAAAGCTTATTCCGGCCTCAGCTGGTGCGACGCTGAGAAGCATCGCCCGTGATGTTGAGGATGGCCCAATGTACTTACGCTGGATGTGTGACGCCGGCCCCGCCCCCTCAGTTCCTCTAAGCATCAGGTCGCGTCCACATCGACCTCCAAGTATACGCGGTAACACGCCGCCCTCTTCTCTGCGTGCGTTGCCCCGGCCACACAGCATATCTCTTTGAAATCCACGTCGCTGTTCGTGGCCTTAATATCAGTCCTCCAACCGCGAGATGTTTTTTTCCCCGTTTATCGGGATGCAAGACTACGCAAAAGGAGGCCAGGAGGGCGCGCCGCTGGATCGTTCCCCCACCCCACTCGCCAACTGCCGCCGTCATCAAACCTCTCCCTTTCAGCGTGTGACTTTACATGGATGCTTTGACCCGGACACCTGGCCCCTCTGGGTTCCCTATATATAGCGGCGCATGCACCTCAAAATCATCCGGGCCTCCATATTTCTCATCTTTGTTTCCCTGCCCCCCGTCGCCGCCCCCCAAGTCTCTACTTTACCATGGCCGGGAAGACTGAACTTGTGGCGACCTTCTTGATCCTAAACCTGGTTCTCTTCCCACTTGCATCGGCACAGCTGCTCACGGCTATCACTAGCTGCGTCGGCGGCCTCCTCCAAGTTGCCGCGTGCGGTCCTGCACTCAACCTCATCAAGATCGGTGGAATCACCGATGCCGTCACGAGCAGCTGCTGTGCGCTGATTGCAACCCTTACGCCTGTGCAGGCCGGTAAATGCCTCTGTGCCGTAGCCAAGATTAACGTTCTTGGGCTCGTCGTCGACGTCAACCTCCCGGGGGACATAAACCTGTTGCTCAAGGCCTGCGGCCCAGCAGGTTCAACTCCTTGGATGCTAAGGAGCTGCCCGGCGTTATCCGCACAGATTTCACGCCGGATTTTCCGTAACTTTGTTGCCGCAACCCTCCTCGTCTTTCCTAGTCATCAGCATTCCGTTCAGTTCATGTCGCCCCCTTGTAACAGCCTCTGTCTCAAGCCCCTTCCACCCGCCCGGTCTGACATCTTGTTTAAGGCCTGACCGCTATGATCGTCCCTGATAATAAGCGAGGCTCCTCTCTCCTCCTCCTCGTGTTCTGCCCTCCAGCGCACCGTGCAAGGCGTCCTTGGTTGACACACATTTATCTTCGGATAATAAACCTTAAAAAAGACTCTCGGTCATACACCTCTGTGTTGGCTTCTTTCATTGTAGGGCACATACTAATAAACATCCGCTCCGGCTTTTCAATGTCTTTTCTCAAGCCTCGAGAACTCTCGAGAGGAGCCCCAGAGTATCATAAAAGTCAGGAAGACAGTGTGGGAAATGAAACTACAGAATCATTCTAGGGGCTCTCACGCGGGACACGGGAGCTCACTGTTGTAAGCAAGGCGAAGATGCGTCGAATCGAAGAATGTCTTCTAAACACTAGCCCAAGGGAGGAGCGATGATCAGTTGTCACGGGCTTTCCCGACCAAAGGCGCTGATCTCTTCAGCGACCGGTTCTTCTTCGCCAGAACTAGCATCGCATACCCGTTAGCCAGCTCGATCTTAAGCGTTGTAAAGTAATTTTAACAGCGAAATCATCCATCTTGAGCACGGTATTCGGCCAGGAAAGCTTGCAAAGATCATGCGTTTTCAAGCACAATATTTGGGCATGAAAGGTTGAAAAGATGGTCCATTTGAAGCCCAAATATTTGGTCGCGAATGAACAGTATTTCATAGTAAGTCTGACGGATAATGAAGTCACGTTCCCAGTAGGCCAAGTGCATTCTCTGCCACTCGAAGATGCCGAGGAAGGAAAATTTGCGGATCTTCAAGAAAAATATTAGGTTATCTTTAACAAGCATTCTGACATACAGTATTCAATCATGCGGTAGATTCTTTACCCTCCACCTTACAGATGTAGGTCTTCCTCCTATTGAATCAAGGGCCTCTTTCTGTGTGTGTGTGTGTCTCTCTGTATCTCTGTCTGCCCATGTATCTCATATTGTTTTCTCTCTTAATCTCAATCTCTCCCTCCCCCCTCTCTCCCTCTCCGTCTCCCTCTTACTCTCTTTCGCTCGCGCCATCTTTACTCGTCTATCTGTCTCTCTCTCTCGCTGTACCACACTGTATGTCGGTCTCAGTTTCTCTCGCTCTGCCTCCCGTGTCTTTCTGTCTCTCTCTTGGCATCCCATCTTACTCGCTTTGTCTCTCTGGCTCTGCGTTTCTCTCCGTCTCTGTCTCTCACCCTCTTTCTCTCTTAATGTGTCTCTTGAGCTCTCTCTCTCTCTCTCTCTCACTTACTTTCTCTCTCCCTATCTCTTGGTCTCTCTCTTACACTCTATTTCTTGGTCTCTCTCACGTTCTCTTTAGCGATCTCTTGGTCTCTATCTCCCTCTCTATCTCCCTCCCTCTCTCTCGCTCTCTATCTCAATCTAGCGCCTCTTCTTTATCCCCCCTGGTCTCCGTCTCATTCTTCTTGTTGATGTGTCTGTCTGGGTCTCTACCTCTTTTGCTTTTGGTCAATCTCTCTCTTTCTCTTTCTTACGGCTCTCTTGTTCTCTCCCCCTCTTTCTCTCTCTTTCTATCCTTATCTCTCTCTTTCCCAAACGATCTCTCCATCTGTTTTGACCAGGGTTGCCGTCCCTCGGCTTTTTTCTTCGGATTTTGTCATCTGCTCTCGCCATCTCTCACGCACTATCTCTCCTTCGTTTTCTCCTTTCTTCTTAATCACCCTACCTCTCTCCAGTTCTCTCTGTCTCTCTCCCTTTCTCTTCCTTTTTTACTGGGCGCTCTCTCTTCTACTTTAACGACTGTTTCTGTTTCTCCCTTTTTTTTTTCTCTTGAATTTTCTATGCTCTACCGCTCTTGAACTTTTATTTTCTAGGCAATTGCATTTCTCTCAGAGAAAAGGGATTTTCCTTCTCTTTCGGGCCCAGTGCATTTCACCGCTCTTGAACTTCCGTCTCTCGGTTTTCTTCCAGCTCATTTCACTTGCGTTCACCCTCCCACGCCATTTCACATTTCTCACTCT
Source organism: Wolffia australiana (assembly GCF_029677425.1). Lineage (NCBI taxonomy): Eukaryota > Viridiplantae > Streptophyta > Magnoliopsida > Alismatales > Araceae > Wolffia > Wolffia australiana. The sequence goes on along the minus strand of NC_135836.1, from coordinate 4,594,753 downwards.
CTTCGTTTCATTCTCTCGATCTTTGTCCCTCTGTTTTTTTCTTATCTACGTTGGTCGCGTAAATCTCTCTTCGGCTCTCCCTCACCTCTCGCTCTCTCTCTAAGAGACCCACACACACAAGGTGTCTCTCGCCGTCTCACTCTTTCTCAACCTCTCCTTTCTCTCTCATAAATTTCACCGTGTCTCTACCTCTCTTTCTCCCCCGCAATCTCACTCCCCTCTCTCTTTCGCTCCCGAAATCTCACTCTTCCTCTCTTTCTCTCCCTCTCTCCCCATAATGTCACTGTGTCTCTACCTCTCTTTCTCCCTCATAATCTCACTCTCCTCTCTCTTTCGCTCCATAATCTCACTCTCCGTCTCTCTCTCTCTCTCCATAATCTCACTCTCCGTCTCTCTCTCTCTCTCTCTCTCTCCATAATCTCACTCTCCGTCTCTCTCTCTCTCTCTCTCTCTCTCCCAATCTCACTCTCCGTCTCTCTCTCTCTCTCTCCCGCAATCTCACTCTCCGTCTCTCTCTCTCTCTCTCTCTCTCTCTCCATAATCTCACTCTCCGTCTCTCGCTCTCTCTCTCTCCATGATCTCACTCTCCGTCTCTCTCTCTCTCTCTCTCTCTCTCTCTCTCCTCTCTCCCAATCTCACTCTCCGTCCCTGCCTCTCTCTCTTTCTCTTCCCGGAATCTCACTGTCCCTCTCTCTCTCTCTCCATCCCTCCATAATTTCACTCTCCGCCTCTCTCTCTCTCTCTCTCGCTCATAATCTATCTCTGTGCCTCGCTCTCTCCTTCTCTTCCATAAGCTCACTCACTCTTTCTCTCTCTCGTGCTGTGTCTCTCTCTCTCCCAAACTCACTCTCTCTCTCGCTCTCACCTTCCTTTCTCTCGCAATCTCTGTGCGTTTCTCTCTGCGAATCTCGCTCGCCCTCTGTCTCTCTTTATCTCTCTCCCCCCCGCCCCCTCTCTCCTTCTTTCTCTCTCTCGCTTGGAATCTCTTTGTGTCGCTCATGGTCTCTCTCAGTCTCTCGTTATCTCTTTGTCGGCGCTCTGTTTCTCTAGCCGGGTTTTGTTATCTCCCGCTCTCTCTACCTCTCTGTGACTCTCATTTTGCGCTCTCTTATTTGCGATCTCTCTCTCTCTCTCCCGTGTTATCCCTCTCTCCCCTCTCTTTCCTTCGCCATTTCTCTTTTTCCTCCTGGCTCTCTTTTTCTCGCTCCCTTCTTGCGATCTCTCGCCGTCTCTCTTCTTCGCTATTTCTCTTTTTCCTCTCTGGCTCTCTCTCTAAATCTCCCTCCCTCATGAGCTATCCTATATCTCTCCCCTCAATCTCTATCTCTCTCGCTGAGTGTCTTATTCGCTGTCCTTCTCTCTGGCTCTCCTTCGCTCTCTCTCTTTTCGCTATCTTCGTGTCTCTCCCAAACCCAACGTCCCGAATTTTCTCTCTCTGCATGTGTCTTTGTCTGTTTGTCAACTTCTCTTGGGGTCTGTCCCTCTCTCCGTCTGCGCTGGCCGCCCGACTCTCCGTTTGCGGAGGGTTCGTCGCTCAGGGCCGCGTAGGATTTTCAAGGGGTGGGTTGGACCAAGGACCCATTTGTCCATATGGCCGTTTTTTTTATTTTCTGGATTAGGCCCGGCCTTTAGTACTCGATGCTGACTCCTAAATGAATCCCCCCTTTGCGCAGTAAGCATCTCCATAAATACAATGGCGTCGGGCGTAGCCCGAGGCCTGCTGTGATTAGGAGTTAGGGGCTGGCCTTCCAGTGTTATGGCGAAGGCCGTCCAGCCTTTATATGTTTATGGCGATGTTAGTGTGGGCGGTGGATCTTTGGGGTTGATGAGGATGGGATGTGGGAGGCGTGCAGCAACGATGGACAAAATGGTGATGCTCTTTAGAAATGGTGTTGAGTGGTGTTGCAGAATGGCGTTGAAACTTGTGATACAATATCAGCCGTGTCTGTGAGACTAGGATTAAGCGCCTAGTCATACCTTGTGGGCGTCATAACCGTCTTGGGAGTTAGCAGCGGGTCTCGCTCTGGGAGGCTTCCCAGACCCCAAAGGGGCCTAGTAAAGCGGGGCCTTGATTTTATCCTGAGCGCACTTGAGCTAACTGGGAGCATTTCACACCTTCCGAGCCTAATTCGCGTTTTAAACTCGTTAAAAGTCTTGCGTTGTGCACCTGCCATGCGGATGTGGTCGTTAAAGCTTATTCCGGCCTCAGCTGGTGCGACGCTGAGAAGCATCGCCCGTGATGTTGAGGATGGCCCAATGTACTTACGCTGGATGTGTGACGCCGGCCCCGCCCCCTCAGTTCCTCTAAGCATCAGGTCGCGTCCACATCGACCTCCAAGTATACCGCGGTAACACGCCGCCCTCTTCTCTGCGTGCGTTGCCCCGGCCACACAGCATATCTCTTTGAAATCCACGTCGCTGTTCGTGGCCTTAATATCAGTCCTCCAACCGCGAGATGTTTTTTTCCCCGTTTATCGGGATGCAAGACTACGCAAAAGGAGGCCAGGAGGGCGCGCCGCTGGATCGTTCCCCCACCCCACTCGCCAACTGCCGCCGTCATCAAACCTCTCCCTTTCAGCGTGTGACTTTACATGGATGCTTTGACCCGGACACCTGGCCCCTCTGGGTTCCCTATATATAGCGGCGCATGCCGCCTACAGAAATCATCCGGGCCTCCATATTTCTCATCTTTGTTTCCCTGCCCCCCGTCGCCGCCCCCCAAGTCTCTACTTTACCATGGCCGGGAAGACTGAACTTGTGGCGACCTTCTTGATCCTAAACCTGGTTCTCTTCCCACTTGCATCGGCACAGCTGCTCACGGCTATCACTAGCTGCGTCGTGGCCTCCTCAAGTTGCGCGTGCGATCCTGCACTCAACCTCATCAAGATCGGTGGAATCACCGATGCCGTCACGAGCAGCGGCTGTGCGCTGATTGCAACAATTACGCCTGTGCAGGCCGGTAAATGCCTCTGTGCCGTAGCCAAGATTAACGTTCTTGGGCTCGTCGTCGACGTCAACCTCCCGGGGGACATAAACCTGTTGCTCAAGGCCTGCGGCCAGCAGGTTCAACTCCTTGGATGCTAAGGGAGCTGCCCACGACGTTATCCGCACAGATTTCACGCCCGGATTTTCCGTAACTTTGTTGCCGCAACCCTCCTCGTCTTTCCTAGTCATCAGCATTCCGTTCAGTTCATGTCGCCCCCCTTGTAACAGCCTCTGTCTCAAGCCCCTTCCACCCGCCCGAGTCACGACATCTTGTTTAAGGCCTGACCGCTATGATCGTCCCCTGATAATAAGCGAGGCTCCTCTCTCCTCCTCCTCGTGTTCTGCCCTCCGCGCACGTGCAAGGCGTCCTTGGTTGACACACATTTATCTTCGGATAATAAACCTTAAAAAAAGACTCTCGGTCATACACCTCTGTGTTGGCTTCTTTCATTGTAGGGCACATACTAATAAACATCCGCTCCCGCTTTTCAATGTCTTTTCTCAAGCCTCGAGAACTCTCGAGAGGAGCCCCAAGAGTATCATAAAAGTCAGGAAGACAGTGTGGGAAATGAAACTACAGAATCATTCTAGGACGCTCTACGCGGGACACGGGAGCTCACTGTTGTAAGCAAGACGAAGATGCGTCCGAATCGAAGAATGTCTTCTAAACACTAGCCCAAGGGAGGAACGATGATCAGTTGTCACGGGCTTCCCGACCAAAGGCGCTGATCTCTTCGCGCGACCCGGTTCTTCTTCGCAGAACTAGCATACGCATACCCGTTAGCCAGCTCGATCTTAAACGTTGTAAAGTAATTTTAACAACGAAATCATCCATCTTCGAGCACGGTATTCGGCCAGGAAAGCTTGCAAAAGATCATGCGTTTTCAAGCACAATATTTGGGCATGAAAGGTTGAAAAAGATGGTCCATTTTGAAGCCCAAATATTTGGTCGCGAATGAACAGTATTTCATAGTAAGTCTGACGGATAATGAAGTACGTTCCCCAGTAGGCCAAGTGCATTCTCTGCCACTTTCGAAGATGCCGAGGAAGGAAAATTTGCGGATCTTCAAGAAAAATATTAGGTTATCTTTAACAAGCATTCTGACATACAGTATTCAATCATGCGGTAGATTCTTTACCCTCCACCTTACAGATGTAGGTCTTCCTCCTATTGAATCAAGGGCCTCTTTCTGTGTGTGTGTGTGTCTCTCTCTGTATCTCTGTCTGCCCATGTATCTCATATTGTTTTCTCTCTTAATCTCAATCTCTCCCTCCCCCCTCTCTCCCTCTCCGTCTCCCTCTTACTCTCTTTCTCTCGCTCCATCTTTTTGCGTCTTTCTCTCTCTCTCTCTCTCTCTCTACCCCACTGTTTGTCGGACTCAGTTTCTCTTGCTCTGCCTCCCCGTGTCTTTCTGTCTCTCTCTTGGCATCCCATCTTACTCGCTTTGTCTCTCTGGCTCTGCGTTTCTCTCCGTCTCTGTCTCTCACCCTCTTTCTCTCTTAATGTGTCTCTTGAGCTCTCTCTCTCTCTCTCTCTCACTTACTTTCTCTCTCCCTATCTCTTGGTCTCTCTCTTACACTCTATTTCTTGGTCTCTCTCACGTTCTCTTTAGCGATCTCTTGGTCTCTATCTCCCTCTCTATCTCCCTCCCTCTCTCTCGCTCTCTATCTCAATCTAGCGCCTCTTCTTTATCCCCCCTGGTCTCCGTCTCATTCTTCTTGTTGATGTGTCTGTCTGGGTCTCTACCTCTTTTGCTTTTGGTCAATCTCTCTCTTTCTCTTTCTTACGGCTCTCTTGTTCTCTCCCCCTCTTTCTCTCTCTTTCTATCCTTATCTCTCTCTTTCCCAAACGATCTCTCCATCTGTTTTGACCAGGGTTGCCGTCCCTCGGCTTTTTTCTTCGGATTTTGTCATCTGCTCTCGCCATCTCTCACGCACTATCTCTCCTTCGTTTTCTCCTTTCTTCTTAATCACCCTACCTCTCTCCAGTTCTCTCTGTCTCTCTCCCTTTCTCTTCCTTTTTACTGGCGCTCTCTCTTCTACTTTAACGACTGTTTCTGTTTCTCCCTTTTTTTCTCTTGAATTTTCTATGCTCTACCGCTCTTGAACTTTTATTTTCTAGGCAATTGCATTTCTCTCAGAGAAAAAGGATTTTCCCTTCTCTTTCGGGCCCAGTGCATTTCACCGCTCTTGAACTTCCGTCTCTCGGTTTTCTTCCAGCTCATTTCACTTGCGTTCACCCTCCATACGCAATTTCACATTTCTCACTCTCTTCGTTTCATTCTCTCGATCTTTGTCCCTCTGTTTTTTCTTATCTACGTTGGTCGCGTAAATCTCTCTTGGCTCTCCCTCACCTCTCGCTCTCTCTCTAAAGACCACACACACAAGGTGTCTCTCGCCGTCTCACTCTTTCTCAACCTCTCCTTTCTCTCTATAAATTTCACCGTGTCTCTACCTCTCCTCCCCCCCCGCAATCTCACTCCCCTCTCTCTTTCGCTCCCGAAATCTCACTCTTCCTCTCTTTCTCTCCCTCTCTCCCGCAATGTCACTGTGTCTCTCCCTCTCTTTCTCCCTCGCCACCTCACTCTCCTCCCTCTTTCGCTCCATAATCTCACTCTCCGTCTCTCTCTCTCTCTCTCCATAATCTCACTCTCCCTCTCTCTCTCTCTCTCTCTCTCTCTCCCGCAATCTCACTCTCCGTCTCTCTCTCTCTCTCTCTCTCCCGCAATCTCACTCTCCGTCTCTCTCTCTCTCTCTCTCCCGCACTCTCACTCTCCGTCTCTCTCTCTCTCTCTCTCTCTCTCTCTCTCTCTCTCTCTCTCTCTCTCTCTCTCTCTCTCTCTCTCTCTCTCTCTCTCTCTCTCTCTCTCTCTCTCTCTCTCTCTCTCTCTCTCTCTCCCGCAATCTCACTCTCCGTCCCTGCCTCTCTCTCTTTCTCTTCCCCGGAATCTCACTGTCCCTCTCTCTCTCTCTCCATCCCTCCCGCAATTTCACTCTCCGCCTCTCTCTCTCTCTCTCATAATCTATCTCTGTGCCTCGCTCTCTCCTTCTCTTCCATAAGCTCACTCCTCTTTCTCTCTCTCGTTCTGTGTCTCTCTCTCTCCCAAACTCACTCTCTCTCTCGCTCTCACCTTCCTTTCTCTCGCAATCTCTGTGCGTTTCTCTCTGCGAATCTCGCTCGCCCTCTGTCTCTCTTTATCTCTCTCCCCCCCGCCCCCTCTCTCTGTCTTTCTCTCTCGCTTGGAATCTCTTTGTGTCGCTCGCGGTCTCTCTCGGTCTCTCGTTATCTCTTTGTCGGCCGCTCTGTTTCTCTAGCCCGGGTTTTTGTTCTCTCCCGCTCTCTCTACCTCTCTGTGACTCTCATTTGCGCTCTCTTATTTGCGATCTCTCTCTCTCTCTCTCCGTGTTATCCCTCTCTCCCCTCTCTTTCCTTCGCCATTTCTCTTTTTCCTCCCTGGCTCTCTTTTTCGCTCCTTCTTGCGATCTCTCGCCGTCTCTCTTCTTCGCTATTTCTCTTTTTTTCCTCTCTGGCTCTCTCTCTAAATCTCCCTCCCTCGCTGCTATCCCTATATCTCTCCCCTCAATCTCTATCTCTCTCGCTGAGTGTCTTATTCGCTGTCCTTCTCTCTGGCTCTCCTTCGCTCTCTCTCTTTTCGCTATCTTCGTGTCTCTCCCAAACCCAACGTCCCAATTTTCTCTCTCTGCATGTGTCTTTGTCTGTTTGTCAACTTCTCTTGGGGTCTGTCCCTCTCTCCGTCTGCGCTCGCCCAACTCTCCGTTTGCGGAGGGTTCGTCGCTCAGGGCCGCGTAGGATTTTCAAGGGTGGGTTGGACCAGGACCCATTTGTCCATATGGCCGTTTTTTTTATTTTCTGGATTAGGCCCGGCCTTTAGTACTCGATGCTGACTCCTAAATGAGGCCCCCCTTTGCGCAGTAAGCATCTCCATAAATACAATGGCGGCGGGCGTGGCCAGGCCTGCTATGATTAGGAGTTAGGGGCTGGCCTTCCAGTGTTATGGCGAAGGCCGTCCAGCCTTTTATATGTTTATGGCGATGTTAGTGGGCGGTGGATCTTTGGGGTTGATGAGGATGGGATGTGGGAGGCGTGCAGCAACGATGGACAAAATGGTGATGCTCTTTAGAAATGGTGTTGAGTGGTGTTGCAGAATGGCGTTGAAACTTGTGATACAATATCAGCCGTGTGTGAGACTAGGATTAACGCCTAGTCATACCTTATTGGGCGTCATAACCGTCTGGGAGTTAGCAAGCGGGTCTCGCTCTGGGAGGCTTCCCAGACCCCAAAGGGGCCTAGTAAAGCGGGGCCTTGATTTTATCCTGAGCGCGCCAGGCTAACTGGGAGCATTTCACACCTTCGAGCCTAATTCGCGTTTTAAACTCGTTAAAAGTCTTGCGTTGTGCACCTGCCATGCGGATGTGGTCGTTAAAGCTTATTCGGCCTCAGCTGGTGCGGCTGAGAAGCATCGCCCGTGATGTTGAGGATGGCCCAATGTACTTACGCTGGATGTGTGGCGCGGCCCGCCCCTCAGTTCCTCTAAGCATCAGGTCGCGTCCACATCGACCTCCAAGTATACCGCGGTAACACGCCGCCCTCTTCTCTGCGTGCGTTGCCCCGGCCACACAGCATATCTCTTTGAAATCCACGTCGCTGTTCGTGGCCGTAATATCAGTCCTCCAACCGCGAGATGTTTTTTTCCCCGTTTATCGGGATGCAAGACTCATAAAGGAGGCCAGGAGGGCGCGCCGCTGGATCGTTCCCCCACCCCACTCGCCAACTGCCGCCGTCATCAAACCTCTCCCTTTCAGCGTGTGACTTTACATGGATGCTTTGACCCGGACACCTGGCCCCTCTGGGTTCCCTATATATAGCGGCGCATGCACTCTGAAAATCATCCGGGCCTCCATATTTCTCATCTTTGTTTCCCTGCCCCGTCGCCCCCAAGTCTCTACTTTACCATGGCGGGAAGACTGAACTTGTGGCGACCTTCTTGATCCTAAACCTGGTTCTCTTCCACTTGCATCGGCACAGCTGCTCCACGGCTATCACTAGCTGCGTCGGCCTCCTCCAAGTTGCGGCGTGCGATCCTGCACTCAACCTCATCAAGATCGGTGGCCTCACCGCGGCCGTCACGAGCAGGTGCTGTGCGCGGTTTGCAACCCTCCCGCCTGGGCAGGCCGGTACATGCCTCTGCGCCGTTGCCAAGATTAACGTCCTTGGGCCCGTCGTCGACGTCAACCTCCCGGGGGCCATAAACCTGTTGCTCAGGCCTGCGGCCAGCAGGTTCAACTCCTTGGATGCTAAAGGGAGCTGCCCGGCGTTATCCGCACAGATGTCACGCCCGGATTTTCCGTAACTGTGTTGCCGCAACCCGCCTCGGCTTTCCTAGTCATCGGCAGGCCGTTCAGTTCATGTCGCCCCCCTGGTCACAGCCTCGGTCTCACGCCCCTTCCACCCCGCCGGGGTCCGACATCTTGTTTAAGGCCTGACCGCTATGATCGTCCCCTGATAATAAGCGAGGCTCCTCTCTCCTCCTCCTCGTGTTCTGCCCTCCAGCGCACCGTGCAAGGCGTCCTTGGTTGACACACATTTATCTTCGGATAATAAACCTTAACCAAAGACTCTCGGTCATACACCTCTGTGTTGGCTTCTTTCATTGTAGGGCACCTACTAATAAACATCCGCTCCCGCTTTTCAATGTCTTTTCTCAAGCCTCGAGAACTCTCGAGAGGAGCCCCAAGAGTATCATAAAAGTCAGGAAGACAGTGTGGAAATGAAACTACAGAATCATTCTAGGGCGCTCTCGCGGGACACGGGAGCTCACTGTTGTAAGCAAGGCGAAGATGCGTCGAATCGAAGAATGTCTTCTAAACACTAGCCCAAGGAGGAGCGATGATCAGTTGTCACGGGCTTTCCCGACCAAAGCGCTGATCTCTTCGCGCGACCGGTTCTTCTTCGCCAGAACTAGCATCGCATACCCGTTAGCCAGCTCGATCTTAAGCGTTGTAAAGTAATTTTAACAGCGAAATCATCCATCTTGAGCGCGGTATTCGGCCAGGAAAGCTTGCAAAGATCATGCGTTTTCAAGCACAATATTTGGGCATGAAAGGTTGAAAAAGATGGTCCATTTTGAAGCCCAAATATTTGGTCGCGAATGAACAGTATTTCATAGTAGAGTACGACGGATAATAGAGTACGTTCCCCAGTAGGCCAAGTGCATTCTCTGCCACTCGAAGATGCCGAGGAAGGAAAATTTGCCGGATCTTCAAGAAAAATATTAGGTTATCTTTAACAAGCATTCTGACATACAGTATTCAATCATGCGGTAGATTCTTTACCCTCCACCTTACAGATGTAGGTCTTCCTCCTATTGAATCAAGGGCCTCTTTCTGTGTGTGTGTGTGTCTCTCTCTGTATCTCTGTCTGCCCATGTATCTCATATTGTTTTCTCTCTTAATCTCAATCTCTCCCTCCCCCCTCTCTCCCTCTCCGTCTCCCTCTTACTCTCTTTCTCTCGCTCCATCTTTACGCGTCTATCTCTCTCTCTCTCTCTCTCTACCACACTGTTTGTCGGACTCAGTTTCTCTCACTCTGCCTCCCCGTGTCTTTCTGTCTCTCTCTTGGCATCCCATCTTACTCGCTTTGTCTCTCTGGCTCTGCGTTTCTCTCCGTCTCTGTCTCTCACCCTCTTTCTCTCTTAATGTGTCTCTTGAGCTCTCTCTCTCTCTCTCTCTCTCTCACTTACTTTCTCTCTCCCTATCTCTTGGTCTCTCTCTTACACTCTATTTCTTGGTCTCTCTCACGTTCTCTTTAGCGATCTCTTGGTCTCTATCTCCCTCTCTATCTCTCCCTCCTCTCTCTCGCTCTCTATCTCAATCTAGCGCCTCTTCTTTATCCCCCCTGGTCTCCGTCTCATTCTTCTTGTTGATGTGTCTGTCTGGGTCTCTACCTCTTTTGCTTTTGGTCAATCTCTCTCTTTCTCTTTCTTACGGCTCTCTTGTTCTCTCCCCCTCTTTCTCTCTCTTTCTATCCTTATCTCTCTCTTTCCCAAACGATCTCTCCATCTGTTTTGACCAGGGTTGCCGTCCCTCGGCTTTTTTCTTCGGTTTTTGTCATCTGCTCTCGCCATCTCTCACGCACTATCTCTCCTTCGTTTTCTCCTTTCTTCTTAATCACCCTACCTCTCTCCAGTTCTCTCTGTCTCTCTCCCTTTCTCTTCCTTTTTTACTGGGCGCTCTCTCTTCTACTTTAACGACTGTTTCTGTTTCTCCCTTTTTTTTTTCTCTTGAATTTTCTATGCTCTACCGCTCTTGAACTTTTATTTTCTAGGCAATTGCATTTCTCTCAGAGAAAAAGGGATTTTCCCTTCTCTTTCGGAGCCCAGTGCATTTCACCGCTCTTGAACTTCCGTCTCTCGGTTTTTCTTCCAGCTCATTTCACTTGCGTTCACCCTCCCGCACGCAATTTCACATTTCTCACTCTCTTCGTTTCATTCTCTCGATCTTTGTCCCTCTGTTTTTTTCTTATCTACGTTGGTCGCGTAAATCTCTCTTCGGCTCTCCCTCACCTCTCGCTCTCTCTCTAAGAGACCCACACACACAAGGTGTCTCTCGCCGTCTCACTCTTTCTCAACCTCTCCTTTCTCTCTCGCAAATTTCACCGTGTCTCTACCTCTCTTTCTCCCCCGCAATCTCACTCCCCTCTCTCTTTCGCTCCCGAAATCTCACTCTTCCTCTCTTTCTCTCCCTCTCTCCCGCAATGTCACTGTGTCTCTACCTCTCTTTCTCCCTCGCAATCTCACTCTCCTCTCTCTTTCGCTCCCGCAATCTCACTCTCCGTCTCTCTCTCTCTCTCTCCCGCAATCTCACTCTCCGTCTCTCTCTCTCTCTCTCTCTCTCTCCCGCAATCTCACTCTCCGTCTCTCTCTCTCTCTCTCTCTCTCCCTCTCTCTCTCTCCCTCTCTCTCTCTCTCTCTCTCCCGCTCTCTCTCTCTCCCTCTCTCTCTCTCTCTCTCTCTCTCTCTCTCTCTCTCCCGCAATCTCACTCTCCGTCTCTCGCTCTCTCTCTCTCCCGCAGTCTCACTCTCCGTCTCTCTCTCTCTCTCTCTCTCTCTCTCTCTCCCGCTCTCTCTCTCTCCCTCCCTCCCTCTCTCTCTTTCTCTTCCCCGGAATCTCACTGTCCCTCTCTCTCTCTCTCCATCCCTCCCGCAATTTCACTCTCCGCCTCTCTCTCTCTCTCTCGCTCGCAATCTATCTCTGTGCCTCGCTCTCTCCTTCTCTTCCGCAAGCTCACTCACTCTTTCTCTCTCTCGTACTGTGTCTCTCTCTCTCCCAAACTCACTCTCTCTCTCGCTCTCACCTTCCTTTCTCTCGCAATCTCTGTGCGTTTCTCTCTGCGAATCTCGCTCGCCCTCTGTCTCTCTTTATCTCTCTCCCCCCCGCCCCCTCTCTCTGTCTTTCTCTCTCGCTTGGAATCTCTTTGTGTCGCTCGCGGTCTCTCTCGGTCTCTCGTTATCTCTTTGTCGGCCGCTCTGTTTCTCTAGCCCGGGTTTTGTTATCTCCGCTCTCTCTACCTCTCTGTGACTCTCATTTTGCGCTCTCTTATTTGCGATCTCTCTCTCTCTCTCCCGTGTTATCCCTCTCTCCCCTCTCTTTCCTTCGCCATTTCTCTTTTTCCTCCTGGCTCTCTTTTTCGCTCCCTTCTTGCGATCTCTCGCCGTCTCTCTTCTTCGCTATTTCTCTTTTTCCTCTCTGGCTCTCTCTCTAAATCTCCCTCCCTCATGGGCTATCCCTATATCTCTCCCCTCAATCTCTATCTCTCGCTGAGTGTCTTATTCGCTGTCCTTCTCTCTGGCTCTCCTTCGCTCTCTCTCTTTTCGCTATCTTCGTGTCTCTCCCAAACCCAACGTCCCGAATTTTCTCTCTCTGCATGTGTCTTTGTCTGTTTGTCAACTTCTCTTGGGGTCTGTCCCTCTCTCCGTCTGCGCTCGCCGCCCAACTCTCCGTTTGCGGAGGGGTTACGTCGCTCAGGGCCGCGTAGGATTTTCAAGGGGTGGGTTGGACCAAGGACCCATTTGTCCATATGGCGTTTTTATTTTCTGGATTAGGCCCGGCCTTTAGTACTCGATGCTGACTCCTAAATGAATCCCCCCTTTGCGCAGTAAGCATCTCCATAAATACAATGGCGTCGGGCGTAGCCCGAGGCCTGCTGGCGGTTAGGAGTTAGGGGCTGGCCTTCCAGTGTTATGGCGAAGGCCGTCCAGCCTTTTATATGTTTATGACGATGTTAGTGTGGGCGGTGGATCTTTGGGGTTGATGAGGGGATGGGATGTGGGAGACGTGCAGCAACGATGGACAAAATGGTGATGCTCTTTAGAAATGGTGTTGAGTGGTGTTGCAGAATGGCGTTGAAACTTGTGATACAATATCAGCCGTGTCGTGAGACTAGGATTAAACGCCTAGTCATACCTTATTGGGCGTCATAACCGTCTGGGAGTTAGCAGCGGGTCTCGCTCTGGGAGGCTTCCCAGACCCCAAAGGGGCCTAGTAAAGCAGGGCCTTGATTTTATCCTGAGCGCGCCAGGCTAACTGGGGAGCATTTCACACCTTCCGAGCCTAATTCGCGTTTTAAACTCGTTAAAGTCTTGCGTTGTGCACCTGCCATGCGGATGTAGTCGTTAAAGCTTATTCGGCCTCAGCTGGTGCGGCGCTGAAGCATCGCCCGTGATGTTGAGGATGGCCCAATGTACTTACGCTGGATGTGTGACGCCGGCCCCGCCCCCTCAGTTCCTCTAAGCATCAGGTCGCGTCCACATCGCCCTCCAAGTATACCGCGGTAACCCGCCGCCCTCTTCTCTGCGTGCGTTGCCCCGGCCACACAGCATATCTCTTTGAAATCCACGTCGCTGTTCGTGGCCTTAATATCAGTCCTCCAACGCGAGATGTTTTTCCCGTTTATCGGGATGCAAGACTACGCAAAGGAGGCCAGGAGAGGCGCGCGCTGGATCGTTCCCCACCCCACTCGCCAACTGCCGCGTCATCAAACCTCTCCCTTTCAGCGTGTGACTTTACATGGATGCTTTGACCGGACACCTGGCCTCTGGGTTCCCTATATAGCGGCGCATGCACCTCTGAAAATCATCCGGGCCTCCATATTTCTCATCTTTGTTTCCCTGCCCCGTCGCGCCCCCAAGTCTCTACTTTACCATGGCGGAAGACTGAACTTGTGGCGACCTTCTTGATCCTAAACCTGGTTCTCTTCCCACTTGCATCGGCACAGCTGCTCCACGGCTATCACTAGCTGCGTCGGCCTCCTCCAAGTTGCGCGTGCGATCCTGCACTCAACCTCATCAAGATCGGTGGAATCACCGATGCCGTCCTGAGCAGCTGCTGTGCGCTGATTGCAACCCTACGCCTGTGCAGGCGGTAAATGCCTGCGTGCGTAGCCAAGATTAACGTTCTTGGGCTCGTCGTCGGCGTCAACCTCCGGGGACATAAACCTGTTGCTCAAGGCCTGCGGCCAGCAGGTTCAACTCCTTGGATGCTAAAGGAGCTGCCCGCGGCGTTATCCGCTGGAATTTCACGCCGGATTTTCCGTAACTTTGTTGCGCAACCCTCCTCGTCTTTCCTAGTCATCAGCATTCCGTTCAGTTCATGTCGCCCCCTTGTAACAGCCTCTGTCTCAAGCCCTTCCACCCCGCCGGTCGACATCTTGTTTAAGGCCTGACCGCTATGATCGTCCCCTGATAATAAGCGAGGCTCCTCTCTCCTCCTCCTCGTGTTCTGCCCTCCGCACCGTGCAAGGCGTCCTTGGTTGACACACATTTATCTTCCGGATAATAAACCTTAAAAAGACTCTCGGTCATACACCTCTGTGTTGGCTTCTTTCATTGTAGGGCACATACTAATAAACATCCGCTCCGCTTTTCAATGTCTTTTCTCAAGCCTCGAGAACTCTCGAGAGGAGCCCCAAGAGTATCATAAAGTCAGGAAGACAGTGTGGAAATGAAACTACAGAATCATTCTAGGGCGCTCTCGCGGGACACGGGAGCTCACTGTTGTAAGCAAGGCGAAGATGCGTCCGAATCGAAGAATGTCTTCTAAACACTAGCCCAAGGGAGAGCGATGATCAGTTGTCACGGGCTTTCCCGACCAAAGCGCTGATCTCTTCGCGCGACCGGTTCTTCTTCGCAGAACTAGCATACGCATACCCGTTAGCCAGCTCGATCTTAAGCGTTGTAAAGTAATTTTAACAGCGAAATCATCCATCTTGAGCACGGTATTGGCCAGGAAAGCTTGCAAAAGATCATGCGTTTTCAAGCACAATATTTGGGCATGAAAGGTTGAAAAGATGGTCCATTTGAAGCCCAAATATTTGGTCGCGAATGAACAGTATTTCATAGTAAGTCTGACGGATAATAAATCGTTCCCCAGTAGGCCAAGTGCATTCTCTGCCACTCGAAGATGCCGAGGAAGGAAAATTTGCCGGATCTTCAAGAAAAATATTAGGTTATCTTTAACAAGCATTCTGACATACAGTATTCAATCATGCGGTAGATTCTTTACCCTCCACCTTACAGATGTAGGTCTTCCTCCTATTGAATCAAGGGCCTCTTTCTGTGTGTGTGTGTGTCTCTCTCTGTATCTCTGTCTGCCCATGTATCTCATATTGTTTTCTCTCTTAATCTCAATCTCTCCCTCCCCCCTCTCTCCCTCTCCGTCTCCCTCTTACTCTCTTTCTCTCGCTCCCTCTTTCCGCGTCTATCTCTCTCTCTCTCTCTCTCTCTACCCCACTGTTTGTCTGTCTCTGTTTCTCTCTCTCTGTCTCCCTGTGTTTTTCTGTCTCTCTCTTGGCATCCCATCTTACTCGCTTTGTCTCTCTGGCTCTGCGTTTCTCTCCGTCTCTGTCTCTCACCCTCTTTCTCTCTTAATGTGTCTCTTGAGCTCTCTCTCTCTCTCTCTCTCTCACTTACTTTCTCTCTCCCTATCTCTTGGTCTCTCTCTTACACTCTATTTCTTGGTCTCTCTCACGTTCTCTTTAGCGATCTCTTGGTCTCTATCTCCCTCTCTATCTCCCTCCCTCTCTCTCGCTCTCTATCTCAATCTAGCGCCTCTTCTTTATCCCCCCTGGTCTCCGTCTCATTCTTCTTGTTGATGTGTCTGTCTGGGTCTCTACCTCTTTTGCTTTTGGTCAATCTCTCTCTTTCTCTTTCTTACGGCTCTCTTGTTCTCTCCCCCTCTTTCTCTCTCTTTCTATCCTTATCTCTCTCTTTCCCCAACGATCTCCCCATCTGTTTTGACCAGGGTTGCCGTCCTCGGCTTTTTCTTCAGTTTTGTCATCTGCTCTCGCCATCTCTCACGCACTATCTCTCCTTCGTTTTCTCCTTTCTTCTTAATCACCCTACCTCTCTCCAGTTCTCTCTGTCTCTCTCCCTTTCTCTTCCTTTTTTACTGGGCGCTCTCTCTTCTACTTTAACGACTGTTTCTGTTTCTCCCTTTTTTTTTTCTCTTGAATTTTCTATGCTCTACCGCTCTTGAACTTTTATTTTCTAGGCAATTGCATTTCTCTCAGAGAAAAAGGGATTTTCCCTTCTCTTTGGAGCCAGTGCATTTCACCGCTCTTGAACTTCCGTCTCTCGGTTTTCTTCCAGCTCATTTCACTTGCGTTCACCCTCCATACGCAATTTCACATTTCTCACTCTCTTCGTTTCATTCTCTCGATCTTTGTCCCTCTGTTTTTTCTTATCTACGTTGGTCGCGTAAATCTCTCTTGGCTCTCCCTCACCTCTCGCTCTCTCTCTAGAGACCCACACACACAAGGTGTCTCTCGCCGTCTCACTCTTTCTCAACCTCTCCTTTCTCTCTATAAATTTCACCGTGTCTCTACCTCTCTTTCTCCCCATAATCTCACTCCCCTCTCTCTTTCGCTCCCGAAATCTCACTCTTCCTCTCTTTCTCTCCCTCTCTCCCATAATGTCACTGTGTCTCTACCTCTCTTTCTCCCTCATAATCTCACTCTCCTCTCTCTCTTTCGCTCCCATAATCTCACTCTCCGTCTCTCTCTCTCTCTCTCCCATAATCTCACTCTCCGTCTCTCTCTCTCTCTCTCTCTCTCCATAATCTCACTCTCCGTCTCTCTCTCTCTCTCTCTCCATAATCTCACTCTCCGTCTCTCTCTCTCTCTCTCCCGCACTCTCACTCTCCGTCTCTCTCTCTCTCTCTCTCCCCCCCGCCCTCTCTCTCTCCCCCTCTCTCTCTCTCTCTCTCTCTCCCTCTCATAATCTCACTCTCCGTCCCTGCCTCTCTCTCTTTCTCTTCCCCGGAATCTCACTGTCCCTCTCTCTCTCTCTCTATCCCTCTCGCTATTTCTCTCTCGGCCTCTCTCTCTCTCTCTCGCTCGCAATCTATCTCTGTGCCTCGCTCTCTCCTTCTCTTCCGCAAGCTCACTCACTCTTTCTCTCTCTCTCGTACTGTGTCTCTCTCTCTCCCAAACTCACTCTCTCTCTCGCTCTCACCTTCCTTTCTCTCGCAATCTCTGTGCGTTTCTCTCTGCGAATCTCGCTCGCCCTCTGTCTCTCTTTATCTCTCTCCCCCCCGCCCCCTCTCTCTGTCTTTCTCTCTCGCTTGGAATCTCTTTGTGTCGCTCGCGGTCTCTCTCGGTCTCTCGTTATCTCTTTGTCGGCCGCTCTGTTTCTCTAGCCCGGGTTTTTGTTATCTCCCGCTCTCTCTACCTCTCTGTGACTCTCATTTGCGCTCTCTTATTTGCGATCTCTCTCTCTCTCTCCGTGTTATCCCTCTCTCCCCTCTCTTTCCTTCGCCATTTCTCTTTTTCCTCCTGGCTCTCTTTTTCTCGCTCCCTTCTTGCGATCTCTCGCCGTCTCTCTTCTTCGCTATTTCTCTTTTTCCTCTCTGGCTCTCTCTCTAAATCTCCCTCCCTCATGAGCTATCCCTATATCTCTCCCCTCAATCTCTATCTCTCTCGCTGAGTGTCTTATTCGCTGTCCTTCTCTCTGGCTCTCCTTCGCTCTCTCTCTTTTTCGCTATCTTCGTGTCTCTCCCAAACCCAACGTCCCGAATTTTCTCTCTCTGCATGTGTCTTTGTCTGTTTGTCAACTTCTCTTGGGGTCTGTCCCTCTCTCCGTCTGCGCTCTTGCCCAACTCTCCGTTTGCGGAGGGTTCGTCGCTCAGGGCGCGTAGGATTTTCAAGGGGTGGGTTGGACCAAGGACCCATTTGTCCATATGGCCGTTTTTTTTATTTTGTGGATTAGGGCCGGCCTTTAGTACTCGCTGCTGACTCCTGAATGAATCCCCCCTGTGCGCAGTAGGCATCTGCGTAAATACAATGGCGTCGGGCGTGGCAGGCCTGCTAGCGATTAGGAGTTAGGGGCTGGCCTTCCAGTGTTATGGCGAAGGCGTCCAGCCTTTTATATGTTTATGGCGATGTTAGTGTGGGCGGTGGATCTTTGGGGTTGATGAGGATGGGATGTGGGAGGCGTGCAGCAACGATGGACAAAATGGTGATGCTCTTTAGAAATGGTGTTGAGTCGTGTTGCAGAATGCCGTTCAAACCTGTGATACAATATCAGCCGCGTGCCCGAGACTAGGATTAACCGCCTAGTCATACCTTATCGGGCGTCATAACCGTACTGGGAGTTAGCAAGCGGGTCTCGCTCTGGGAGGCTTCCCAGACCCCAAAGGGGGCCTAGTAAAGCAGGGCCTTGATTTTATCCTGAGCGCGCCAGGCTAACTGGGAGCATTTCACACCTTCCGAGCCTAATTCGCGTTTTAAACTCGTTAAAGTCTTGCGTTGTGCACCTGCCATGCGGATGTGGTCGTTAAAGCTTATTCGGCCTCAGCTGGTGCGGCTGAGAAGCATCGCCCGTGATGTTGAGGATGGCCCAATGTACTTACGCTGGATGTGTGGCGCCGGCCGCCCCTCAGTTCCTCTAAGCATCAGGTCGCGTCCACATCGACCTCCAAGTATACGCGATAACACGCGCCCTCTTCTCTCGTCGTTGCCCGGCCACACAGCATATCTCTTTGAAATCCACGTCGCTGTTAGTGGCCTTAATATCAGTCCTCCAACGCGAGATGTTTTTCCCCGTTTATCGGGATGCAAGACTACATAAAGGAGGCCAGGAGGCGCGCGCTGGATCGTTCCCCCACCCACTCGCCAAGCGCGCCGTCATCAAACCTCTCCCTTTCAGCGTGTGACTTTACATGGATGCTTTGACCGGACACCTGGCCCCTCTGGGTTCCCTATATATAGCGGCGCATGCGCCTCTGAAAATCATCCGGGCCTCCATATTTCTCATCTTTGTTTCCCTGCCCCGTCGCGCCCCAAGTCTCTACTTTACCATGGCGGAAGACTGAACTTGTGGCGACCTTCTTGATCCTAAACCTGGTTCTCTTCCCACTTGCATCGGCACAGCTGCTCCACGGCTATCACTAGCTGCGTCGGGCCTCCTCAAGTTGCGGCGTGCGATCCTGCACTCAACCTCATCAAGATCGGTGGAATCACCGATGCCGTCCTGAGCAGCTGCTGTGCGCTGATTGCAACCCATACGCCTGTGCGGGCGGTAAATGCCTGTGCGTGTAGCCAAGATTAACGTTCTTGGGCTGCGTCGTCGGCGTCAACCTCCCGGGGACATAAACCTGTTGCTCAAGGCCTGCGGCCCGGCAGGTTCAACTCCTTGGATGCTAAAGGAGCTGCCCACGGCGTTATCCGCACAGATTTCACGCCCGGATTTTCCGTAACTTTGTTGCGCAACCCTCCTCGTCTTTCCTAGTCATCAGCATTCCGTTCAGTTCATGCGCCCCCTTGTAACAGCCTCTGTCTCAGCCCCTTCCACCCGCGAGTGCGACATCTTGTTTAAGGCCTGACCGCTATGATCGTCCCTGATAATAAGCGAGGCTCCTCTCCTCCTCCTCGTGTTCTGCCCTCCAGCGCCGTGCAAGGCGTCCTTGGTTGACACACATTTATCTTCGGATAATAAACCTTAAAAAGACTCTCGGTCATACACCTCTGTGTTGGCTTCTTTCATTGTAGGGCACATACTAATAAACATCCGCTCCGCTTTTCAATGTCTTTTCTCAAGCCTCGAGAACTCTCGAGAGGAGCCAGAGTATCATAAAAGTCAGGAAGACAGTGTGGGAAATGAAACTACAGAATCATTCTAGGGCGCTCTCGCGGGACACGGGAGCTCACTGTTGTAAGCAAGGCGAAGATGCGTCGAATCGAAGAATGTCTTCTAAACACTAGCCCAAGGGAGGCGATGATCAGTTGTCACGGGCTTTCCCGACCAAAGCGCTGATCTCTTCGCGCGACCGGTTCTTCTTCGCAGAACTAGCATCGCATACCCGTTAGCCAGCTCGATCTTAAGCGTTGTAAAGTAATTTTAACAACGAAATCATCCATCTTGAGCACGGTATTCGTAGGAAAGCTTGCAAAGATCATGCGTTTTCAAGCACAATATTTGGGCATGAAAGGTTGAAAAGATGGTCCATTTGAAGCCCAAATATTTGGTCGCGAATGAACAGTATTTCATAGTAAGTCTGACGGATAATGAGTCGTTCCCCAGTAGGCCAAGTGCATTCTCTGCCACTCGAAGATGCCGAGGAAGGAAAATTTGCGGATCTTCAAGAAAAATATTAGGTTATCTTTAACAAGCATTCTGACATACAGTATTCAATCATGCGGTAGATTCTTTACCCTCCACCTTACAGATGTAGGTCTTCCTCCTATTGAATCAAGGGCCTCTTTCTGTGTGTGTGTGTGTCTCTCTCTGTATCTCTGTCTGCCCATGTATCTCATATTGTTTTCTCTCTTAATCTCAATCTCTCCCTCCCCCCTCTCTCCCTCTCCGTCTCCCTCTTACTCTCTTTCTCTCGCTCCATCTTTCCGCGTCTATCTCTCTCTCTCTCTCTCTCTCTACCACACTGTTTGTCGGACTCAGTTTCTCTCACTCTGCCTCCCCGTGTCTTTCTGTCTCTCTCTTGGCATCCCATCTTACTCGCTTTGTCTCTCTGGCTCTGCGTTTCTCTCCGTCTCTGTCTCTCACCCTCTTTCTCTCTTAATGTGTCTCTTGAGCTCTCTCTCTCTCTCTCTCTCTCACTTACTTTCTCTCTCCTATCTCTTGGTCTCTCTCTTACACTCTATTTCTTGGTCTCTCTCACGTTCTCTTTAGCGATCTCTTGGTCTCTATCTCCTCTCTATCTCCCTCCTCTCTCTCGCTCTCTCTCTCAATCTAGCGCCTCTTCTTTATCCCCTGGTCTCCGTCTCATTCTTCTTGTTGATGTGTCTGTCTGGGTCTCTACCTCTTTTGCTTTTGGTCAATCTCTCTCTTTCTCTTTCTTACGGCTCTCTTGTTTCTCTCCCCTCTTTCTCTCTCTTTCTACCCTTATCTCTCTCTTTCCCAAACGATCTCTCCATCTGTTTTGACCAGGGTTGCCGTCCCTCGGCTTTTTTCTTCGGATTTTGTCATCTGCTCTCGCCATCTCTCACGCACTATCTCTCCTTCGTTTTCTCCTTTCTTCTTAATCACCTACCTCTCTCCAGTTCTCTCTGTCTCTCCCTTTCTCTTCCTTTTTACTGGGCGCTCTCTCTTCTACTTTAACGACTGTTTCTGTTTCTCCCTTTTTTTCTCTTGAATTTTCTATGCTCTACCGCTCTTGAACTTTTATTTTCTAGGCAATTGCATTTCTCTCAGAGAAAAGGATTTTCCCTTCTCTTTCGGAGCCCAGTGCATTTCACCGCTCTTGAACTTCCGTCTCTCGGTTTTCTTCCAGCTCATTTCACTTGCGTTCACCCTCCATACGCAATTTCACATTTCTCACTCTCTTCGTTTCATTCTCTCGATCTTTGTCCCTCTGTTTTTCTTATCTACGTTGGTCGTAAATCTCTCTTCGGCTCTCCCTCACCTCTCGCTCTCTCTCTAAGAGACCCACACACACAAGGTGTCTCTCGCCGTCTCACTCTTTCTCAACCTCTCCTTTCTCTCTCATAAATTTCACCGTGTCTCTACCTCTCTTTCTCCCCATAATCTCACTCCCCTCTCTCTTTCGCTCCCGAAATCTCACTCTTCCTCTCTTTCTCTCCCTCTCTCCCATAATGTCACTGTGTCTCTACCTCTCTTTCTCCCTCATAATCTCACTCTCCTCTCTCTTTCGCTCCATAATCTCACTCTCCGTCTCTCTCTCTCTCTCTCCACATAATCTCACTCTCCGTCTCTCTCTCTCTCTCTCTCTCTCCATAATCTCACTCTCCGTCTCTCTCTCTCTCTCTCTCTCCATAATCTCACTCTCCGTCTCTCTCTCTCTCTCTCTCCATAATCTCACTCTCCGTCTCTCTCTCTCTCCCTCTCTCTCTCTCTCTCTCACCCGCAATCTCACTCTCCGTCTCTCGCTCTCTCTCTCTCTCACAGTCTCACTCTCCCGTCTCTCTCTCTCTCTCTCTCTCTCTCTCTCCATAATCTCACTCTCCGTCCCTGCCTCTCTCTCTTTCTCTTCCCCGGAATCTCACTGTCCCTCTCTCTCTCTCTCCCTCCCTCCCGCAATTTCACTCTCCGCCTCTCTCTCTCTCTCTCTCGCTCGCAATCTCTCTCTGTGCCTCGCTCTCTCCTTCTCTTCCATAAGCTCACTCCTCTTTCTCTCTCTCTCGTGCTGTGTCTCTCTCTCTCCCAAACTCACTCTCTCTCGCTCTCACCTTCCTTTCTCTCGCAATCTCTGTGCGTTTCTCTCTGCGAATCTCGCTCGCCCTCTGTCTCTCTTGATCTCTCTCCCCCCCGCCCCCTCTCTCTGTCTTTCTCTCTCGCTTGGAATCTCTTTGTGTCGCTCGCGGTCTCTCTCGGTCTCTCGTTATCTCTTTGTCGGCGCTCTGTTTCTCTAGCCCGGGTTTTGTTATCTCCGCTCTCTCTACCTCTCTGTGACTCTCATTTTGCGCTCTCTTGTTGCGATCTCTCTCTCTCTCTCCCGTGTTATCCCTCTCTCCCCTCTCTTTCCTTCGCCATTTCTCTTTTTCCTCCCTGGCTCTCTTTTTCTCGCTCCTTCTTGCGATCTCTCGCCGTCTCTCTTCTTCGCTATTTCTCTTTTTCCTCTCTGGCTCTCTCTCTAAATCTCCCTCCCTCATGGGCTATCCCTATATCTCTCCCCTCAATCTCTATCTCTCTCGCTGAGTGTCTTATTCGCTGTCCTTCTCTCTGGCTCTCCTTCGCTCTCTCTCTTTTCGCTATCTTCGTGTCTCTCCCAAACCCAACGTCCCAATTTTCTCTCTCTGCATGTGTCTTTGTCTGTTTGTCAACTTCTCTTGGGGTCTGTCCCTCTCTCCGTCTGCGCTCGCCGCCCAACTCTCCGTTTGCGGAGGGTTACGTCGCTCAGGGCGCGTAGGATTTTCAAGGGTGGGTTGGACCAGGACCCATTTGTCCATATGGCCGTTTTTATTTTCTGGATTAGGCCCGGCCTTTAGTACTCGATGCTGACTCTAAATGAATCCCCCTTTGCGCAGTAAGCATCTCCATAAATACAATGGCGTCGGGCGTGGCCGAGGCCTGCTAGCGATTAGGAGTTGGGCTGGCCTTCCAGTGTTATGGCGAAGGCCGTCCAGCCTTTATATGTTTATGGCGATGTTAGTGTGGGCGGTGGATCTTTGGGGTTGATGAGGGGATGGGATGTGGGAGGCGTGCAGCAACGATGGACAAAATGGTGATGCTCTTTAGAAATGGTGTTGAGTGGTGTTGCAGAATGGCGTTGAAACTTGTGATACAATATCAGCCGTGTGCATGAGACTAGGATTAACGCCTAGTCATACCTTATTGGGCGTCATAACGTCTGGGAGTTAGCAAGCGGGTCTCGCTCTGGGAGGCTTCCCAGACCCCAAGGGGGCCTAGTAAAGCGGGGCCTTGATTTTATCCTGAACGCGCCAGGCTAACTGGGAGCATTTCACACCTTCGAGCCTAATTCGCGTTTTAAACTCGTTAAAAGTCTTGCGTTGTGCACCTGCCATGCGGATGTAGTCGTTAAAGCTTATTCCGGCCTCAGCTGGTGCGACGCTGAGAAGCATCGCCCGTGATGTTGAGGATGGCCCAATGTACTTACGCTGGATGTGTGACGCCGGCCCCGCCCCCTCAGTTCCTCTAAGCATCAGGTCGCGTCCACATCGACCTCCAAGTATACCGCGGTAACACGCCGCCCTCTTCTCTGCGTGCGTTGCCCCGGCCACACAGCATATCTCTTTGAAATCCACGTCGCTGTTCGTGGCCTTAATATCAGTCCTCCAACCGCGAGATGTTTTTTTCCCCGTTTATCGGGATGCAAGACTACGCAAAAGGAGGCCAGGAGGGCGCGCCGCTGGATCGTTCCCCCACCCCACTCGCCAACTGCCGCCGTCATCAAACCTCTCCCTTTCAGCGTGTGACTTTACATGGATGCTTTGACCCGGACACCTGGCCCCTCTGGGTTCCCTATATAGCGGCGCATGCACCTACAAATCATCCGGGCCTCCATATTTCTCATCTTTGTTTCCCTGCCCCCCGTCGCCGCCCCCCAAGTCTCTACTTTACCATGGCCGGGAAGACTGAACTTGTGGCGACCTTCTTGATCCTAAACCTGGTTCTCTTCCCACTTGCATCGGCACAGCTGCTCACGGCTATCACTAGCTGCGTCGGCGGCCTCCTCCAAGTTGCCGCGTGCGGTCCTGCACTCAACCTCATCAAGATCGGTGGAATCACCGATGCCGTCCTGAGCAGCTGCTGTGCGCTGATTGCAACCATACGCCTGTGCAGGCGGTAAATGCCTCTGTGCGTAGCCAAGATTAACGTTCTTGGGCTGCGTCGTCGGCGTCAACCTCCCGGGGACATAAACCTGTTGCTCAAGGCCTGCGGCCAGCAGGTTCAACTCCTTGGATGCTAAGGAGCTGCCCCGGCGTTATCCGCACAGATTTCACGCCAGTTTTCCGTAACTTTGTTGCGCAACCCTCCTCGTCTTTCCTAGTCATCAGCATTCCGTTCAGTTCATGTCGCCCCCTTGTAACAGCCTCTGTCTCAAGCCCCTTCCACCCGCGAGTCGACATCTTGTTTAAGGCCTGACCCGCTATGATCGTCCCCTGATAATAAAGCGAGGCTCCTCTCTCCTCCTCCTCGTGTTCTGCCCTCCAGCACCGTGCAAGGCGTCCTTGGTTGACACACATTTATCTTCGGATA
This sequence comes from Wolffia australiana, assembly GCF_029677425.1. NCBI lineage: Eukaryota > Viridiplantae > Streptophyta > Magnoliopsida > Alismatales > Araceae > Wolffia > Wolffia australiana. The sequence continues at coordinate 4,570,559 of NC_135836.1, read as the reverse complement.
ATAAACCTTAAAAAAGACTCTCGGTCATACACCTCTGTGTTGGCTTCTTTCATTGTAGGGCACATACTAATAAACATCCGCTCCAGCTTTTCAATGTCTTTTCTCAAGCCTCGAGAACTCTCGAGAGGAGCCCCAAAGTATCATAAAGTCAGGAAGACAGTGTGGAAATGAAACTACAGAATCATTCTAGGGCGCTCTCACGGGACACGGGAGCTCACTGTTGTAAGCAAGGCGAAGATGCGTCGAATCGAAGAATGTCTTCTAAACACTAGCCCAAGGAGGAGCGATGATCAGTTGTCACGGGCTTTCCCGACCAAAGGCGCTGATCTCTTCGCGACCGGTTCTTCTTCGCAGAACTAGCATCGCATACCGTTAGCCAGCTCGATCTTAAGCGTTGTAAAGTAATTTTAACAGCGAAATCATCCATCTTCGAGCACGGTATTCGCCAGGAAAGCTTGCAAAAGATCATGCGTTTTCAAGCACAATATTTGGGCATGAAAGGTTGAAAAGATGGTCCATTTGAAGCCCAAATATTTGGTCGCGAATGAACAGTATTTCATAGTAAGTCTGACGGATAATAGAGTCACGTTCCCAGTAGGCCAAGTGCATTCTCTGCCACTCGAAGATGCCGAGGAAGGAAAATTTGCCGGATCTTCAAGAAAAATATTAGGTTATCTTTAACAAGCATTCTGACATACAGTATTCAATCATGCGGTAGATTCTTTACCCTCCACCTTACAGATGTAGGTCTTCCTCCTATTGAATCAAGGGCCTCTTTCTGTGTGTGTGTGTGTCTCTCTCTGTATCTCTGTCTGCCCATGTATCTCATATTGTTTTCTCTCTTAATCTCAATCTCTCCCTCCCCCCTCTCTCCCTCTCCGTCTCCCTCTTACTCTCTTTCTCTCGCTCCATCTTTACGCGTCTATCTCTCTCTCTCTCTCTCTCTACCACACTGTTTGTCGGACTCAGTTTCTCTCACTCTGCCTCCCCGTGTCTTTCTGTCTCTCTCTTGGCATCCCATCTTACTCGCTTTGTCTCTCTGGCTCTGCGTTTCTCTCCGTCTCTGTCTCTCACCCTCTTTCTCTCTTAATGTGTCTCTTGAGCTCTCTCTCTCTCTCTCTCTCTCACTTACTTTCTCTCTCCCTATCTCTTGGTCTCTCTCTTACACTCTATTTCTTGGTCTCTCTCACGTTCTCTTTAGCGATCTCTTGGTCTCTATCTCCCTCTCTATCTCCCTCCCTCTCTCTCGCTCTCTATCTCAATCTAGCGCCTCTTCTTTATCCCCCCTGGTCTCCGTCTCATTCTTCTTGTTGATGTGTCTGTCTGGGTCTCTACCTCTTTTGCTTTTGGTCAATCTCTCTCTTTCTCTTTCTTACGGCTCTCTTGTTCTCTCCCCCTCTTTCTCTCTCTTTCTATCCTTATCTCTCTCTTTCCCAAACGATCTCTCCATCTGTTTTGACCAGGGTTGCCGTCCCTCGGCTTTTTTCTTCGGATTTTGTCATCTGCTCTCGCCATCTCTCACGCACTATCTCTCCTTCGTTTTCTCCTTTCTTCTTAATCACCTACCTCTCTCCAGTTCTCTCTGTCTCTCTCCCTTTCTCTTCCTTTTTTACTGGGCGCTCTCTCTTCTACTTTAACGACTGTTTCTGTTTCTCCCTTTTTTTTTTCTCTTGAATTTTCTATGCTCTACCGCTCTTGAACTTTTATTTTCTAGGCAATTGCATTTCTCTCAGAGAAAAAGGATTTTCCCTTCTCTTTCGGGCCCAGTGCATTTCACCGCTCTTGAACTTCCGTCTCTCGGTTTTTCTTCCAGCTCATTTCACTTGCGTTCACCCTCCCATACGCAATTTCACATTTCTCACTCTCTTCGTTTCATTCTCTCGATCTTTGTCCCTCTGTTTTTTCTTATCTACGTTGGTCGCGTAAATCTCTCTTGGCTCTCCCTCACCTCTCGCTCTCTCTCTAAGAGACCCACACACACAAGGTGTCTCGCCGTCTCACTCTTTCTCAACCTCTCCTTTCTCTCTCATAAATTTCACCGTGTCTCTACCTCTCTTTCTCCCCATAATCTCACTCCCCTCTCTCTTTCGCTCCCGAAATCTCACTCTTCCTCTCTTTCTCTCCCTCTCTCCCCAATGTCACTGTGTCTCTACCTCTCTTTCTCCCTCATAATCTCACTCTCCTCTCTCTTTCGCTCCCATAATCTCACTCTCCGTCTCTCTCTCTCTCTCTCTCCATAATCTCACTCTCCGTCTCTCTCTCTCTCTCTCTCTCCATAATCTCACTCTCCGTCTCTCTCTCTCTCTCTCTCTCTCCATAATCTCACTCTCCGTCTCTCTCTCTCTCTCTCTCCATAATCTCACTCTCCGTCTCTCTCTCTCTCTCTCTCTCTCTCTCTCTCTCCATAATCTCACTCTCCGTCTCTCGCTCTCTCTCTCTCCATGATCTCACTCTCCGTCTCTCTCTCTCTCTCTCTCTCTCTCTCCCGCACTCTCACTCTCCGTCCCTGCCTCTCTCTCTTTCTCTTTCCCCGACTCTCTCTGTCCCTCTCTCTCTCTCTCCATCCCTCCCGCAATTTCACTCTCCGCCTCTCTCTCTCTCTCTCGCTCGCAATCTATCTCTGTGCCTCGCTCTCTCCTTCTCTTCCGCAAGCTCACTCACTCTTTCTCTCTCTCTCGTACTGTGTCTCTCTCTCTCCCAAACTCACTCTCTCTCTCGCTCTCACCTTCCTTTCTCTCGCAATCTCTGTGCGTTTCTCTCTGCGAATCTCGCTCGCCCTCTGTCTCTCTTTATCTCTCTCCCCCCCGCCCCCTCTCTCTGTCTTTCTCTCTCGCTTGGAATCTCTTTGTGTCGCTCGCGGTCTCTCTCGGTCTCTCGTTATCTCTTTGTCGGCCGCTCTGTTTCTCTAGCCCGGGTTTTTGTTATCTCCCGCTCTCTCTACCTCTCTGTGACTCTCATTTTGCGCTCTCTTATTTGCGATCTCTCTCTCTCTCTCCCGTGTTATCCCTCTCTCCCCCTCTCTTTCCTTCGCCATTTCTCTTTTTTCCTCCCTGGCTCTCTTTTTCTCGCTCCCTTCTTCGCGATCTCTCGCCGTCTCTCTTCTTCGCTATTTCTCTTTTTTCCTCTCTGGCTCTCTCTCTAAATCTCCCTCCCTCGCGGGCTATCCCTATATCTCTCCCCCTCAATCTCTATCTCTCTCGCTGAGTGTCTTATTCGCTGTCCTTCTCTCTGGCTCTCCTTCGCTCTCTCTCTTTTCGCTATCTTCGTGTCTCTCCCAAACCCAACGTCCAATTTTCTCTCTCTGCATGTGTCTTTGTCTGTTTGTCAACTTCTCTTGGGGTCTGTCCCTCTCTCCGTCTGCGCTCGCGCCCAACTCTCCGTTTGCGGAGGGTTCGTCGCTCAGGGCCGCGTAGGATTTTCAAGGGTGGGTTGGACCAAGGACCCATTTGTCCATATGGCGTTTTTATTTTCTGGATTAGGCCCGGCCTTTAGTACTCGATGCTGACTCCTAAATGAATCCCCCTTTGCGCAGTAAGCATCTCCATAAATACAATGGCGTCGGGCGTGGCCAGGCCTGCTAATGATTAGGAGTTAGGGGCTGGCCTTCCAGTGTTATGGCGAAGGTCCAGCCTTTATATGTTTATGGCGATGTTAGTGTGGGCGGTGGATCTTTGGGGTTGATGAGGATGGGATGTGGGAGGCGTGCAGCAACGATGGACAAAATGGTGATGCTCTTTAGAAATGGTGTTGAGTGGTGTTGCAGAATGGCGTTGAAACTTGTGATACAATATCAGCCGTGTGCTTGAGACTAGGATTAAACGCCTAGTCATACCTTATTGGGCGTCATAACCGTGCTGGGAGTTAGCAAGCGGGTCTCGCTCTGGGAGGCTTCCCAGACCCCAAAGGGGCCTAGTAAAGCAGGGCCTTGATTTTATCCTGAGCGCGCTTGAGCTAACTGGGAGCATTTCACCTTCCGAGCCTAATTCGCGTTTTAAACTCGTTAAAGTCTTGCGTTGTGCACCTGCCATGCGGATGTAGTCGTTAAAGCTTATTCGGCCTCAGCTGGTGCGACGCTGAGAAGCATCGCCCGTGATGTTGAGGATGGCCCAATGTACTTACGCTGGATGTGTGACGCCGGCCCCGCCCCCTCAGTTCCTCTAAGCATCAGGTCGCGTCCACATCGACCTCCAAGTATACCGCGGTAACACGCCGCCCTCTTCTCTGCGTGCGTTGCCCCGGCCACACAGCATATCTCTTTGAAATCCACGTCGCTGTTCGTGGCCTTAATATCAGTCCTCCAACCGCGAGATGTTTTTTTCCCCGTTTATCGGGATGCAAGACTACGCAAAAGGAGGCCAGGAGGGCGCGCCGCTGGATCGTTCCCCCACCCCACTCGCCAACTGCCGCCGTCATCAAACCTCTCCCTTTCAGCGTGTGACTTTACATGGATGCTTTGACCCGGACACCTGGCCCCTCTGGGTTCCCTATATATAGCGGCGCATGCCGCCTCAGAATCATCCGGGCCTCCATATTTCTCATCTTTGTTTCCCTGCCCCCCGTCGCCGCCCCCCAAGTCTCTACTTTACCATGGCCGGGAAGACTGAACTTGTGGCGACCTTCTTGATCCTAAACCTGGTTCTCTTCCCACTTGCATCGGCACAGCTGCTCACGGCTATCACTAGCTGCGTCGGCGGCCTCCTCCAAGTTGCCGCGTGCGGTCCTGCACTCAACCTCATCAAGATCGGTGGAATCACCGATGCCGTCACGAGCAGCTGCTGTGCGCTGATTGCAACCCTACGCCTGTGCAGGCGGTAAATGCCTGCGTGCGTAGCCAAGATTAACGTTCTTGGGCTGCGTCGTCGGCGTCAACCTCGGGGACATAAACCTGTTGCTCAAGGCCTGCGGCCAGCAGGTTCAACTCCTTGGATGCTAAGGAGCTGCCGCGGCGTTATCCGCACAGATTTCACGCCCGGATTTTCCGTAACTTTGTTGCCGCAACCCTCCTCGTCTTTCCTAGTCATCAGCATTCCGTTCAGTTCATGTCGCCCCCCTTGTAACAGCCTCTGTCTCAAGCCCCTTCCACCCCGCCGGGGTACGACATCTTGTTTAAGGCCTGACCCGCTATGATGCGTCCCCTGATAATAAAAGCGAGGGCTCCTCTCTCCTCCTCCTCGTGTTCTGCCCTCCGCGCACCGTGCAAAGGCGTCCTTGGTTGACACACATTTATCTTCCGGATAATAAACCTTAAAAAAAGACTCTCGGTCATACACCTCTGTGTTGGCTTCTTTCATTGTAGGGCACATACTAATAAACATCCGCTCCCGCTTTTCAATGTCTTTTCTCAAGCCTCGAGAACTCTCGAGAGGAGCCCCAAGAGTATCATAAAAGTCAGGAAGACAGTGTGGGAAATGAAACTACAGAATCATTCTAGGACGCTCTACGCGGGACACGGGAGCTCACTGTTGTAAGCAAGACGAAGATGCGTCCGAATCGAAGAATGTCTTCTAAACACTAGCCCAAGGGAGGAACGATGATCAGTTGTCACGGAGCTTTCCCGACCAAAGGCGCTGATCTCTTCGCGCGACCCGGTTCTTCTTCGCAGAACTAGCATACGCATACCCGTTAGCCAGCTCGATCTTAAACGTTGTAAAGTAATTTTAACAACGAAATCATCCATCTTCGAGCACGGTATTCGGCCAGGAAAGCTTGCAAAGATCATGCGTTTTCAAGCACAATATTTGGGCATGAAAGGTTGAAAAGATGGTCCATTTGAAGCCCAAATATTTGGTCGAATGAACAGTATTTCATAGTAAGTCTGACGGATAATAAGTCACGTTCCCAGTAGGCCAAGTGCATTCTCTGCCACTCGAAGATGCGAGGAAGGAAAATTTGCGGATCTTCAAGAAAAATATTAGGTTATCTTTAACAAGCATTCTGACATACAGTATTCAATCATGCGGTAGATTCTTTACCCTCCACCTTACAGATGTAGGTCTTCCTCCTATTGAATCAAGGGCCTCTTTCTGTGTGTGTGTGTGTCTCTCTCTGTATCTCTGTCTGCCCATGTATCTCATATTGTTTTCTCTCTTAATCTCAATCTCTCCCTCCCCCTCTCTCCTCTCCGTCTCCCTCTTACTCTCTTTCTCTCGCTCCATCTTTCTGCGTCTATCTCTCTCTCTCTCTCTCTCTCTACCACACTGTTTGTCGGACTCAGTTTCTCTCCTCTGCCTCCCGTGTCTTTCTGTCTCTCTCTTGGCATCCCATCTTACTCGCTTTGTCTCTCTGGCTCTGCGTTTCTCTCCGTCTCTGTCTCTCACCCTCTTTCTCTCTTAATGTGTCTCTTGAGCTCTCTCTCTCTCTCTCTCTCACTTACTTTCTCTCTCCCTATCTCTTGGTCTCTCTCTTACACTCTATTTCTTGGTCTCTCTCACGTTCTCTTTAGCGATCTCTTGGTCTCTATCTCCCTCTCTATCTCCCTCCCTCTCTCTCGCTCTCTATCTCAATCTAGCGCCTCTTCTTTATCCCCCCTGGTCTCCGTCTCATTCTTCTTGTTGATGTGTCTGTCTGGGTCTCTACCTCTTTTGCTTTTGGTCAATCTCTCTCTTTCTCTTTCTTTCGGCTCTCTTGTTGTCTTCCCCTCTTTTTTTCTCTTTCTATCCTTATCTCTCTCTTTCCCAACGATCTCTCCATCTGTTTTGACCAGGGTTGCCGTCCCTCGGCTTTTTTCTTCGGATTTTGTCATCTGCTCTCGCCATCTCTCACGCACTATCTCTCCTTCGTTTTCTCCTTTCTTCTTAATCACCCTACCTCTCTCCAGTTCTCTCTGTCTCTCTCCCTTTCTCTTCCTTTTTTACTGGGCGCTCTCTCTTCTACTTTAACGACTGTTTCTGTTTCTCCCTTTTTTTTTCTCTTGAATTTTCTATGCTCTACCGCTCTTGAACTTTTATTTTCTAGGCAATTGCATTTCTCTCAGAGAAAAGGATTTTCCCTTCTCTTTCGGGCCCAGTGCATTTCACGCTCTTGAACTTCCGTCTCTCGGTTTTCTTCCAGCTCATTTCACTTGCGTTCACCCTCCACGCAATTTCACATTTCTCACTCTCTTCGTTTCATTCTCTCGATCTTTGTCCCTCTGTTTTTCTTATCTACGTTGGTCGCGTAAATCTCTCTTCTCTTCGGCTCTCCCTCACCTCTCGCTCTCTCTCTAAGAGACCCACACACACAAGGTGTCTCTCGCCGTCTCACTCTTTCTCAACCTCTCCTTTCTCTCTCTCATAAATTTCACCGTGTCTCTACCTCTCTTTCTCCCCATAATCTCACTCCTCTCTCTTTCGCTCCCGAAATCTCACTCTTCCTCTCTTTCTCTCCCTCTCTCCATAATGTCACTGTGTCTCTACCTCTCTTTCTCCCTCAATCTCACTCTCCTCTCTCTTTCGCTCCCATAATCTCACTCTCCGTCTCTCTCTCTCTCTCTCCATAATCTCACTCTCCGTCTCTCTCTCTCTCTCTCTCTCTCCACAATCTCACTCTCCGTCTCTCTCTCTCTCTCTCTCTCCATAATCTCACTCTCCGTCTCTCTCTCTCTCTCTCTCCATAATCTCACTCTCCGTCTCTCTCTCTCTCTCTCTCTCTCTCTCTCTCCCGCAATCTCACTCTCCGTCTCTCGCTCTCTCTCTCTCCCGCAGTCTCACTCTCCGTCTCTCTCTCTCTCTCTCTCTCTCTCTCTCTCTCCCTCTCTCTCTCTCTCCCTCTCTCCCTCTCTCTCTCTCTCTCCCCCTCCCTCTCTCTCTCCCTCTCTCTCTCTCTCCATCCCTCCCGCAATTTCACTCTCCGCCTCTCTCTCTCTCTCTCGCTCGCAATCTATCTCTGTGCCTCGCTCTCTCCTTCTCTTCCGCAAGCTCACTCACTCTTTCTCTCTCTCTCGTACTGTGTCTCTCTCTCTCCCAAACTCACTCTCTCTCTCGCTCTCACCTTCCTTTCTCTCGCAATCTCTGTGCGTTTCTCTCTGCGAATCTCGCTCGCCCTCTGTCTCTCTTTATCTCTCTCCCCCCCGCCCCCTCTCTCTGTCTTTCTCTCTCGCTTGGAATCTCTTTGTGTCGCTCGCGGTCTCTCTCGGTCTCTCGTTATCTCTTTGTCGGCCGCTCTGTTTCTCTAGCCCGGGTTTTTGTTATCTCCCGCTCTCTCTACCTCTCTGTGACTCTCATTTTGCGCTCTCTTATTTGCGATCTCTCTCTCTCTCTCCCGTGTTATCCCTCTCTCCCCCTCTCTTTCCTTCGCCATTTCTCTTTTTTCCTCCCTGGCTCTCTTTTTCTCGCTCCCTTCTTCGCGATCTCTCGCCGTCTCTCTTCTTCGCTATTTCTCTTTTTTCCTCTCTGGCTCTCTCTCTAAATCTCCCTCCTCGCGGGCTATCCTATATCTCTCCCCTCAATCTCTATCTCTCTCGCTGAGTGTCTTATTCGCTGTCCTTCTCTCTGGCTCTCCTTCGCTCTCTCTCTTTTCGCTATCTTCGTGTCTCTCCCAAACCCAACGTCCCGAATTTTCTCTCTCTGCATGTGTCTTTGTCTGTTTGTCAACTTCTCTTGGGGTCTGTCCCTCTCTCCGTCTGCTCGCCGCCCAACTCTCCGTTTGCGGAGGGTTCGTCGCTCAGGGCGCGTAGGATTTTCAAGGGGTGGGTTGGACCAAGGACCCATTTGTCCATATGGCGTTTTTATTTTCTGGATTAGGCCCGGCCTTTGGTACTCGATGCTGACTCTAAATGAATCCCCCTTTGCGCGGTAAGCATCTCCATAAATACAATGGCGTCGGGCGTGGCCGGAGCCTGCTAGCGATTAGGAGTTAGGGGCTGGCCTTCAGTGTTATGGCGAAGGCCGTCCAGCCTTTTATATGTTTATGGCGATGTTAGTGTGGCGGTGGATCTTTGGGGTTGATGAGGGGATGGGATGTGGGAGGCGTGCAGCAACGATGGACAAAATGGTGATGCTCTTTAGAAATGGTGTTGAGTGGTGTTGCAGAATGGCGTTGAAACTTGTGATACAATATCAGCCGTGTCTTGTGAGACTAGGATTAAACGCCTAGTCATACCTTATTGGGCGTCATAACCGTCTTGGGAGTTAGCAAGCGGGTCTCGCTCTGGGAGGCTTCCCAGACCCCAAAGGGGCCTAGTAAAGCGGGGCCTTGATTTTATCCTGAGCGCGCCAGAGCTAACTGGGAGCATTTCACACCTTCCGAGCCTAATTCGCGTTTTAAACTCGTTAAAAGTCTTGCGTTGTGCACCTGCCATGCGGATGTGGTCGTTAAAGCTTATTCCGGCCTCAGCTGGTGCGGCGCTGAGAAGCATCGCCCGTGATGTTGAGGATGGCCCAATGTACTTCGCTGGATGTGTGGCCGGCCCCGCCTCAGTTCCTCTAAGCATCAGGTCGCGTCCATCGACCTCCAAGTATACCGCGGTACACGCGCCCTCTTCTCTGCGTCGTTGCCCGGCCACACAGCATATCTCTTTGAAATCCACGTCGCTGTTCGTGGCCTTAATATCAGTCCTCCAACGCGAGATGTTTTTCCCGTTTATCGGGATGCAAGACTACGCAAAGGAGGCCAGGAGGCGCGCCGCTGGATCGTTCCCCACCCCACTCGCCAGCTGCGCCGTCATCAAACCTCTCCTTTCAGCGTGTGACTTTACATGGATGCTTTGACCGGACACCTGGCCCTCTGGGTTCCCTATATAGCGGCGCATGCGCCTCTAAATCATCCGGGCCTCCATATTTCTCATCTTTGTTTCCCTGCCCCGTCGCGCCCCCAAGTCTCTACTTTACCATGGCGGAAGACTGAACTTGTGGCGACCTTCTTGATCCTAAACCTGGTTCTCTTCCCACTTGCATCGGCACAGCTGCTCCACGGCTATCACTAGCTGCGTCGGCCTCCTCCAAGTTGCGCGTGCGATCCTGCACTCAACCTCATCAAGATCGGTGGAATCACCGATGCCGTCCTGACAGCTGCTGTGCGCTGATTGCAACCCTTACGCCTGTGCAGGCCGGTAAATGCCTCTGTGCCGTAGCCAAGATTAACGTTCTTGGGCTCGTCGTCGACGTCAACCTCCCGGGGGACATAAACCTGTTGCTCAAGGCCTGCGGCCAGCAGGTTCAACTCCTTGGATGCTAAGGGAGCTGCCCACGACGTTATCCGCACAGATTTCACGCCCGGATTTTCCGTAACTTTGTTGCCGCAACCCTCCTCGTCTTTCCTAGTCATCAGCATTCCGTTCAGTTCATGTCGCCCCCCTTGTAACAGCCTCTGTCTCAAGCCCCTTCCACCCCGCCGGGGTACGACATCTTGTTTAAGGCCTGACCCGCTATGATGCGTCCCCTGATAATAAAAGCGAGGGCTCCTCTCTCCTCCTCCTCGTGTTCTGCCCTCCGCGCACCGTGCAAGACGTCCTTGGTTGACACACATTTATCTTCCGGATAATAAACCTTAAAAAAAGACTCTCGGTCATACACCTCTGTGTTGGCTTCTTTCATTGTAGGGCACATACTAATAAACATCCGCTCCCGCTTTTCAATGTCTTTTCTCAAGCCTCGAGAACTCTCGAGAGGAGCCAAAAGAGTATCATAAAAGTCAGGAAGACAGTGTGGGAAATGAAACTACAGAATCATTCTAGGACGCTCTACGCGGGACACGGGAGCTCACTGTTGTAAGCAAGACGAAGATGCGTCCGAATCGAAGAATGTCTTCTAAACACTAGCCCAAGGGAGGAACGATGATCAGTTGTCACGGGCTTTCCCGACCAAGGCGCTGATCTCTTCGCGCGACCCGGTTCTTCTTCGCAGAACTAGCATACGCATACCCGTTAGCCAGCTCGATCTTAAACGTTGTAAAGTAATTTTAACAACGAAATCATCCATCTTCGAGCACGGTATTCGGCCAGGAAAGCTTGCAAAAGATCATGCGTTTTCAAGCACAATATTTGGGCATGAAAGGTTGAAAAAGATGGTCCATTTTGAAGCCCAAATATTTGGTCGCGAATGAACAGTATTTCATAGTAAGTCTGACGGATAATAAGTACGTTCCCCAGTAGGCCAAGTGCATTCTCTGCCACTCGAAGATGCCGAGGAAGGAAAATTTGCGGATCTTCAAGAAAAATATTAGGTTATCTTTAACAAGCATTCTGACATACAGTATTCAATCATGCGGTAGATTCTTTACCCTCCACCTTACAGATGTAGGTCTTCCTCCTATTGAATCAAGGGCCTCTTTCTGTGTGTGTGTGTGTCTCTCTCTGTATCTCTGTCTGCCCATGTATCTCATATTGTTTTCTCTCTTAATCTCAATCTCTCCCTCCCCCTCTCTCCTCTCCGTCTCCCTCTTACTCTCTTTCTCTCGCTCCATCTTTCTGCGTCTATCTCTCTCTCTCTCTCTCTCTCTACCACACTGTTTGTCGGACTCAGTTTCTCTCCTCTGCCTCCCGTGTCTTTCTGTCTCTCTCTTGGCATCCCATCTTACTCTTTGTCTCTCTGGCTCTGCGTTTCTCTCCGTCTCTGTCTCTCACCCTCTTTCTCTCTTAATGTGTCTCTTGAGCTCTCTCTCTCTCTCTCTCTCTCACATTTTTTCTCTCTCTCCTATCTCTTGGTCTCTCTCTTACACTCTATTTCTTGGTCTCTCTCACGTTCTCTTTAGCGATCTCTTGGTCTCTATCTCCCTCTCTATCTCCCTCCCTCTCTCTCGCTCTCTATCTCAATCTCGCGCCTCTTCTTTATCCCCCCTGCTCTCCGTCTCATTCTTCTTGTTGATGTGTCTGTCTGGGCTTCTACCTCTTTTGCTTTTGGTCAATCTCTCTCTTTCTCTTTCTTACGGCTCTCTTGTTCTCTCCCCTCTTTCTCTCTCTTTCTATCCTTATCTCTCTCTTTCCCAAGCGATCTCTCCATCTGTTTTGACCAGGGTTGCCGTCCCTCGGCTTTTTCTTCAGTTTTGTCATCTGCTCTCGCCATCTCTCACGCACTATCTCTCCTTCGTTTTCTCCTTTCTTCTTAATCACCCTACCTCTCTCCAGTTCTCTCTGTCTCTCTCCCTTTCTCTTCCTTTTTACTGGCGCTCTCTCTTCTACTTTAACGACTGTTTCTGTTTCTCCTTTTTTTCTCTTGAATTTTCTATGCTCTACCGCTCTTGAACTTTTATTTTCTAGGCAATTGCATTTCTCTCAGAGAAAAAGGGATTTTCCCTTCTCTTTCGGAGCCCAGTGCATTTCACCGCTCTTGAACTTCCGTCTCTCGGTTTTCTTCCAGCTCATTTCACTTGCGTTCACCCTCCATGCATAATTTCACATTTCTCACTCTCTTCGTTTCATTCTCTCGATCTTTGTCCCTCTGTTTTTCTTATCTCGTTGGTCGCGTAAATCTCTCTTGGCTCTCCCTCACCTCTCGCTCTCTCTCTAAGAGACCCACACACACAAAGGTGTCTCTCGCCGTCTCACTCTTTCTCAACCTCTCCTTTCTCTCTCATAAATTTCACGTGTCTCTACCTCTCTTTCTCCCCATAATCTCACTCCCCTCTCTCTTTCGCTCCCGAAATCTCACTCTTCCTCTCTTTCTCTCCCTCTCTCCATAATGTCACTGTGTCTCTACCTCTCTTTCTCCCTCGCAATCTCACTCTCCTCTCTCTTTCGCTCCCGCAATCTCACTCTCCGTCTCTCTCTCTCTCTCTCCCTCACTCTCTCTCTCCCTCTCTCTCTCTCTCTCCATAATCTCACTCTCCGTCTCTCTCTCTCTCTCTCTCTCCATAATCTCACTCTCCGTCTCTCTCTCTCTCTCTCTCCCATAATCTCACTCTCCGTCTCTCTCTCTCTCTCTCTCTCTCTCTCTCTCTCCATAATCTCACTCTCCGTCTCTCTCTCGCTCTCTCTCTCTCCACAGTCTCACTCTCTCCGTCTCTCTCTCTCTCTCTCTCTCTCTCTCTCTCCATAATCTCACTCTCCGTCCCTGCCTCTCTCTCTTTCTCTTCCCAGAATCTCACTGTCCTCTCTCTCTCTCTCCATCCCTCCATAATTTCACTCTCCGCCTCTCTCTCTCTCTCTCGCTCATAATCTATCTCTGTGCCTCGCTCTCTCCTTCTCTTCCATAGCTCACTCCTCTTTCTCTCTCTCTCGTGCTGTGTCTCTCTCTCTCCCAAACTCACTCTCTCTCTCGCTCTCACCTTCCTTTCTCTACGCAATCTCTGTGCGTTTCTCTCTGCAATCTCGCTCGCCCTCTGTCTCTCTTTATCTCTCTCCCCCCCGCCCCTCTCTCTGTCTTTCTCTCTCGCTTGGAATCTCTTTGTGTCGCTCATGATCTCTCTCGGTCTCTCGTTATCTCTTTGTCGGCGCTCTGTTTCTCTAGCCCGGGTTTTGTTATCTCCGCTCTCTCTACCTCTCTGTGACTCTCATTTTGCGCTCTCTTATTTGCGATCTCTCTCTCTCTCTCTCCGTGTTATCCCTCTCTCCCCTCTCTTTCCTTCGCCATTTCTCTTTTTCCTCCCTGGCTCTCTTTTTCTCGCTCCCTTCTTGCGATCTCTCGCCGTCTCTCTTCTTCGCTATTTCTCTTTTTTCCTCTCTGGCTCTCTCTCTAAATCTCCCTCCCTCATGGGCTATCCCTATATCTCTCCCCCTCAATCTCTCTATCTCTCGCTGAGTGTCTTATTCGCTGTCCTTCTCTCTGGCTCTCCTTCGCTCTCTCTCTTTTCGCTATCTTCGTGTCTCTCCCAAACCCAACGTCCCAATTTTCTCTCTCTGCATGTGTCTTTGTCTGTTTGTCAACTTCTCTTGGGGTCTGTCCCTCTCTCCGTCTGCGCTCGCGCCCAACTCTCCGTTTGCGGAGGGTTCGTCGCTCAGGGCGTAGGATTTTCAAGGGGTGGGTTGGACCAGGACCCATTTGTCCATATGGCGTTTTTATTTTCTGGATTAGGCCCGGCCTTTAGTACTCGATGCTGACTCTAAATGAATCCCCCTTTGCGCAGTAAGCATCTCCATAAATACAATGGCGTCGGGCGTGGCCGAGCCTGCTGTGATTAGGAGTTAGGGGCTGGCCTTCCAGTGTTATGGCGAAGGCCGTCCAGCCTTTTATATGTTTATGGCGATGTTAGTGTGGGCGGTGGATCTTTGGGGTTGATGAGGATGGGATGTGGGAGGCGTGCAGCAACGATGGACAAAATGGTGATGCTCTTTAGAAATGGTGTTGAGTGGTGTTGCAGAATGGCGTTGAAACTTGTGATACAATATCAGCCGTGTGCGTGAGACTAGGATTAAGCGCCTAGTCATACCTTATTGGGCGTCATAACCGTGCTGGGAGTTAGCAAGCGGGTCTCGCTCTGGGAGGCTTCCCGGACCCCAAAGGGGCCTAGTAAAGCGGGGCCTTGATTTTATCCTGAGCGCGCCAGGCTAACTGGGAGCATTTCACACCTTCCGAGCCTAATTCGCGTTTTAAACTCGTTAAAGTCTTGCGTTGTGCACCTGCCATGCGGATGTAGTCGTTAAAGCTTATTCGGCCTCAGCTGGTGCGGCTGAGAAGCATCGCCCGTGATGTTGAGGATGGCCCAATGTACTACGCTGGATGTGTGGCGCGGCCCGCCCCTCAGTTCCTCTAAGCATCAGGTCGCGTCACATCGACCTCCAAGTATACCGCGGTAACACGCCGCCCTCTTCTCTGCGTCGTTGCCCGGCCACACAGCATATCTCTTTGAAATCCACGTCGCTGTTCGTGGCCTTAATATCAGTCCTCCAACCGAGATGTTTTTCCCGTTTATCGGGATGCAAGACTACGCAAGGAGGCCGGGAGGCGCGCCGCTGGATCGTTCCCCACCCCACTCGCCAACTGCCGTCATCAAACCTCTCCCTTTCAGCGTGTGACTTTACATGGATGCTTTGACCGGACACCTGGCCTCTGGGTTCCCTATATATAGCGGCGCATGCGCCTACAGAAAATCATCCGGGCCTCCATATTTCTCATCTTTGTTTCCCTGCCCCGTCGCGCCCCAAGTCTCTACTTTACCATGGCGGGAAGACTGAACTTGTGGCGACCTTCTTGATCCTAAACCTGGTTCTCTTCCCACTTGCATCGGCACAGCTGACTGCTCCACGGCTATCACTAGCTGCGTCGGCCTCCTCAAGTTGCGGCGTGCGATCCTGCACTCAACCTCATCAAGATCGGTGGAATCACCGATGCCGTCCTGAGCAGCTGCTGTGCGCTGATTGCAACCATACGCCTGTGCAGGCGGTAAATGCCTCTGTGCGTAGCCAAGATTAACGTTCTTGGGCTCGTCGTCGGCGTCAACCTCGGGGACATAAACCTGTTGCTCAAGGCCTGCGGCCAGCAGTTCAACTCCTTGGATGCTAAGGAGCTGCCCACGGCGTTATCCGCACAGATTTCACGCCCGGATTTTCCGTAACTTTGTTGCGCAACCCTCCTCGTCTTTCCTAGTCATCAGCATTCCGTTCAGTTCATGTCGCCCCCTTGTAACAGCCTCTGTCTCAAGCCCCTTCCACCCGCCGAGTCGACATCTTGTTTAAGGCCTGACCGCTATGATCGTCCCCTGATAATAAGCGAGGCTCCTCTCCTCCTCCTCGTGTTCTGCCCTCCGCGCACCGTGCAAGACGTCCTTGGTTGACACACATTTATCTTCCGGATAATAAACCTTAAAAAAAGACTCTCGGTCATACACCTCTGTGTTGGCTTCTTTCATTGTAGGGCACATACTAATAAACATCCGCTCCCGCTTTTCCATGTCTTTTCTCAAGCCTCGAGAACTCTCGAGAGGAGCTAAGAGTATCATAAAAGTCAGGAAGACAGTGTGGGAAATGAAACTACAGAATCATTCTAGGACGCTCTACGCGGGACACGGGAGCGCACTGTTGTAAGCAAGACGAAGATGCGTCCGAAGCGAGGAATGTCTTCTAAACATTAGCCCAAGGGAGAGCGATGATCAGTTGTCACGGGCTTTCCGACCAAAGGCGCTGATCTCTTCGCGCGCCCCGGTTCTTCTTCGCAGAACTAGCATACGCATACCCGTTAGCCAGCTCGATCTTAAACGTTGTAAAGTAATTTTAACAACGAAATCATCCATCTTCGAGCACGGTATTCGGCCAGGAAAGCTTGCAAAAGATCATGCGTTTTCAAGCACAATATTTGGGCATGAAAGGTTGAAAAAGATGGTCCATTTTGAAGCCCAAATATTTGGTCGCGAATGAACAGTATTTCATAGTAAGTCTGACGGATAATAGAGTACGTTCCCAGTAGGCCAAGTGCATTCTCTGCCACTCGAAGATGCCGGAAGGAAAATTTGCGGATCTTCAAGAAAAATATTAGGTTATCTTTAACAAGCATTCTGACATACAGTATTCAATCATGCGGTAGATTCTTTACCCTCCACCTTACAGATGTAGGTCTTCCTCCTATTGAATCAAGGGCCTCTTTCTGTGTGTGTGTGTCTCTCTCTGTATCTCTGTCTGCCCATGTATCTCATATTGTTTTCTCTCTTAATCTCAATCTCTCCCTCCCCCCTCTCTCCCTCTCCGTCTCCCTCTTACTCTCTTTCTCTCGCTCCATCTTTACGCGTCTATCTCTCTCTCTCTCTCTCTCTCTACCACACTGTTTGTCGGACTCAGTTTCTCTCCCTCTGCCTCCCCGTGTCTTTCTGTCTCTCTCTTGGCATCCCATCTTACTCGCTTTGTCTCTCTGGCTCTGCGTTTCTCTCCGTCTCTGTCTCTCACCCTCTTTCTCTCTTAATGTGTCTCTTGAGCTCTCTCTCTCTCTCTCTCTCTCACTTACTTTCTCTCTCCCTATCTCTTGGTCTCTCTCTTACACTCTATTTCTTGGTCTCTCTCACGTTCTCTTTAGCGATCTCTTGGTCTCTATCTCCCTCTCTATCTCCCTCCCTCTCTCTCGCTCTCTATCTCAATCTAGCGCCTCTTCTTTATCCCCCCTGGTCTCCGTCTCATTCTTCTTGTTGATGTGTCTGTCTGGGTCTCTACCTCTTTTGCTTTTGGTCAATCTCTCTCTTTCTCTTTCTTACGGCTCTCTTGTTCTCTCCCCCTCTTTCTCTCTCTTTCTATCCTTATCTCTCTCTTTCCCAAACGATCTCTCCATCTGTTTTGACCAGGGTTGCCGTCCCTCGGCTTTTTTCTTCGGATTTTGTCATCTGCTCTCGCCATCTCTCACGCACTATCTCTCCTTCGTTTTCTCCTTTCTTCTTAATCACCCTACCTCTCTCCAGTTCTCTCTGTCTCTCTCCCTTTCTCTTCCTTTTTTACTGGGCGCTCTCTCTTCTACTTTAACGACTGTTTCTGTTTCTCCCTTTTTTTTTTCTCTTGAATTTTCTATGCTCTACCGCTCTTGAACTTTTATTTTCTAGGCAATTGCATTTCTCTCAGAGAAAAAGGGATTTTCCCTTCTCTTTCGGAGCCCAGTGCATTTCACCGCTCTTGAACTTCCGTCTCTCGGTTTTTCTTCCAGCTCATTTCACTTGCGTTCACCCTCCCGCACGCAATTTCACATTTCTCACTCTCTTCGTTTCATTCTCTCGATCTTTGTCCCTCTGTTTTTTTCTTATCTACGTTGGTCGCGTAAATCTCTCTTCGGCTCTCCCTCACCTCTCGCTCTCTCTCTAAGAGACCCACACACACAAGGTGTCTCTCGCCGTCTCACTCTTTCTCAACCTCTCCTTTCTCTCTCGCAAATTTCACCGTGTCTCTACCTCTCTTTCTCCCCCGCAATCTCACTCCCCTCTCTCTTTCGCTCCCGAAATCTCACTCTTCCTCTCTTTCTCTCCCTCTCTCCCGCACTGTCACTGTGTCTCTCCCTCTCTCTCTCCCTCGCACTCTCTCTCTCCTCTCTCTCTCGCTCCCGCAATCTCACTCTCCGTCTCTCTCTCTCTCTCTCCCGCAATCTCACTCTCCGTCTCTCTCTCTCTCTCTCTCTCTCTCCCGCAATCTCACTCTCCGTCTCTCTCTCTCTCTCTCTCTCCCGCAATCTCACTCTCCGTCTCTCTCTCTCTCTCTCTCCCGCAATCTCACTCTCCGTCTCTCTCTCTCTCTCTCTCTCTCTCTCTCTCTCCCGCAATCTCACTCTCCGTCTCTCGCTCTCTCTCTCTCCCGCAGTCTCACTCTCCGTCTCTCTCTCTCTCTCTCTCTCTCTCTCTCTCTCTCCCGCACTCTCACTCTCCGTCCCTGCCTCTCTCTCTCTCTCTCCCCCGCTCTCTCTCTCTCCCTCTCTCTCTCTCTCCCTCCCTCCCGCACTCTCTCTCTCCGCCTCTCTCTCTCTCTCTCGCTCGCAATCTATCTCTGTGCCTCGCTCTCTCCTTCTCTTCCGCAAGCTCACTCACTCTTTCTCTCTCTCTCGTACTGTGTCTCTCTCTCTCCCAAACTCACTCTCTCTCTCGCTCTCACCTTCCTTTCTCTCGCAATCTCTGTGCGTTTCTCTCTGCGAATCTCGCTCGCCCTCTGTCTCTCTTTATCTCTCTCCCCCCCGCCCCCTCTCTCTGTCTTTCTCTCTCGCTTGGAATCTCTTTGTGTCGCTCGCGGTCTCTCTCGGTCTCTCGTTATCTCTTTGTCGGCCGCTCTGTTTCTCTAGCCCGGGTTTTTGTTATCTCCCGCTCTCTCTACCTCTCTGTGACTCTCATTTTGCGCTCTCTTATTTGCGATCTCTCTCTCTCTCTCCCGTGTTATCCCTCTCTCCCCTCTCTTTCCTTCGCCATTTCTCTTTTTCCTCCTGGCTCTCTTTTCTCGCTCCCTTCTTCATGATCTCTCGCCGTCTCTCTTCTTCGCTATTTCTCTTTTTCCTCTCTGGCTCTCTCTCTAAATCTCCCTCCCTCATGGGCTATCCTATATCTCTCCCCTCAATCTCTATCTCTCTCGCTGAGTGTCTTATTCGCTGTCCTTCTCTCTCTGGCTCTCCTTCGCTCTCTCTCTTTTCGCTATCTTCGTGTCTCTCCCAAACCCAACGTCCCAATTTTCTCTCTCTGCATGTGTCTTTGTCTGTTTGTCAACTTCTCTTGGGGTCTGTCCTCTCTCCGTCTGCGCTCGCCGCCCAACTCTCCGTTTGCGGAGGGGTTACGTCGCTCAGGGCCGCGTAGGATTTTCAAGGGGTGGGTTGGACCAAGGACCCATTTGTCCATATGGCCGTTTTTTTTATTTTCTGGATTAGGCCCGGCCTTTAGTACTCGATGCTGACTCCTAAATGAATCCCCCCTTTGCGCAGTAAGCATCTCCATAAATACAATGGCGTCGGCGTGGCCGAGGCCTGCTGGCGATTAGGAGTTAGGGGCTGGCCTTCCAGTGTTATGGCGAAGGCCGTCCAGCCTTTATATGTTTATGCGATGTTAGTGGGCGGTGGATCTTTGGGGTTGATGAGGGGATGGGATGTGGGAGACGTGCAGCAACGATGGACAAAATGGTGATGCTCTTTAGAAATGGTGTTGAGTGGTGTTGCAGAATGGCGTTGAAACTTGTGATACAATATCAGCCGTGTGCGCGAGACTAGGATTAAACGCCTAGTCATACCTTATTGGGCGTCATAACCGTGCTGGAGTTAGCAAGCGGGTCTCGCTCTGGAGGCTTCCAGACCCCAAAGGGGGCCTAGTAAAGCGGGGCCTTGATTTTATCCTGAGCGCGCCAGGCTAACTGGGAGCATTTCACACCTTCCGAGCCTAATTCGCGTTTTAAACTCGTTAAAAGTCTTGCGTTGTGCACCTGCCATGCGGATGTGGTCGTTAAAGCTTATTCCGGCCTCAGCTGGTGCGGCCTGAGAAGCATCGCGCCCGTGATGTTGAGGATGGCCCAATGTACTTACGCTGGATGTGTGCCGCCGGCCCCGCCCCCTCAGTTCCTCTAAGCATCAGGTCGCGTCCACATCGACCTCCAAGTATACCGCGGTAACACGCCGCCCTCTTCTCTGCGTGCGTTGCCCCGGCCACACAGCATATCTCTTTGCAATCCACGTCGCTGTTCGTGGCCTTAATATCAGTCCTCCAACCGAGATGTTTTTTTCCCCGTTTATCGGGATGCAAGACTACGCAAAAGGAGGCCAGGAGGGCGCGCCGCTGGATCGTTCCCCCACCCCACTCGCCAACTGCCGCCGTCATCAAACCTCTCCCTTTCAGCGTGTGACTTTACATGGATGCTTTGACCGGACACCTGGCCCCTCTGGGTTCCCTATATATGGCGGCGCATGCCGCCTCAAATCATCCGGGCCTCCATATTTCTCATCTTTGTTTCCCTGCCCCGTCGCGCCCCCAAGTCTCTACTTTACCATGGCCGGGAAGACTGAACTTGTGGCGACCTTCTTGATCCTAAACCTGGTTCTCTTCCCACTTGCATCGGCACAGCTGCTCACGGCTATCACTAGCTGCGTCGGCGGCCTCCTCCAAGTTGCCGCGTGCGGTCCTGCACTCAACCTCATCAAGATCGGTGGAATCACCGATGCCGTCACGAGCAGCTGCTGTGCGCTGATTGCAACCCTTACGCCTGTGCAGGCCGGTAAATGCCTCTGTGCCGTAGCCAAGATTAACGTTCTTGGGCTCGTCGTCGACGTCAACCTCCCGGGGGACATAAACCTGTTGCTCAAGGCCTGCGGCCAGCAGGTTCAACTCCTTGGATGCTAAGGGAGCTGCCCACGACGTTATCCGCACAGATTTCACGCCCGGATTTTCCGTAACTTTGTTGCCGCAACCCTCCTCGTCTTTCCTAGTCATCAGCATTCCGTTCAGTTCATGTCGCCCCCCTTGTAACAGCCTCTGTCTCAAGCCCCTTCCACCCGCGAGTGCGACATCTTGTTTAAGGCCTGACCGCTATGATCGTCCCCTGATAATAAGCGAGGCTCCTCTCTCCTCCTCCTCGTGTTCTGCCCTCCGCGCACGTGCAAGGCGTCCTTGGTTGACACACATTTATCTTCGGATAATAAACCTTAAAAAGACTCTCGGTCATACACCTCTGTGTTGGCTTCTTTCATTGTAGGGCACATACTAATAAACATCCGCTCCAGCTTTTCAATGTCTTTTCTCAAGCCTCGAGAACTCTCGAGAGGAGCTAAAGTATCATAAAAGTCAGGAAGACAGTGTGGGAAATGAAACTACAGAATCATTCTAGGGCGCTCTCTGCGGGACACGGGAGCTCACTGTTGTAAGCAAGGCGAAGATGCGTCGAATCGAAGAATGTCTTCTAAACACTAGCCCAAGGGAGGAGCGATGATCAGTTGTCACGGGCTTTCCCGACCAAAGCGCTGATCTCTTGCGCGACCGGTTCTTCTTATGCAGAACTAGCATCGCATACCCGTTAGCCAGCTCGATCTTAAGCGTTGTAAAGTAATTTTAACAACGAAATCATCCATCTTCGAGCACGGTATTCGGCCAGGAAAGCTTGCAAAAGATCATGCGTTTTCAAGCACAATATTTGGGCATGAAAGGTTGAAAAAGATGGTCCATTTTGAAGCCCAAATATTTGGTCGCGAATGAACAGTATTTCATAGTAGAGTACGACGGATAATAGAGTACGTTCCCCAGTAGGCCAAGTGCATTCTCTGCCACTCGAAGATGCCGAGGAAGGAAAATTTGCCGGATCTTCAAGAAAAATATTAGGTTATCTTTAACAAGCATTCTGACATACAGTATTCAATCATGCGGTAGATTCTTTACCCTCCACCTTACAGATGTAGGTCTTCCTCCTATTGAATCAAGGGCCTCTTTCTGTGTGTGTGTGTGTCTCTCTCTGTATCTCTGTCTGCCCATGTATCTCATATTGTTTTCTCTCTTAATCTCAATCTCTCCCTCCCCCCTCTCTCCCTCTCCGTCTCCCTCTTACTCTCTTTCTCTCGCTCCATCTTTACGCGTCTATCTCTCTCTCTCTCTCTCTCTCTACCACACTGTTTGTCGGACTCAGTTTCTCTCACTCTGCCTCCCCGTGTCTTTCTGTCTCTCTCTTGGCATCCCATCTTACTCGCTTTGTCTCTCTGGCTCTGCGTTTCTCTCCGTCTCTGTCTCTCACCCTCTTTCTCTCTTAATGTGTCTCTTGAGCTCTCTCTCTCTCTCTCTCTCTCACTTACTTTCTCTCTCCCTATCTCTTGGTCTCTCTCTTACACTCTATTTCTTGGTCTCTCTCACGTTCTCTTTAGCGATCTCTTGGTCTCTATCTCCCTCTCTATCTCCCTCCCTCTCTCTCGCTCTCTATCTCAATCTAGCGCCTCTTCTTTATCCCCCCTGGTCTCCGTCTCATTCTTCTTGTTGATGTGTCTGTCTGGGTCTCTACCTCTTTTGCTTTTGGTCAATCTCTCTCTTTCTCTTTCTTACGGCTCTCTTGTTCTCTCCCCCTCTTTCTCTCTCTTTCTATCCTTATCTCTCTCTTTCCCAAACGATCTCTCCATCTGTTTTGACCAGGGTTGCCGTCCTCGGCTTTTTCTTCTGATTTTGTCATCTGCTCTCGCCATCTCTCACGCACTATCTCTCCTTCGTTTTCTCCTTTCTTCTTAATCACCCTACCTCTCTCCAGTTCTCTCTGTCTCTCTCCCTTTCTCTTCCTTTTTTACTGGGCGCTCTCTCTTCTACTTTAACGACTGTTTCTGTTTCTCCTTTTTTTCTCTTGAATTTTCTATGCTCTACCGCTCTTGAACTTTTATTTTCTAGGCAATTGCATTTCTCTCAGAGAAAAAGGATTTTCCCTTCTCTTTCGGGCCCAGTGCATTTCACCGCTCTTGAACTTCCGTCTCTCGGTTTTCTTCCAGCTCATTTCACTTGCGTTCACCCTCCATACGCAATTTCACATTTCTCACTCTCTTCGTTTCATTCTCTCGATCTTTGTCCCTCTGTTTTTTCTTATCTACGTTGGTCGTAAATCTCTCTTCGGCTCTCCCTCACCTCTCGCTCTCTCTCTAAGAGACCCACACACACAAGGTGTCTCTCGCCGTCTCACTCTTTCTCAACCTCTCCTTTCTCTCTCGCAAATTTCACCGTGTCTCTACCTCTCTTTCTCCCCCGCAATCTCACTCCCCTCTCTCTTTCGCTCCCGAAACCCCACTCTTCCTCTCTCTCTCTCCCTCTCTCCCCCAACGTCACTGTGTCTCTCCGTCTCTTTCTCCCTCATAATCTCACTCTCTCCTCTCTCTTTCGCTCCCGCAATCTCACTCTCCGTCTCTCTCTCTCTCTCTCCCGCAATCTCACTCTCCGTCTCTCTCTCTCTCTCTCTCCCGCAATCTCACTCTCCGTCTCTCTCTCTCTCTCTCTCTCTCTCTCTCTCTCTCTCTCTCTCTCTCTCTCTCTCTCTCTCTCTCTCTCTCTCTCTCTCTCTCTCTCTCTCTCTCTCTCTCTCTCTCTCTCTCTCTCTCTCTCTCTCTCTCCCGCAGTCTCACTCTCCGTCTCTCTCTCTCTCTCTCTCTCTCTCTCTCTCTCTCTCTCTCTCCCGCTCTCTCTCTCTCCCTCCCTCCCTCTCTCTCTCTCTCTCCCCCGCCCTCTCTCTCTCCCTCTCTCTCTCTCTCCCTCCCTCCCGCAATCTCACTCTCCGCCTCTCTCTCTCTCTCTCGCTCGCAATCTATCTCTGTGCCTCGCTCTCTCCTTCTCTTCCGCAAGCTCACTCACTCTTTCTCTCTCTCTCGTACTGTGTCTCTCTCTCTCCCAAACTCACTCTCTCTCTCGCTCTCACCTTCCTTTCTCTCGCAATCTCTGTGCGTTTCTCTCTGCGAATCTCGCTCGCCCTCTGTCTCTCTTTATCTCTCTCCCCCCCGCCCCCTCTCTCTGTCTTTCTCTCTCTTGGAATCTCTTTGTGTCGCTCATGGTCTCTCTCTCTCTCGTTATCTCTTTGTCGGCCGCTCTGTTTCTCTAGCCGGGTTTTGTTATCTCCCGCTCTCTCTACCTCTCTGCGACTCTCATTTTGCGCTCTCTTATTTGCGATCTCTCTCTCTCTCCCGTGTTATCCCTCTCTCCCCCTCTCTTTCCTTCGCCATTTCTCTTTTTTCCTCCCTGGCTCTCTTTTTCTCGCTCCCTTCTTCGCGATCTCTCGCCGTCTCTCTTCTTCTATTTCTCTTTTTTCCTCTCTGGCTCTCTCTCTAAATCTCCCTCCCTCATGGGCTATCCCTATATCTCTCCCCTCAATCTCTATCTCTCTCGCTGAGTGTCTTATTCGCTGTCCTTCTCTCTGGCTCTCCTTCGCTCTCTCTCTTTTCGCTATCTTCGTGTCTCTCCCAAACCAACGTCCCAATTTTCTCTCTCTGCATGTGTCTTTGTCTGTTTGTCAACTTCTCTTGGGGTCTGTCCTCTCTCCGTCTGCGCTCGCGCCCAACTCTCCGTTTGCGGAGGGGTTACGTCGCTCAGGGCGCGTAGGATTTTCAAGGGTGGGTTGGACCAGGACCCATTTGTCCATATGGCCGTTTTTTATTTTCTGGATTAGGCCCGGCCTTTAGTACTCGATGCTGACTCCTAAATGAATCCCCTTTGCGCAGTAAGCATCTCCATAAATACAATGGCGTCGGGCGTAGCCGAGGCCTGCTGTGATTAGGAGTTGAGGCTGGCCTTCCTGTGTTATGGCGAAGGCCTGCTAGCCTTTTATGTGTTTATGGCGATGTTAGTGTGGGCGGTGGATCTTTGGGGTTGATGAGGGGATGGGATGTGGGAGACGTGCAGCAACGATGGACAAAATGGTGATGCTCTTTAGAAATGGTGTTGAGTGGTGTTGCAGAATGGCGTTGAAACTTGTGATACAATATCAGCCGTGTGCGCGAGACTAGGATTAAACGCCTAGTCATACCTTATTGGGCGTCATAACCGTACTGGGAGTTAGCAAGCGGGTCTCGCTCTGGGAGGCTTCCCAGACCCCAAAGGGGGCCTAGTAAAACGGGGCCTTCGATTTTATCCTGAACGCACTTGAGCTAACTGGGGAGCATTTCACACCTTCCGAGCCTAATTCGCGTTTTAAACTCGTTAAAAGTCTTGCGTTGTGCACCTGCCATGCGGATGTGGTCGTTAAAGCTTATTCCGGCCTCAGCTGGTGCGACGCTGAGAAGCATCGCCCGTGATGTTGAGGATGGCCCAATGTACTTACGCTGGATGTGTGACGCCGGCCCCGCCCCCTCAGTTCCTCTAAGCATCAGGTCGCGTCCACATCGACCTCCAAGTATACCGCGGTAACACGCCGCCCTCTTCTCTGCGTGCGTTGCCCCGGCCACACAGCATATCTCTTTGAAATCCACGTCGCTGTTCGTGGCCTTAATATCAGTCCTCCAACCGCGAGATGTTTTTTTCCCCGTTTATCGGGATGCAAGACTACGCAAAAGGAGGCCAGGAGGCGCGCGCTGGATCGTTCCCCACCCACTCGCCAACTGCCGCCGTCATCAAACCTCTCCCTTTCAGCGTGTGACTTTACATGGATGCTTTGACCCGGACACCTGGCCCCTCTGGGTTCCCTATATATAGCGGCGCATGCCGCCTACAGAAATCATCCGGGCCTCCATATTTCTCATCTTTGTTTCCCTGCCCCCCGTCGCCGCCCCCCAAGTCTCTACTTTACCATGGCCGGGAAGACTGAACTTGTGGCGACCTTCTTGATCCTAAACCTGGTTCTCTTCCCACTTGCATCGGCACAGCTGCTCACGGCTATCACTAGCTGCGTCGGCGGCCTCCTCCAAGTTGCCGCGTGCGGTCCTGCACTCAACCTCATCAAGATCGGTGGAATCACCGATGCCGTCACGAGCAGCTGCTGTGCGCTGATTGCAACCCTTACGCCTGTGCAGGCCGGTAAATGCCTCTGTGCCGTAGCCAAGATTAACGTTCTTGGGCTCGTCGTCGACGTCAACCTCCCGGGGGACATAAACCTGTTGCTCAAGGCCTGCGGCCAGCAGGTTCAACTCCTTGGATGCTAAGGGAGCTGCCCACGACGTTATCCGCACAGATTTCACGCCCGGATTTTCCGTAACTTTGTTGCCGCAACCCTCCTCGTCTTTCCTAGTCATCAGCATTCCGTTCAGTTCATGTCGCCCCCCTTGTAACAGCCTCTGTCTCAAGCCCCTTCCACCCCGCCGGGGTACGACATCTTGTTTAAGGCCTGACCCGCTATGATGCGTCCCCTGATAATAAAAGCGAGGGCTCCTCTCTCCTCCTCCTCGTGTTCTGCCCTCCGCGCACCGTGCAAGACGTCCTTGGTTGACACACATTTATCTTCCGGATAATAAACCTTAAAAAAAGACTCTCGGTCATACACCTCTGTGTTGGCTTCTTTCATTGTAGGGCACATACTAATAAACATCCGCTCCCGCTTTTCAATGTCTTTTCTCAAGCCTCGAGAACTCTCGAGAGGAGCCCCAGAGTATCATAAAAGTCAGGAAGACAGTGTGGGAAATGAAACTACAGAATCATTCTAGGACGCTCTACGCGGGACACGGGAGCTCACTGTTGTAAGCAAGACGAAGATGCGTCCGAATCGAAGAATGTCTTCTAAACACTAGCCCAAGGGAGGAACGATGATCAGTTGTCACGGAGCTTTCCCGACCAAAGGCGCTGATCTCTTCGCGCGACCCGGTTCTTCTTCGCAGAACTAGCATACGCATACCCGTTAGCCAGCTCGATCTTAAACGTTGTAAAGTAATTTTAACAACGAAATCATCCATCTTCGAGCACGGTATTCGGCCAGGAAAGCTTGCAAAAGATCATGCGTTTTCAAGCACAATATTTGGGCATGAAAGGTTGAAAAAGATGGTCCATTTTGAAGCCCAAATATTTGGTCGCGAATGAACAGTATTTCATAGTAGAGTACGACGGATAATAGAGTACGTTCCCCAGTAGGCCAAGTGCATTCTCTGCCACTCGAAGATGCCGAGGAAGGAAAATTTGCCGGATCTTCAAGAAAAATATTAGGTTATCTTTAACAAGCATTCTGACATACAGTATTCAATCATGCGGTAGATTCTTTACCCTCCACCTTACAGATGTAGGTCTTCCTCCTATTGAATCAAGGGCCTCTTTCTGTGTGTGTGTGTGTCTCTCTCTGTATCTCTGTCTGCCCATGTATCTCATATTGTTTTCTCTCTTAATCTCAATCTCTCCCTCCCCCCTCTCTCCCTCTCCGTCTCCCTCTTACTCTCTTTCTCTCGCTCCATCTGTCTGCGTCTTTTTCTCTCTTTCTCTCTCTCTACCACACTGTTTGTCGGACTCAGTTTCTCTCCTCTGCCTCCCGTGTCTTTCTGTCTCTCTCTTGGCATCCCATCTTACTCGCTTTGTCTCTCTGGCTCTGCGTTTCTCTCCGTCTCTGTCTCTCACCCTCTTTCTCTCTTAATGTGTCTCTTGAGCTCTCTCTCTCTCTCTCTCTCTCTCTCTTACTTTCTCTCTCTCTCTCTCTTGGTCTCTCTCTTTCACTCTATTTCTTGGTCTCTCTCACGTTCTCTTTTGCGATCTCTTGGTCTCTATCTCCCTCTCTATCTCCCTCCCTCTCTCTCGCTCTCTATCTCAATCTAGCGCCTCTTCTTTATCCCCCCTGGTCTCCGTCTCATTCTTCTTGTTGATGTGTCTGTCTGGGTCTCTACCTCTTTTGCTTTTGGTCAATCTCTCTCTTTCTCTTTCTTACGGCTCTCTTGTTCTCTCCCCCTCTTTCTCTCTCTTTCTATCCTTATCTCTCTCTTTCCCAAACGATCTCTCCATCTGTTTTGACCAGGGTTGCCGTCCCTCGGCTTTTTTCTTCGGATTTTGTCATCTGCTCTCGCCATCTCTCACGCACTATCTCTCCTTCGTTTTCTCCTTTCTTCTTAATCACCCTACCTCTCTCCAGTTCTCTCTGTCTCTCTCCCTTTCTCTTCCTTTTTTACTGGGCGCTCTCTCTTCTACTTTAACGACTGTTTCTGTTTCTCCCTTTTTTTTCTCTTGAATTTTCTATGCTCTACCGCTCTTGAACTTTTATTTTCTAGGCAATTGCATTTCTCTCAGAGAAAAGATTTTCCCTTCTCTTTCGGGCCCAGTGCATTTCACCGCTCTTGAACTTCCGTCTCTCGGTTTCCTTCCAGCTCATTTCACTTGCGTTCACCCTCCCGCACGCAATTTCACATTTCTCACTCTCTTCGTTTCATTCTCTCGATCTTTGTCCCTCTGTTTTTTTCTTATCTACGTTGGTCGCGTAAATCTCTCTTCGGCTCTCCCTCACCTCTCGCTCTCTCTCTAAGAGACCCACACACACAAGGTGTCTCTCGCCGTCTCACTCTTTCTCAACCTCTCCTTTCTCTCTCGCAAATTTCACCGTGTCTCTACCTCTCTTTCTCCCCCGCAATCTCACTCCCCTCTCTCTTTCGCTCCCGAAATCTCACTCTTCCTCTCTTTCTCTCCCTCTCTCCCGCAATGTCACTGTGTCTCTACCTCTCTTTCTCCCTCGCAATCTCACTCTCCTCTCTCTTTCGCTCCCGCAATCTCACTCTCCGTCTCTCTCTCTCTCTCTCCCGCAATCTCACTCTCCGTCTCTCTCTCTCTCTCTCTCTCTCCCCCCCTCTCCCTCTCCCTCTCTCTCTCTCTCTCTCTCTCCCGCAATCTCACTCTCCGTCTCTCTCTCTCTCTCTCTCCCGCAATCTCACTCTCCGTCTCTCTCTCTCTCTCTCTCTCTCTCTCTCTCCCGCACTCTCTCTCTCCCTCTCTCTCTCTCTCTCTCTCCCGCACTCTCACTCTCCCTCTCTCTCTCTCTCTCTCTCTCTCTCTCTCTCTCCCGCAATCTCACTCTCCGTCCCTGCCTCTCTCTCTTTCTCTTCCCCGGAATCTCACTGTCCCTCTCTCTCTCTCTCCATCCCTCCATAATTTCACTCTCCGCCTCTCTCTCTCTCTCTCGCTCGCAATCTATCTCTGTGCCTCGCTCTCTCCTTCTCTTCCGCAAGCTCACTCACTCTTTCTCTCTCTCTCGTACTGTGTCTCTCTCTCTCCCAAACTCACTCTCTCTCTCGCTCTCACCTTCCTTTCTCTCGCAATCTCTGTGCGTTTCTCTCTGCGAATCTCGCTCGCCCTCTGTCTCTCTTTATCTCTCTCCCCCCCGCCCCCTCTCTGTCTTTCTCTCTCGCTTGAATCTCTTTGTGTCGCTCGCGCTCTCTCTCGGTCTCTCGTTATCTCTTTGTCGGCCGCTCTGTTTCTCTAGCCCGGGTTTTTGTTATCTCCCGCTCTCTCTACCTCTCTGTGACTCTCATTTTGCGCTCTCTTATTTGCGATCTCTCTCTCTCTCTCCCGTGTTATCCCTCTCTCCCCTCTCTTTCCTTCGCCATTTCTCTTTTTCCTCCTGGCTCTCTTTTCTCGCTCCCTTCTTCGCGATCTCTCGCCGTCTCTCTTCTTCGCTATTTCTCTTTTTTCCTCTCTGGCTCTCTCTCTAAATCTCCCTCCCTCGCGGGCTATCCCTATATCTCTCCCCCTCAATCTCTATCTCTCTCGCTGAGTGTCTTATTCGCTGTCCTTCTCTCTGGCTCTCCTTCGCTCTCTCTCTTTTCGCTATCTTCGTGTCTCTCCCAAACCCAACGTCCCGAATTTTCTCTCTCTGCATGTGTCTTTGTCTGTTTGTCAACTTCTCTTGGGGTCTGTCCCTCTCTCCGTCTGCGCTCGCCGCCCAACTCTCCGTTTGCGGAGGGGTTACGTCGCTCAGGGCCGCGTAGGATTTTCAAGGGGTGGGTTGGACCAAGGACCCATTTGTCCATATGGCCGTTTTTTTTATTTTCTGGATTAGGCCCGGCCTTTAGTACTCGATGCTGACTCCTAAATGAATCCCCCCTTTGCGCAGTAAGCATCTCCATAAATACAATGGCGTCGGGCGTAGCCCGAGGCCTGCTGGCGGTTAGGAGTTAGGGGCTGGCCTTCCAGTGTTATGGCGAAGGCCGTCCAGCCTTTTATATGTTTATGACGATGTTAGTGTGGGCGGTGGATCTTTGGGGTTGATGAGGGGATGGGATGTGGGAGACGTGCAACGATGGACAAAATGGTGATGCTCTTTAGAAATGGTGTTGAGTGGTGTTGCAGAATGGCGTTGAAACTTGTGATACAATATCAGCCGTGTGCGCGAGACTAGGATTAAACGCCTAGTCATACCTTATTGGGCGTCATAACCGTACTGGGAGTTAGCAAGCGGGTCTCGCTCTGGGAGGCTTCCCAGACCCCAAAGGGGGCCTAGTAAAACGGGGCCTTCGATTTTATCCTGAACGCACTTGAGCTAACTGGGGAGCATTTCACACCTTCCGAGCCTAATTCGCGTTTTAAACTCGTTAAAAGTCTTGCGTTGTGCACCTGCCATGCGGATGTGGTCGTTAAAGCTTATTCCGGCCTCAGCTGGTGCGACGCTGAGAAGCATCGCCCGTGATGTTGAGGATGGCCCAATGTACTTACGCTGGATGTGTGACGCCGGCCCCGCCCCCTCAGTTCCTCTAAGCATCAGGTCGCGTCCACATCGACCTCCAAGTATACCGCGGTAACACGCCGCCCTCTTCTCTGCGTGCGTTGCCCCGGCCACACAGCATATCTCTTTGAAATCCACGTCGCTGTTCGTGGCCTTAATATCAGTCCTCCAACCGCGAGATGTTTTTTTCCCCGTTTATCGGGATGCAAGACTACGCAAAAGGAGGCCAGGAGGGCGCGCCGCTGGATCGTTCCCCCACCCCACTCGCCAACTGCCGCCGTCATCAAACCTCTCCCTTTCAGCGTGTGACTTTACATGGATGCTTTGACCCGGACACCTGGCCCCTCTGGGTTCCCTATATATAGCGGCGCATGCCGCCTACAGAAATCATCCGGGCCTCCATATTTCTCATCTTTGTTTCCCTGCCCCCGTCGCGCCCCAAGTCTCTACTTTACCATGGCGGAAGACTGAACTTGTGGCGACCTTCTTGATCCTAAACCTGGTTCTCTTCCACTTGCATCGGCACAGCTGCTCACGGCTATCACTAGCTGCGTCGGCGGCCTCCTCAAGTTGCGCGTGCGATCCTGCACTCAACCTCATCAAGATCGGTGGAATCACCGATGCCGTCCTGAGCAGCTGCTGTGCGCTGATTGCAACCTTACGCCTGTGCAGGCGGTAAATGCCTCTGTGCGTAGCCAAGATTAACGTTCTTGGGCTGTCGTCGACGTCAACCTCCGGGGACATAAACCTGTTGCTCAAGGCTGCGGCCAGCAGGTTCAACTCTTGGATGCTAAGGAGCTGCACGACGTTATCCGCACAGATTTCACGCCGGATTTTCCGTAACTTTGTTGCCGCAACCCTCCTCGTCTTTCCTAGTCATCAGCATTCCGTTCAGTTCATGTCGCCCCCCTTGTAACAGCCTCTGTCTCAAGCCCCTTCCACCCCGCCGGGGTACGACATCTTGTTTAAGGCCTGACCCGCTATGATGCGTCCCCTGATAATAAGCGAGGCTCCTCTCTCCTCCTCCTCGTGTTCTGCCCTCCCGCACCGTGCAAGACGTCCTTGGTTGACACACATTTATCTTCCGGATAATAAACCTTAAAAAAAGACTCTCGGTCATACACCTCTGTGTTGGCTTCTTTCATTGTAGGGCACATACTAATAAACATCCGCTCCCGCTTTTCAATGTCTTTTCTCAAGCCTCGAGAACTCTCGAGAGGAGCCGTAAGTGTATCATAAAAGTCAGGAAGACAGTGTGGGAAATGAAACTACAGAATCATTCTAGGACGCTCTACGCGGGACACGGGAGCTCACTGTTGTAAGCAAGACGAAGATGCGTCCGAATCGAAGAATGTCTTCTAAACACTAGCCCAAGGGAGGAACGATGATCAGTTGTCACGGAGCTTTCCCGACCAAAGGCGCTGATCTCTTCGCGCGACCCGGTTCTTCTTCGCAGAACTAGCATACGCATACCCGTTAGCCAGCTCGATCTTAAACGTTGTAAAGTAATTTTAACAACGAAATCATCCATCTTCGAGCACGGTATTCGGCCAGGAAAGCTTGCAAAAGATCATGCGTTTTCAAGCACAATATTTGGGCATGAAAGGTTGAAAAAGATGGTCCATTTTGAAGCCCAAATATTTGGTCGCGAATGAACAGTATTTCATAGTAGAGTACGACGGATAATAGAGTACGTTCCCCAGTAGGCCAAGTGCATTCTCTGCCACTCGAAGATGCCGAGGAAGGAAAATTTGCCGG
The DNA here is from genome assembly GCF_029677425.1 of Wolffia australiana. NCBI lineage: Eukaryota > Viridiplantae > Streptophyta > Magnoliopsida > Alismatales > Araceae > Wolffia > Wolffia australiana. The sequence continues at coordinate 4,538,476 of NC_135836.1, read as the reverse complement.
ATCTTCAAGAAAAATATTAGGTTATCTTTAACAAGCATTCTGACATACAGTATTCAATCATGCGGTAGATTCTTTACCCTCCACCTTACAGATGTAGGTCTTCCTCCTATTGAATCAAGGGCCTCTTTCTGTGTGTGTGTGTGTCTCTCTGTATCTCTGTCTGCCCATGTATCTCATATTGTTTTCTCTCTTAATCTCAATCTCTCCCTCCCCCCTCTCTCCCTCTCCGTCTCCCTCTTACTCTCTTTCTCTCGCTCCATCTTTACGCGTCTATCTCTCTCTCTCTCTCTCTCTCTACCACACTGTTTGTCGGACTCAGTTTCTCTCACTCTGCCTCCCCGTGTCTTTCTGTCTCTCTCTTGGCATCCCATCTTACTCGCTTTGTCTCTCTGGCTCTGCGTTTCTCTCCGTCTCTGTCTCTCACCCTCTTTCTCTCTTAATGTGTCTCTTGAGCTCTCTCTCTCTCTCTCTCTCTCACTTACTTTCTCTCTCCTATCTCTTGGTCTCTCTCTTACACTCTATTTCTTGGTCTCTCTCACGTTCTCTTTAGCGATCTCTTGGTCTCTATCTCCCTCTCTATCTCCCTCCCTCTCTCTCGCTCTCTATCTCAATCTAGCGCCTCTTCTTTATCCCCCCTGGTCTCCGTCTCATTCTTCTTGTTGATGTGTCTGTCTGGGTCTCTACCTCTTTTGCTTTTGGTCAATCTCTCTCTTTCTCTTTCTTACGGCTCTCTTGTTCTCTCCCCCTCTTTCTCTCTCTTTCTATCCTTATCTCTCTCTTTCCCAAACGATCTCTCCATCTGTTTTGACCAGGGTTGCCGTCCCTCGGCTTTTTTCTTCGGATTTTGTCATCTGCTCTCGCCATCTCTCACGCACTATCTCTCCTTCGTTTTCTCCTTTCTTCTTAATCACCCTACCTCTCTCCAGTTCTCTCTGTCTCTCTCCCTTTCTCTTCCTTTTTTACTGGGCGCTCTCTCTTCTACTTTAACGACTGTTTCTGTTTCTCCCTTTTTTTTTTCTCTTGAATTTTCTATGCTCTACCGCTCTTGAACTTTTATTTTCTAGGCAATTGCATTTCTCTCAGAGAAAAAGGGATTTTCCCTTCTCTTTCGGAGCCCAGTGCATTTCACCGCTCTTGAACTTCCGTCTCTCGGTTTTTCTTCCAGCTCATTTCACTTGCGTTCACCCTCCCGCACGCAATTTCACATTTCTCACTCTCTTCGTTTCATTCTCTCGATCTTTGTCCCTCTGTTTTTTTCTTATCTACGTTGGTCGCGTAAATCTCTCTTCGGCTCTCCCTCACCTCTCGCTCTCTCTCTAAGAGACCCACACGCACAAGGTTTCTCTCGCCGGCGCACGCTTTCTCAACCTCTCCTTTCTCTCTCGCAAATTTCACCGTGTCTCTACCTCTCTTTCTCCCCCGCAATCTCACTCCCCTCTCTCTTTCGCTCCCGAAATCTCACTCTTCCTCTCTTTCTCTCCCTCTCTCCCGCAATGTCACTGTGTCTCTACCTCTCTTTCTCCCTCGCAATCTCACTCTCCTCTCTCTTTCGCTCCCGCAATCTCACTCTCCGTCTCTCTCTCTCTCTCTCCCGCAATCTCACTCTCCGTCTCTCTCTCTCTCTCTCTCTCTCCCCCCCCCCCTCTCTCTCTCTCTCTCTCTCTCTCTCTCTCTCCCGCAATCTCACTCTCCGTCTCTCTCTCTCTCTCTCTCCCGCAATCTCACTCTCCGTCTCTCTCTCTCTCTCTCTCTCTCTCTCTCTCTCTCCCTCTCTCTCTCTCCCTCTCTCGCTCTCTCTCTCTCCCGCAGTCTCACTCTCCGTCTCTCTCTCTCTCTCTCTCTCTCTCTCTCTCTCTCCCGCAATCTCACTCTCCGTCCCTGCCTCTCTCTCTTTCTCTTCCCCGGAATCTCACTGTCCCTCTCTCTCTCTCTCCCTCCCTCCCGCAATTTCACTCTCCGCCTCTCTCTCTCTCTCTCGCTCGCAATCTATCTCTGTGCCTCGCTCTCTCCTTCTCTTCCGCAAGCTCACTCACTCTTTCTCTCTCTCTCGTACTGTGTCTCTCTCTCTCCCAAACTCACTCTCTCTCTCGCTCTCACCTTCCTTTCTCTCGCAATCTCTGTGCGTTTCTCTCTGCGAATCTCGCTCGCCCTCTGTCTCTCTTTATCTCTCTCCCCCCCCCCCCCTCTCTCTGTCTTTCTCTCTCGCTCTGCACCTCTTTTTGTCGCTCATGTCTCTCTCGGTCTCTCGTTATCTCTTTGTCGGCCGCTCTGTTTCTCTAGCCCGGGTTTTTGTTATCTCCCGCTCTCTCTACCTCTCTGTGACTCTCATTTTGCGCTCTCTTATTTGCGATCTCTCTCTCTCTCTCCCGTGTTATCCCTCTCTCCCCCTCTCTTTCCTTCGCCATTTCTCTTTTTTCCTCCCTGGCTCTCTTTTTCTCGCTCCCTTCTTCGCGATCTCTCGCCGTCTCTCTTCTTCGCTATTTCTCTTTTTTCCTCTCTGGCTCTCTCTCTAAATCTCCCTCCCTCGCGGGCTATCCCTATATCTCTCCCCCTCAATCTCTATCTCTCTCGCTGAGTGTCTTATTCGCTGTCCTTCTCTCTGGCTCTCCTTCGCTCTCTCTCTTTTCGCTATCTTCGTGTCTCTCCCAAACCCAACGTCCCGAATTTTCTCTCTCTGCATGTGTCTTTGTCTGTTTGTCAACTTCTCTTGGGGTCTGTCCTCTCTCCGTCTGCGCTCGCCGCCCAACTCTCCGTTTGCGGAGGGGTTACGTCGCTCAGGGCCGCGTAGGATTTTCAAGGGGTGGGTTGGACCAAGGACCCATTTGTCCATATGGCCGTTTTTTTTATTTTCTGGATTAGGCCCGGCCTTTAGTACTCGATGCTGACTCCTAAATGAATCCCCCCTTTGCGCAGTAAGCATCTCCATAAATACAATGGCGTCGGGCGTAGCCCGAGGCCTGCTGGCGGTTAGGAGTTAGGGGCTGGCCTTCCAGTGTTATGGCGAAGGCCGTCCAGCCTTTATATGTTTATGACGATGTTAGTGTGGGCGGTGGATCTTTGGGGTTGATGAGGGGATGGGATGTGGGAGACGTGCAGCAACGATGGACAAAATGGTGATGCTCTTTAGAAATGGTGTTGAGTGGTGTTGCAGAATGGCGTTGAAACTTGTGATACAATATCAGCCGTGTGCGCTGAGACTAGGATTAAACGCCTAGTCATACCTTATTGGGCGCCATAACTGCTTTGGAGTTAGCAAGCTGGTCTCGCTCTGAGGCTTCCCAGACCCCAAAGGGGCCTAGTAAACGGGCCTTCGATTTTATCCTGAACGCACTTGAGCTAACTGGGAGCATTTCACACCTTCCGAGCCTAATTCGCGTTTTAAACTCGTTAAAGTCTTGCGTTGTGCACCTGCCATGCGGATGTGGTCGTTAAAGCTTATTCCGGCCTCAGCTGGTGCGACGCTGAGAAGCATCGCCCGTGATGTTGAGGATGGCCCAATGTACTTACGCTGGATGTGTGACGCCGGCCCCGCCCCCTCAGTTCCTCTAAGCATCAGGTCGCGTCCACATCGACCTCCAAGTATACCGCGGTAACACGCGCCTTCTTCTCTGCGTCGTTGCCCGGCCACACAGCATATCTCTTTGAAATCCACGCCGCTGTTCGTGGCCTTAATATCAGTCCTCCAACCGCGAGATGTTTTTCCCGCTTATCGATGCAAGACTACGCAAAAGGAGGCCAGGAGGGCGCGCCGCTGGATCGTTCCCCCACCCCACTCGCCAACTGCCGCCGTCATCAAACCTCTCCCTTTCAGCGTGTGACTTTACATGGATGCTTTGACCCGGACACCTGGCCCCTCTGGGTTCCCTATATATAGCGGCGCATGCCGCCTACAGAAATCATCCGGGCCTCCATATTTCTCATCTTTGTTTCCCTGCCCCGTCGCGCCCCCAAGTCTCTACTTTACCATGGCCGGGAAGACTGAACTTGTGGCGACCTTCTTGATCCTAAACCTGGTTCTCTTCCCACTTGCATCGGCACAGCTGCTCACGGCTATCACTAGCTGCGTCGGCGGCCTCCTCCAAGTTGCCGCGTGCGGTCCTGCACTCAACCTCATCAAGATCGGTGGAATCACCGATGCCGTCACGAGCAGCTGCTGTGCGCTGATTGCAACCCTTACGCCTGTGCAGGCCGGTAAATGCCTCTGTGCCGTAGCCAAGATTAACGTTCTTGGGCTCGTCGTCGACGTCAACCTCCCGGGGGACATAAACCTGTTGCTCAAGGCCTGCGGCCAGCAGGTTCAACTCCTTGGATGCTAAGGGAGCTGCCCACGACGTTATCCGCACAGATTTCACGCCCGGATTTTCCGTAACTTTGTTGCCGCAACCCTCCTCGTCTTTCCTAGTCATCAGCATTCCGTTCAGTTCATGTCGCCCCCCTTGTAACAGCCTCTGTCTCAAGCCCCTTCCACCCCGCCGGGGTACGACATCTTGTTTAAGGCCTGACCCGCTATGATGCGTCCCCTGATAATAAAAGCGAGGGCTCCTCTCTCCTCCTCCTCGTGTTCTGCCCTCCGCGCACCGTGCAAGACGTCCTTGGTTGACACACATTTATCTTCCGGATAATAAACCTTAAAAAAAGACTCTCGGTCATACACCTCTGTGTTGGCTTCTTTCATTGTAGGGCACATACTAATAAACATCCGCTCCCGCTTTTCAATGTCTTTTCTCAAGCCTCGAGAACTCTCGAGAGGAGCCCCAAGAGTATCATAAAAGTCAGGAAGACAGTGTGGGAAATGAAACTACAGAATCATTCTAGGACGCTCTACGCGGGACACGGGAGCTCACTGTTGTAAGCAAGACGAAGATGCGTCCGAATCGAAGAATGTCTTCTAAACACTAGCCCAAGGGAGGAACGATGATCAGTTGTCACGGAGCTTTCCCGACCAAAGGCGCTGATCTCTTCGCGCGACCCGGTTCTTCTTCGCAGAACTAGCATACGCATACCCGTTAGCCAGCTCGATCTTAAACGTTGTAAAGTAATTTTAACAACGAAATCATCCATCTTCGAGCACGGTATTCGGCCAGGAAAGCTTGCAAAAGATCATGCGTTTTCAAGCACAATATTTGGGCATGAAAGGTTGAAAAAGATGGTCCATTTTGAAGCCCAAATATTTGGTCGCGAATGAACAGTATTTCATAGTAGAGTACGACGGATAATAGAGTACGTTCCCCAGTAGGCCAAGTGCATTCTCTGCCACTCGAAGATGCCGAGGAAGGAAAATTTGCCGGATCTTCAAGAAAAATATTAGGTTATCTTTAACAAGCATTCTGACATACAGTATTCAATCATGCGGTAGATTCTTTACCCTCCACCTTACAGATGTAGGTCTTCCTCCTATTGAATCAAGGGCCTCTTTCTGTGTGTGTGTGTGTCTCTCTCTGTATCTCTGTCTGCCCATGTATCTCATATTGTTTTCTCTCTTAATCTCAATCTCTCCCTCCCCCCTCTCTCCCTCTCCGTCTCCCTCTTACTCTCTTTCTCTCGCTCCATCTTTACGCGTCTATCTCTCTCTCTCTCTCTCTCTCTACCACACTGTTTGTCGGACTCAGTTTCTCTCACTCTGCCTCCCCGTGTCTTTCTGTCTCTCTCTTGGCATCCCATCTTCCTCGCTTTGTCTCTCTGGCTCTGCGTTTCTCTCCGTCTCTGTCTCTCACCCTCTTTCTCTCTTAATGTGTCTCTTGAGCTCTCTCTCTCTCTCTCTCTCTCACTTACTTTCTCTCTCCCTATCTCTTGGTCTCTCTCTTACACTCTATTTCTTGGTCTCTCTCACGTTCTCTTTAGCGATCTCTTGGTCTCTATCTCCCTCTCTATCTCCCTCCCTCTCTCTCGCTCTCTATCTCAATCTAGCGCCTCTTCTTTATCCCCCCTGGTCTCCGTCTCATTCTTCTTGTTGATGTGTCTGTCTGGGTCTCTACCTCTTTTGCTTTTGGTCAATCTCTCTCTTTCTCTTTCTTACGTATCTCTTTGTCTCTCCTCCTCTTTCTCTCTCTTTCTCTCCTTTTCTCTCTCTTTCCCAAACGATCTCTCCATCTGTTTTGACCAGGGTTGCCGTCCCTCGGCTTTTTTCTTCGGATTTTGTCATCTGCTCTCGCCATCTCTCACGCACTATCTCTCCTTCGTTTTCTCCTTTCTTCTTAATCACCCTACCTCTCTCCAGTTCTCTCTGTCTCTCTCCCTTTCTCTTCCTTTTTTACTGGGCGCTCTCTCTTCTACTTTAACGACTGTTTCTGTTTCTCCCTTTTTTTTTTCTCTTGAATTTTCTATGCTCTACCGCTCTTGAACTTTTATTTTCTAGGCAATTGCATTTCTCTCAGAGAAAAAGGGATTTTCCCTTCTCTTTCGGAGCCCAGTGCATTTCACCGCTCTTGAACTTCCGTCTCTCGGTTTTTCTTCCAGCTCATTTCACTTGCGTTCACCCTCCCGCACGCAATTTCACATTTCTCACTCTCTTCGTTTCATTCTCTCGATCTTTGTCCCTCTGTTTTTTTCTTATCTACGTTGGTCGCGTAAATCTCTCTTCGGCTCTCCCTCACCTCTCGCTCTCTCTCTAAGAGACCCACACACACAAGGTGTCTCTCGCCGTCTCACTCTTTCTCAACCTCTCCTTTCTCTCTCGCAAATTTCACCGTGTCTCTACCTCTCTTTCTCCCCCGCAATCTCACTCCCCTCTCTCTTTCGCTCCCGAAATCTCACTCTTCCTCTCTTTCTCTCCCTCTCTCCCGCAATGTCACTGTGTCTCTACCTCTCTTTCTCCCTCGCAATCTCACTCTCCTCTCTCTTTCGCTCCCGCAATCTCACTCTCCGTCTCTCTCTCTCTCTCTCCCGCAATCTCACTCTCCGTCTCTCTCTCTCTCTCTCTCTCTCCCGCAATCTCACTCTCCGTCTCTCTCTCTCTCTCTCTCTCCCGCACTCTCTCTCTCCCTCTCTCTCTCTCTCTCTCTCCCGCAATCTCACTCTCCGTCTCTCTCTCTCTCTCTCTCTCTCTCTCTCTCCCGCAATCTCACTCTCCGTCTCTCGCTCTCTCTCTCCCCCGCATTCTCACTCTCCCTCTCTCTCTCTCTCTCTCTCTCTCTCTCTCTCTCTCTCTCTCTCTCCCGCAATCTCACTCTCCGTCCCTGCCTCTCTCTCTTTCTCTTCCCCGGAATCTCACTGTCCCTCTCTCTCTCTCTCCATCCCTCCCGCAATTTCACTCTCCGCCTCTCTCTCTCTCTCGCTCGCAATCTATCTCTGTGCCTCGCTCTCTCCTTCTCTTCCGCAAGCTCACTCACTCTTTCTCTCTCTCTCGTACTGTGTCTCTCTCTCTCCCAAACTCACTCTCTCTCTCGCTCTCACCTTCCTTTCTCTCGCAATCTCTGTGCGTTTCTCTCTGCGAATCTCGCTCGCCCTCTGTCTCTCTTTATCTCTCTCCCCCCCGCCCCCTCTCTCTGTCTTTCTCTCTCGCTTGGAATCTCTTTGTGTCGCTCGCGGTCTCTCTCGGTCTCTCGTTATCTCTCTGTCGCCCGCTCTGTTTCTCTCGCCCCGGCTTTTGTTCTCTCCCGCTCTCTCTCCCTCTCTGTGACTCTCATCTTGCGCTCTCTCACTCGCGCTCTCTCTCTCTCTCTCTCCCGTGTTATCCCTCTCTCCCCCTCTCTTTCCTTCGCCATTTCTCTTTTTCCTCCTGGCTCTCTTTTTCTCGCTCCCTTCTTCGCGATCTCTCGCCGTCTCTCTTCTTCGCTATTTCTCTTTTTTCCTCTCTGGCTCTCTCTCTAAATCTCCCTCCCTCGCGGGCTATCCCTATATCTCTCCCCCTCAATCTCTATCTCTCTCGCTGAGTGTCTTATTCGCTGTCCTTCTCTCTGGCTCTCCTTCGCTCTCTCTCTTTTCGCTATCTTCGTGTCTCTCCCAAACCCAACGTCCCGAATTTTCTCTCTCTGCATGTGTCTTTGTCTGTTTGTCAACTTCTCTTGGGGTCTGTCCCTCTCTCCGTCTGCGCTCGCCGCCCAACTCTCCGTTTGCGGAGGGGTTACGTCGCTCAGGGCCGCGTAGGATTTTCAAGGGGTGGGTTGGACCAAGGACCCATTTGTCCATATGGCCGTTTTTTTTATTTTCTGGATTAGGCCCGGCCTTTAGTACTCGATGCTGACTCCTAAATGAATCCCCCCTTTGCGCAGTAAGCATCTCCATAAATACAATGGCGTCGGGCGTAGCCCGAGGCCTGCTGGCGGTTAGGAGTTAGGGGCTGGCCTTCCAGTGTTATGGCGAAGGCCGTCCAGCCTTTTATATGTTTATGACGATGTTAGTGTGGGCGGTGGATCTTTGGGGTTGATGAGGGGATGGGATGTGGGAGACGTGCAGCAACGATGGACAAAATGGTGATGCTCTTTAGAAATGGTGTTGAGTGGTGTTGCAGAATGGCGTTGAAACTTGTGATACAATATCAGCCGTGTGCGCGAGACTAGGATTAAACGCCTAGTCATACCTTATTGGGCGTCATAACCGTACTGGGAGTTAGCAAGCGGGTCTCGCTCTGGGAGGCTTCCCAGACCCCAAAGGGGGCCTAGTAAAACGGGGCCTTCGATTTTATCCTGAACGCACTTGAGCTAACTGGGGAGCATTTCACACCTTCCGAGCCTAATTCGCGTTTTAAACTCGTTAAAAGTCTTGCGTTGTGCACCTGCCATGCGGATGTGGTCGTTAAAGCTTATTCCGGCCTCAGCTGGTGCGACGCTGAGAAGCATCGCCCGTGATGTTGAGGATGGCCCAATGTACTTACGCTGGATGTGTGACGCCGGCCCCGCCCCCTCAGTTCCTCTAAGCATCAGGTCGCGTCCACATCGACCTCCAAGTATACCGCGGTAACACGCCGCCCTCTTCTCTGCGTGCGTTGCCCCGGCCACACAGCATATCTCTTTGAAATCCACGTCGCTGTTCGTGGCCTTAATATCAGTCCTCCAACCGCGAGATGTTTTTTTCCCCGTTTATCGGGATGCAAGACTACGCAAAAGGAGGCCAGGAGGGCGCGCCGCTGGATCGTTCCCCCACCCCACTCGCCAACTGCCGCCGTCATCAAACCTCTCCCTTTCAGCGTGTGACTTTACATGGATGCTTTGACCCGGACACCTGGCCCCTCTGTTCCCTATATAGCGGCGCATGCCGCCTACAGAAATCATCCGGGCCTCCATATTTCTCATCTTTGTTTCCCTGCCCCCCGTCGCCGCCCCCCAAGTCTCTACTTTACCATGGCCGGGAAGACTGAACTTGTGGCGACCTTCTTGATCCTAAACCTGGTTCTCTTCCCACTTGCATCGGCACAGCTGCTCACGGCTATCACTAGCTGCGTCGGCGGCCTCCTCCAAGTTGCCGCGTGCGGTCCTGCACTCAACCTCATCAAGATCGGTGGAATCACCGATGCCGTCACGAGCAGCTGCTGTGCGCTGATTGCAACCCTTACGCCTGTGCAGGCCGGTAAATGCCTCTGTGCCGTAGCCAAGATTAACGTTCTTGGGCTCGTCGTCGACGTCAACCTCCCGGGGGACATAAACCTGTTGCTCAAGGCCTGCGGCCAGCAGGTTCAACTCCTTGGATGCTAAGGGAGCTGCCCACGACGTTATCCGCACAGATTTCACGCCCGGATTTTCCGTAACTTTGTTGCCGCAACCCTCCTCGTCTTTCCTAGTCATCAGCATTCCGTTCAGTTCATGTCGCCCCCCTTGTAACAGCCTCTGTCTCAAGCCCCTTCCACCCCGCCGGGGTACGACATCTTGTTTAAGGCCTGACCCGCTATGATGCGTCCCCTGATAATAAAAGCGAGGGCTCCTCTCTCCTCCTCCTCGTGTTCTGCCCTCCGCGCACCGTGCAAGACGTCCTTGGTTGACACACATTTATCTTCCGGATAATAAACCTTAAAAAAAGACTCTCGGTCATACACCTCTGTGTTGGCTTCTTTCATTGTAGGGCACATACTAATAAACATCCGCTCCCGCTTTTCAATGTCTTTTCTCAAGCCTCGAGAACTCTCGAGAGGAGCCCCAAGAGTATCATAAAAGTCAGGAAGACAGTGTGGGAAATGAAACTACAGAATCATTCTAGGACGCTCTACGCGGGACACGGGAGCTCACTGTTGTAAGCAAGACGAAGATGCGTCCGAATCGAAGAATGTCTTCTAAACACTAGCCCAAGGGAGGAACGATGATCAGTTGTCACGGAGCTTTCCCGACCAAAGGCGCTGATCTCTTCGCGCGACCCGGTTCTTCTTCGCAGAACTAGCATACGCATACCCGTTAGCCAGCTCGATCTTAAACGTTGTAAAGTAATTTTAACAACGAAATCATCCATCTTCGAGCACGGTATTCGGCCAGGAAAGCTTGCAAAAGATCATGCGTTTTCAAGCACAATATTTGGGCATGAAAGGTTGAAAAAGATGGTCCATTTTGAAGCCCAAATATTTGGTCGCGAATGAACAGTATTTCATAGTAGAGTACGACGGATAATAGAGTACGTTCCCCAGTAGGCCAAGTGCATTCTCTGCCACTCGAAGATGCCGAGGAAGGAAAATTTGCCGGATCTTCAAGAAAAATATTAGGTTATCTTTAACAAGCATTCTGACATACAGTATTCAATCATGCGGTAGATTCTTTACCCTCCACCTTACAGATGTAGGTCTTCCTCCTATTGAATCAAGGGCCTCTTTCTGTGTGTGTGTGTGTCTCTCTCTGTATCTCTGTCTGCCCATGTATCTCATATTGTTTTCTCTCTTAATCTCAATCTCTCCCTCCCCCCTCTCTCCCTCTCCGTCTCCCTCTTACTCTCTTTCTCTCGCTCCATCTTTACGCGTCTATCTCTCTCTCTCTCTCTCTCTCTACCACACTGTTTGTCGGACTCAGTTTCTCTCACTCTGCCTCCCCGTGTCTTTCTGTCTCTCTCTTGGCATCCCATCTTACTCGCTTTGTCTCTCTGGCTCTGCGTTTCTCTCCGTCTCTGTCTCTCACCCTCTTTCTCTCTTAATGTGTCTCTTGAGCTCTCTCTCTCTCTCTCTCTCACTTACTTTCTCTCTCCCTATCTCTTGGTCTCTCTCTTACACTCTATTTCTTGGTCTCTCTCACGTTCTCTTTAGCGATCTCTTGGTCTCTATCTCCCTCCCTCTCTCTCGCTCTCTATCTCGATCTAGCGCCTCTTCTTTATCCCCCATGCTCTCCGTCTCATTCTTCTTGTTGATGTGTCTGTCTGGGTCTCTACCTCTTTTGCTTTTGGTCAATCTATCTCTTTCTCTTTCTTATGGCTCTCTTGTTCTCTCCCCCTCTTTCTCTCTCTTTCCCAAACGCTCTCTCCATCTGTTTTGACCAGGGTTGCCGTCCCTCGGCTTTTTTCTTCGGATTTTGTCATCTGCTCTCGCCATCTCTCACGCACTATCTCTCCTTCGTTTTCTCCTTTCTTCTTAATCACCCTACCTCTCTCCAGTTCTCTCTGTCTCTCTCCCTTTCTCTTCCTTTTTTACTGGGCGCCCTCTCTTCGACTTTAACGACTGTTTCTGTTTCTCCCTTTTTTTTCTCTTGAATTTTCTATCCTCTACCGCTCTTGAACTTTTATTTTCTAGGCAATTGCATTTCTCTCAGAGAAAAAGGGATTTTCCCTTCTCTTTCGGAGCCCAGTGCATTTCACCGCTCTTGAACTTCCGTCTCTCAGTTTTTCTTTCAGCTCATTTCACTTGCGTTCACCCTCCCGCACGCAATTTCACATCTCTTACTCTCTTCGTTTCATTCTCTCGATCTTTGTCCCTCTATTTTTTTCTTATCTACGTTGGTCGCGTAAATCTCTCTTCGGCTCTCCCTCACCTCTCGCTCTCTCTCTAAGAGACCCACACACACAAGGTGTCTCTCGCCGTCTCACTCTTTCTCAACCTCTCCTTTTCTCTCAAAAATTTCCCCGTGTCTCTATCTCTCTTTCTCCCCCGCAATCTCACTCCCCTCTCTCTTTCGCTCCCGAAATCTCACTCTTCCTCTCTTTCTCTCCCTCTCTCCCGCAATGTCACCGTATCTCTGAAATGAGTGATCCTCACCGTTGGATCATCATCTAATAGTTTGTTTTATTTAGGTGCAGGAGTTAAATCGTAGCCGTCGGATCTATTGAGTTATAACGGCATCCATGAAGCCACGATGGAAGAAAGTGGGGCCCAATGGTTACAACTGCTATTTTTACATCTCTGTTTGTTTAAATGCCCGACTTGTGGGCGCTGTTTGTATGAGTGCGTGAACTTGGTGTGTTCCTTCTCTTCTTCTAGTGCTTCTTTTTTTGGTTCTTCTCTTGTCCTTGAGTGCTAGGCCTGCTGCAGATCTTTCCTTGAGAGCCCTTTGTGCTTACAAGTGGTATCTGAGCCTTCTGATTCCAGGGATCTGCCGTAATGCCAAAGCGAGGAGAAACATCAACCCAAGGAGAGAAGGCTACGCCTGATGACTCGAGGAGGAAGCTCGAGGTCATAGTACCAACGCCGCTAACACAACTTTTAGCGACAAACTACCGGCAGTGGGCTATGAGAATGGAGAGGCATCTCGACGCCCCTAATCTATGGGATGTTGTGTCTGGAGCCGAGACGAATCAAGAGGAAGACAGGTTAGCTCTTTCCGCCATGCTAGCTGCGATTCCAGAAACTTCAGGAGTGCAGCTGGATATCAAGAAAAGTGCTAAGGAGAACTAGGAGATCATCCGATCGTTTCATGTCGGAATTGATCGCCTCGCCCAGTCGAGAGCACAAGGTTTGCGTCGAGAGTTCGAAAACCTCACCATGAAGAAGGAAAACAAGCTCAGTGATTTCACTGACAAGTTCACAAGGACGGTATTCGAGTTAAGGCAGTGTGGTGATAACATTCAAGACCGAGAAGCCGTCAGGAAGCTGTTTCATTCGATGCCTCCGAGGTACGACTCTCTTACGCTCACTCTTGAGCAGTTTGGTGATATGGATACCATGTCACTAGTTGAAGCCATTGGATCTCTGAAGATCCATGAGATGCGTCTTGCTGAAAGAGATGCCAGAGAAGAAGAGCAAGCGCTTTTAACCCGAGCTTTGAATCATATGAGGAAGAACAAGCCAGCTGAAGGGCAGTCTTCTCAAGGTCGAGGCTGAGGCAGAGGAAGGGGCAGAGGCAGAGGTCGAGGAAGAAGTAAAAATCACCAAGATGAAGATCAGAAGCAAGATGGAGAGAAGAAACCATTTGACAAATCAAAGGTGCGGTGTTATAATTGTCAAAACTTTGGCCATTTTGCTGACGAGTGCACTAATGAGAAGAAGCCAAGAGCCCGAGAGGAAGCCACCAACATCAGTGTTGAAGAATCAAAGCCGCTCATGGCCTTCACGGAGACTGTCCTGCTGCAAGGTTTTGACGGGCATTCTTCTGAAGATGAAATGTGCTATCTTGATACAGGCGCCAGCTCTCACATGACCTGAAAGAAATCATATTTTCAATCTTTGGATAAAGATCACTAGGGAATGGTGAAATTCGGTGATGGATCCTCAATCAAATTTGAGGGCAAAGGTTCTATATATGTCCACTGTTCAGATGGGGTTGAATTAAAGCTAGAAGGAGTACTATACATACCCGATCTCAGGGCAAACATTCTCAGCCTTGGGAAACTTGATGATGCTGGTTTTAAATCCTCATTAAGCGGAGGTTTCCTCACCATAACTGATGAGGTGGGCAGGGTATTTGCGAAGGTGAAGAAGACGAATGGGAGCATGTATACTCTCAAGCTATCTATATCCGAACTCTGTCAAATTACACAGGAAGAAGAAAAGCAAGTGTGGCTGCGGCATTCACGGCTATGTCATCAAAATTTTCAAAATATAGATGATATGCGCAGAAATAAGCTGGTAATTGGCCTACCTCCAATACGATTCCCTGATCAGCTCTACAGGGATTGTGTTGCTGGAAAACAGACTCGAAAGCCTTTTCCTAGTGCCTCGGAATTTCGAGCCTCAAAGTGATTAGAGCAAGTTCATCAAGATTTGTGTGGGTTAATTCAGCCATCAACATTCGGTGGCAGCAGGTATTTCCTTTTGATTGTTGATGATTTCTCTCAACTAATGTGGGTGGCTTTCTTGAAGGAAAAATCAGAGGCATTCAGTGCTTTTAAACGGTTCAGAAACTTGGCTGAATCAGAAAGTGGAGAAAAAATTAAATGCTTCAGAACAGATCGTGGGGGAGAATTCACCTCTGCAGAATTCAAGTGCTTCTGTGATGAAAATGGAATCAAGCAAAATGGAGTTGTGGAGAGACGAAACAGGACAATCATGTCCCATGTAAGAGCTATGCTGAAGTAGAAGAAACTTCCTCTGGAGTGTGGGCAGAAGCTGTCAACACCTGTGTTTATGTCCTAAACCGATCATCTACCAAAAGCCTCCAAGGTGTGACCCCTTATGAGAAATGGTGTGGGAGAAAACCAAACTTGGAGCATCTTCGAGTGTTTGGTTCAGTGGCTCATGTAAAGAGCACAAAGCGGATGAGAAAGCTTGAGGACAAAAGCAAAAATATGATTTTTATTGGTTATGAGTTGGGCACAAAAGCTTACAGATTTCTTGATCCAGAAAATTTCAAGGTAACTATAAGCCGAGGTGTTATTTTTGAAGAGACTAAGTGTTGGGATTTTGGTCAACAGGTGAATCAGAATCTTGATGTCACCCCAATCTCGTCCAACAGCTTGACATTTGGAGTTCCAGCAACTGAAGAAGACTCAACAGCAGACGAGACTCCTTATGATCAAGTCGACCAAAACCAATCTTCTGATGAAGAAGAGAGACCTGACAGATTGAGATCAATTCAGTCAATCTATGAGGCAACACAAGAAGTTGGTGATGATGAAATTTGCTTCATCTCAGGTGAAGAGCCCTCGACTTTTGCAGCAGCACTCAAAGACAAAGTGTGGAGGCAAGCAATGCATGAAGAAATTGAGGCAATTGAGAAGAATTCCACATGGGAATTGGTAAAGCCAACTCAGAAATGCAAGTCGATTGGTGTGAAGTGGGTGTACAGAGTCAAGAAAAATTCTGAAGGAGAAGTAACAAGATACAAAGCTTGGTTAGTTGCAAAAGGCTACAGCTAGAGAAAAGGAGTTGACTTTGATAAAATTTTCACACCTATGGCAAGGCTGGAGTCCATTAGAATCCTTATGGCTCTAGCACCTTATTCGTAGTCGCTGTTACATCACCTAGATGTCAGGTCGGCCTTCCTGAATGGTGAACTTAAGGAGGAGATATATGTGGCTCAACCAGAAGGGTTTGTAATTAGAGGCAGAGAAGACTATGTCCTACGGCTAAAAAAGGCTCTATATGGGCTCAAACAGGCACCCAGGGCATGGAACTCAAAACTGGATGAGGCTTTGACCAGGATTGGGTTTAAGAGAAGTGCTAATGACCAGGCTGTGTACATTTCATCAATAAACCAACACAGACTACTGGTGGGAGTGTACGTAGATGATTTAATCATCACTGGATCAAGTGCTGAAGACATAGAGAAATTTAAACTATCCATGAAGACACAGTTTGACATGACCGATTTCGGCTTGCTCAGCTCCTACCTGGGCATTGAAGTGCTGCAAAAGAAGTGCGAGATCAGATTATCTCAAAGCCTCTATGCTATAAAGATACTTGATGAGTTCAACATGAAAGAGTGTAACTTATCCAAGTCACCCATGGAGCATCGTTTAAAATTAAGCAGAGAAGGAGAAGGGGACGAGGTGGATCCTACCATGTTCAGAAAATTGATCGGGTGTCTGAGGTATCTAACACTCACTCGACCTGATTTAGTTTTTTCTGTAAGTTATCTGAGCAGGTTCATGAACAAACCAAGCTCAACACATAAGTCGGTTGCCAAAAGAATTCTGAGATATGTGAAAAGGTCCATCAACTACGGATTGGTGTACAAGCATGAGAAAGTGTGCAAGGTGATTGGATATTGTGATAGTGACTATGCAGCAGATGTGGATGACCGCAAGAGTACCTCAGGACTTATATTTTTCTACGGATCCAAGCCAATTGTGTGGAATTGTTGCAAGCAGCAGGTAATAGCCCTCTCATCCTGTGAGGCTGAATACATATCTGCCACCACAGCAGCATGTCAAGGCGTCTGGATCAGTCGGTTCATAGACAAATTGCTTGGAGAACATCAGCAGAACTTTGATCTATGCATCGACAACAAATCGGCGATTGAAATCAGCCGAAACCCGGTTCATCATGGGCGAACAAAGCACATTGACATGCGTTACCATTTTATCAGAAATTTGGCAGAAGAAAGGAAGGTGGAACTAAAGTACATGAGCACTGATGATCAGCTTGCGGATCTGTTCACCAAATCGCTCAGAGTAACAAGATTTACAGACCTCCGCCGACGAATTAGTCTCTCGTCTGTGAAAGAAAATTCGGATCATGGAGGAGAATGAAAGGAGTGATCCTCACCGTTGGATCATCATCTAAAAGTTTGTTTTATTTAGGTGCAGGAGTTAAACAGTTTGTTTTATCTATCGAGTTATAACGGCATCCATGAAGCCACGATGGAGGAAAGTGGGGCCGACGGTTACAACTGCTATTTTTACATTTCTGTTTGTTTAAATGCCCGAATTGTGGGCGCTGTTTGTATGAGTGCGTGAACTCGGTGTGTTCCTTCTCTTCTCCTAGTGGTTCTGTTTTTGGTTCTCCTCTTGTCCTTGAGTGCTAGGCGTGCTGCAGATCGTTCCTTGAGAGCCCTTTGTGCTTACAATCTCTACCTCTCCTTCTCCCTCGCAATCTCACTCTCCTCTCTCTTTCGCTCCCGCAATCTCACTCTCCTCTCTCTTTCGCACCCGCAATCTCACTCTCCGTCTCTCTCTCTCTCTCTCTCCCGCAATCTCACTCTCCGTCTCTCGCTCTCTCTCTCTCCCGCACTCTCACTCTTCGTCTCTCTCTCTCTCTCTCTCCCGCAATCTCACTCTCCGTCCCTACCTCTCTCTATTTCTCTTCCCCGGAATCTCACTGTCCCTCTCTCTCTCTCTCCATCCCTCCCGCAATTTCACTCTCCGCCTCTCTCTCTCTCTCTCGCTCGCAATCTATCTCTGTGCCTCGCTCTCTCCTTCTCTTCCGCAAGCTCACTCACTCTTTCTCTCTCTCTCGTACTGTGTCTCTCTCTCTCCCAAACTCACTCTCTCTCTCGCTCTCACCTTCCTTTCTCTCGCAATCTCTGTGCGTTTCTCTCTGCGAATCTCGCTCGCCCTCTGTCTCTCTTTATCTCTCTTCCCCCCGCCCCCTCTCTCGGTCTTTCTCTCTCGCTTGGAATCTCTTTTTGTCGCTCGCGGTCTCTCTCGGTCTCTCGTTATCTCTTTGTCGGCCGCTCTGATTCTCTAGCCCGGGTTTTTGTTATCTCCCGCTCTCTCTACCCCTCTGTGACTCTCATTTTGCGCTCTCTTATTTGCGATATCTCTCTCTCCCCCGTGTTATCCATCTCTCCCCCTCTCTTTCCTTCGCCATTTCTCTTTTTTCCTCCCTGGCTCTCTTTTTCTCGCTGCCTTCTTCGCGATCTCTCACCGTCTCTCTTCTTTGCTATTTCGCTTTTTTCCTCTCTAGCTCTCGCTCTAAATCTCCCTCCCTTGCGGGCTATCCCTATATCTCTCCCCCTCAATCTCTATCTCTCTCGCTGAGTGTCTTATTCGCTGTCCTTCTCTCTGGCTCTCCTTCGCTCTCTCTCTTTTCGCTATCTTCGTGTCTCTTCCAAACCCAACGTCCCGAATTTTCTCTCTCTGCATGTGTCTTTGTATGTTTGTCAACTTCTCTTGGGGTCTGTCCGTCTCTCCGTCTGCGCTCGCCGCCCAACTCTCTGTTAATGGACGGGTTACGCCGCTCAGGGCTGCGTAGGATTTTCAAGGGGTGGGTTGGACCAAGGACCCATTTGCCCTTATGGTCGTTTTTTTTATTTTCTGGATTAGGCCCGGCCTTTAGTACTCTGTGCTGACTCCTAAATGAATCCCCCCTTTGCGCAGTAAACATCTCCATAAATACTATGGCGTCGGGGATAGCCCGAGGCCTGCTGGCGGTTAAGAGTTAGGGCCTGGCTTTCCAATGTTATGGCGAAGGCCATACAGCCTTTTATATGTTTATGACAATGTTAGTGTGGGTGGTGGATCTTTGGGGTTGATGAGGGGATGGGACGTGGGAGAGGTGCAGCAACGATGGACAAAATGGTGATGCTGTTTAGAAATGGTGTTGAGTGATGTTGGAGAATGGCGTTGAAACTTGTGATACAATATCAGCCGTGTGCGCAAGACTAGGATTAAACGCCTTGTCATACCTTATTGGGCGTCATAACCATACTAGGAGTTAGCAAGCGGGTCTTCCCAGACCCCAAAGGGGGCCCAGTAAAATGGGGCCTTCGATTTTATCCTGAATGCACTTAAGCTAACTAAGGAACATTTCACACCTTCCGAGCCTAATTCACCTTTTAAACTCGTTAAAAGTCTTGCGTTGTGCACCTGCCATGGGGATGTGGCCGTTAAAGCTTATTCCGGCCTCAGCTGGTGCGACGCTGAGAAGCATCGCCCGTGATGTTGAGGATGGCCCAATGTACTTACGCTGGATGTGTGACGCCGGCCCCGCCCCCTCAGTTCCTCTAAGCATCAGGTCGCGTCCACATCGACCTCCAAGTATACCGCGGTAACACGCCGCCCTCTTCTCTGCGTGCGTTGCCCCGGCCACACAGCATATCTCTTTGAAATCCACGTCGCTGTTCGTGGCCTTAATATCAGTCCTCCAACCGCGAGATGTTTTTTTCCCCGTTTATCGGGATGCAAGACTACGCAAAAGGAGGCCAGGAGGGCGCGCCGCTGGATCGTTCCCCCACCCCACTCGCCAACTGCCGCCGTCATCAAACCTCTCCCTTTCAGCGTGTGACTTTACATGGATGCTTTGACCCGGACACTTGGCCCCTCTGGGTTCCCCATATATAGCGGCGCATGCCGCCTACAGAAATCATCCGGGCCTCCATATTTCTCATCTTTGTTTCCCTGCCCCCCGCCGCCGCCCCCCAAGTCTCTACTTTACCATGGATGGGAAGACCAAACTTGTGGCGACCTTCTTGATCCTAAACCTGGTTCTCTTCGCACTTGCATCGGCACAGCTGCTCACGACTATTACTAGCTGCGTCGGCGGCCTCCTCCAAGTTGCCGTGTGCCGTCCTGCACTCAACCTCATCAAGATCGGTGGAATCACCGATGCCGTCACGAGCAGGTGCTGTGCATTGATTGCAACCCTTACGCTTGTGTAAGCCGGTAAATGGCTCTGTGCCGTAGCCAAGATTAACATTCTTGGGCTCGTCGTCGATGTCAACCTCCCAAGGGACATTAACCAGTCGCTCAAGGCCTGCGGCCAGCAGGTTCAACTCCATGGATGCTAAGCGATCTGCCTACGACCGAAGATAAGTTGTCACGGAGCTTTCCCGACCGAAGGGGCTGATCTCTTCGCGCGACCCAGTTCTTCTTCGCAGAACTAGCAAACGCATACCCGTTAGCCAGCTCGATCTTAAACGTTGTAAAGTAATTTTAACAACAAAATCATCCATCTTCGAGCACGGTATTCGGCCAGGAAAGCTTGCAAAAGATCATGCGTTTTCAAGCACAATATTTGGGCATGAAAGGTTGAAAAAGATGGTCCATTTTGAAGCCCAAATATTTGGTCGCGAATGAACAGTATTTCATAGTAGAGTACGACGGATAATAGAGTACGTTCCCCAGTAGGCCAAGTGCATTCTCTGCCACTCGAAGATGCCGAGGAAGGAAAATTTGTCGGATCTTCAAGAAAAATATTAGGTTATCTTTAACAAGCATTCTGACATACAGTATTCAATCATGCGGTAGATTCTTTATCCTCCACCTTACAGATGTAGATCTTCCTCCTATTGAATCAAGGGCCTCTTTCTGTTTGTGTGTGTCTCTCTCTGTATCTGTCTGCCCATGTGATAATAGCATAATAAATATCTATAAGTATATCAAAAATGCTATTATATGTTACAAAAAATCTAATAAATATGCCTCTAAGCTCATCATCTTTGCACTTTGGTAATATTATGGTATATTTCCATGAAAAAATGAACTTATCTACATGATTCTGGAATTATTTGTCTCAAAGAGAACCACAAGCCAACAAGCAAGGCCTCTTGGGAGTACATAAGAGAAGCAGTCAAAGGAGTTCAGTTAAATGAAGTAAACATGCTTGGAGATGAAGAAGAAAGGCCATAAAAGGAGGAAGGAGAAGGGATTCTCCGAAACGATAAAAGTTGTCTCTTTGTCTGCCCCCGTGCTTATTCTGCATTTCTCTGTCCTGCTCTTTCTCCTTGTTTTCTCCCGCTCTTCTTTTTTCTTCTGCGTTCTTTCTCCTTGCTTACTCTCGCTCTTCTCCTTCTTCTACATTTCTCTCTCCTGTTCTTTCTCCTTGTTTTCTCCCGCTCTTCTTTTTCTTCTGCGTTTTTTCTCCCTGCTTGGTCTCGCTCTTCTTTTTCTTCTGCGTTCTTTCTCCCTGTCTCCTTCTTTTCTATCCATTTCCCGTTTTTCCTTTGCCTCTTTTCTCTCTCGATCTGTCTTTTTCTTTGCTCTTTGCTATTCTCCCTTTCCAGCGATTTTCTCTCTTATCATCTTTACCCTCCTCGCCTGCCTTCATTTTGCTTTCTCTGTATTCTCCGTTTCCCTCTCTCCTTGTTTTCTGATTTTTCCTCATTCCTCTCCTATCTATCTCTTTCTCTATAGTCTCGCCCAGTTCTCTCTTTCTCTATTCCTCTCTGTAGATTTCGTCCAGCTCCTCCCCCTTTTCTTCCTGTTCTCATTCTATCCTTCTCTCCCATCTATTTTTCTCCCCCTTCTTAATATGTTTTCCTCTCTCACCCCTGCATTTTTTTCTCTGCAATTTCATCTCTGATCTGGTCGTATCTCTTCTCGTACTGTTTTTCTCCTCTTTCATCTCCATTTATCTTCTGTTATTCCTGGCCTTCTCATCTGAAACACTGTTATTATAATTTCTCTTAATCTTGTGTCTCTTCTCTGAAACCTCTCTTCTCGCCTGCTCTAATTACTCTATTTTCTGTATTATCGCTTCTCTCCCTTATAGCTCTGAATCTTATCACTCCTCTCCTTCTGAAATCTCTTCTTTCTGCTCTATTACAATCTCTTCTCCTCCCTGTAGTTGTGAAATCCAGTGGCTGCTATTTGCCCTTAGCAGGTCGGTGAACAAGCCCTCTGTCCTTCCCTGGTCAACGGTGGACTCCCGTGCTCATCAAACCTGTATGTCATGGAACTTCTTTCGTTTGACTGTTGAGTATTTTTGTTGAAGGGTTGATTTTGAAAGGACAATGAGTAATCAAAGTACAATGTGCATCTTCCATTGTTTGTGAACTTATCTCTCGATCTCTATCCTCGTCCAATTCATCACTTCCTCTCTTTTTTTGTCTCTTCTATCGTCTAATTCATCTATCTCCCAACAGTAGTTGATATTACCACACTCTGAAATCCCTGAGGATCGACCTAGAAACCTATACAACAATACCCCTCACAAGAAAAACAGTTTTCTCGATACAAATAACAATTTGTGGGTTCAAGCACACAACTACATTGGGCCTATTACCATGTATCTCATATTGTTTTCTCTCTTAATCTCCATCTCTCCCTCCCCCCTCTCTCCCTCTCCGTGTCCCTCTTACTCTCTTTCTCTCGCTCCATCTTTACGAGTCTATCTCTCTCTCTCTCCCATTCTCTTCCTTTTTTACTGGGCGCTCTCTCTTCTACTTTAACGACTGTTTCTGTTTCTCCATTTTTTGTCTTTTGAATTTTCTATGCTCTACCGCTCTTGAACTTTTATTTTCTAGGCAATTGCATTTCTCTCAGAGAAAAAGGGATTTTCCCTTCTCTTTCGGAGCCCAGTGCATCCCACCGCTCTTGAACTTCCGTCTCTCGGTTTTTCTTCCAGCTCAGTTCACTTGCGTTCACCCTCCCACACGCAATTTCACATTTCTCACTCTCTTCGTTTCCTTCTCTCGATCTTTGTCCCTCTGTTTTTTTCTTATCTACGTTGGTCGCGTAAATCTCTCTTCGGCTCTCCCTCACCTCTCGCTCTCTCTCTAAGAGACCCACACACACAAGGTGTCTCTCGCCGTCTCACTCTTTCTCAACCTCTCCTTCTCTCTCGCAATTTCACCGTGTCTCTACCTCTCTTTCTCCCCCGTAATCTCACTCCCCTCTCTCCTTCGCTCGCGAAATCTCACTCTTCCTCTCTTTTTCTCCCTCTCTCCCGCAATGTCACTGTGTCTCTACCTCTCTTTCTCCCTCGCAATCTCAGTCTCCTCTCTCTTTCGCTCCCGCAATCTCACTCTCCGTGACGTAGGATGACTACAGGTAGGCGAGGAAGGGCGGGACGATAGGACTAAGGGTAGGATGGGTGTGAGGGATAAAACAATCCACATAAATTCACGGTCGGCTTCGAACTTTAAAACCAATGAAAAATCTGGTGGTGCAGCTCCAACCCTTATCGAGGGTGGGAGTACTGTCTTCCCCCACCGCGATTATGCGTAAGCACCGAAATCAATAAGTCGGATTCGCGTTGCGAGGAAACACTCGAGAGGGAGGTAGAAGAAGCAGAGAATCCAAACCAATTCAGATTCCGACGGCGGTGAAACTTCCCGAGAAAACATTGGACGGAGAACACTTCGACACCGAAGAGTTCATGTGTACCTCGGCACTGTAGTGCGTGAAGAGGTTGCGGGCAATTCTGATCGTGACAAAGCTGGGCGAATCCGGGCGTTGAACGCCCACTGGACGAGGATGTGGCTGGACGTTCCGGGCGTTGAACAGCCCTGGCTGAGTGTGGTTGTTGTGGGCGAAGCATCAAGCGTGGGTGAACACCCGCGCGCGCGAAGCGCGCGAAGGGTGCGTGGAGCAGCGCGCGCCGCTCGAAGCGCGGATGGCGCTCGGATGGCTCAAAGCGCGGATGGCGGACGAGAGGCGCACGGATGGTGCACGGGCGGCGTGCGAGGGCGTGCGGATGGCACGCGAATGGCGACGAGGCTAGCGGGCGGCGCCACGGCGGGCGGGCGGTGCTCGGGTGCTTGGGCGGCGCACAGGGTTGCGGGTGTGCGCGGCGCCGCGGGCCTGCGTGAGCAGTGCGTGGGCGGCGCGCGGGCGTGCGTGGGCAGCGCGCAGACGTGCGCGGGCGGCGCGCGGGCGGCGTGAGTGTCTCCTTGGTGGGACTACCCTTGCCACCTTAGGCGAGAGAGGGAGAGAGTGAGAGAAAGAGAGAGAAGAGGGGAGGCTGACGTCGCAAGGCCGCGGCGGCCGCGACGACGGCTGGGGTTTGAAGGTGGAAGAGAGGAAAGGCTGGGCAATCCTCCAAGAAGAGTTAAACAAAAACTTGATTCTTGAATTATGACTGCCTAAGAGTTTCTTGAAAACAATGGCCTTTATATAGGCCTTGGAGGAAAGAGAAAATTACCAAAAAATAAAGACGTGTACCGTGTCACGCCAAAGGGCAGTTGTGGATCTGCCTTTGGCATCGTGTCATGACGGGCGTGGGGACTTGCACGGGTGGAGACGTGGTGGTCAATGATTGCGGCGTGTTGACTCCTGTGTTGACTCTCGTTGACCGTGGTGGGTTGACTTCCACTAACCGCGGTGACGCGTTTGACGCTGAAGTGTTGGCGTCCTCGGATCACTCCGTCTCTCTCTCTGTCCCCCACAATCTCACTCTCCGTCTCTCTCTCTCTCTCCCTCAGTCTCACTCTCCGTCTCTCTCTCACTCTCCCGCAATCTCACTCTCCGTCTCTCTCTCTCCCTCAGTCTCACTCTCCGTCTCTCTCTCTCTCTTCCGCAATCTCACTCTCCGTCCCTACCTCTCTCTATTTCTCTTCCCCGAAATCTCACTGTCCCTCTCTCCCTCGCTCCATCCCTCCCGCAATTTCACTCTCCGCCTCTCTCTCTCTCTCGCTCGCAATCTATCTCTCTGCCTCGCTCTCTCCTTTTCTTTCGCAAGCTCACTCCTCTTTCTCTCTCTCTTATACTGTGTCTCTCTCTCCCAAACTCACTCTCTCTCTCTCTCTCTCTCGCTCTCACCTTCCTTTCTATCGCAATCTCTGTGCATTTCTCTCTGCAAATCTCACTCGCCCTCTGTCTCTCTTTATCTCTCCCCCCCCCGCCCCCTCTCTCTGTCTTTCTCTCTTGATTGGAATCTCTTTGTGTCGCTTGCGGTCTCTCTCGATCTCTCATTATCTCTTTGTCAGCCGCTCTGTTTCTCTAGCCCGGGTTTTTGTTATCTCCCGCTCTCTCTACCTCTCTGTGACTCTCATTTTGCGCTCTGTTATTTGCGATCACTCTCTCTCTCTCTCCCGTGTTATCCCTCTCTACCCGTCTCTTTCCTTCGCCATTTCTCCTTTTTCCTCCCTGGCTCTCTTTTTCTCGCTGCCTTCTTCGCGATCTCTCACCGTCTCTCTTCTTTGCTATTTCGCTTTTTTCCTCTCTAGCTCTCTCTCTAAATCTCCCTCCCTTGCGGGCTATCCCTATATCTCTCCCCCTGAATCTCTATCTCTCTCGCTGAGTGTCTTATTCGCTGTCCTTCTCTCTGGCTCTCCTTCGCTCTCTCTCTTTTCGCTATCTTCGTGTCTCTTCCAAACCCAACGTCCCGAATTTTCTCTCTCTGCATGTGTCTTTGTATGTTTGTCAACTTCTCTTGGGGTCTGTCCCTCTCTTCGTCTGCGCTCACCGCCCAACTCTCCGTTTTCGGAGGGGTTATGTCGCCCCGGGCCGCGTAGGATTTTCAAGGGTGAATTTGACCAAGGACCCATTTGTCCATATGGTCGTTTTTTTTATTTTCTGGATTAGTGATGACTCTCAAACATGTCATCAAATATCTAATCTTTTGAGTGTTAATTCCTTAAAATTATCATGTTAATTTATGTGAGTATCATGCATATGCATCATTTTATGAAAGTACTAACCCCACTTGATTCTTTGAATCAAGTGGATTATATTTAACATTTTATGGTTAGTAAACATTCAGAGACAAGTTAAGACGATCAAGGAAGAAGACGAGGATCAAGTGGAGCGGGCAAAAATTCAAAGAAGGAAAACTATGAAAATGCCCCTGGGCATGAGTTAAGAGAAACCTATAAATACTCTCTTGAGAGTTCATTTTAGGGGGTCAGAATTTTCTCTAAAGGAACTAGGGCTTGGAGAAGAAGGATTTCTGCACCCTCCAGGAGCTGATGAGCTTTTGGAGTTGAAGAGGAAGATCAGACTGAAGATAGGTTGGATTGAAGACCTCCGCCTCGCCGCAAGGACGTGACACCCGGCGTAGGGAAATCTCAAGCTTCAGCCCTGTAATCCCTCTCCTTTTCAGATAGTTTTGGTTGGGTTGGAAGAATCACCAGATCTTCCAATGTTTTCCAACTGAAGATTGTTTTGTTTTGATTTGATTTGCAAAGTTTAGGTTTGTCGAATCTGTCTTCCTCTAGTTTATCCCAAAAATCTACAGTTATCTCTTGATTCTTTGAATATGCATCCTTTAGCTACATCCAGTGGAACAGCCAGCGACCCACGCTCTCGCCTAAGTCGCCAGCAACCCAGGCTCTCGCCTAGGTCGCCAGCAACCCACAGGCGAAGCCACCTAGCTAGTGGCCGGGCTGCGCACCATCTGCCGCCCACCGGGACCTGCACGCGGGCAAACCGCGCGCAGACGGCCGCCTGAGCAGCGTCGGCGTACTGGCAGGTCGCGCATAGGCAGGTCGCCTGCACGGTAGCTGCTGCAGAGGCGCAGCGCACAGCTCCCGCACGCAAGTTGCTTCCGCGTGCGGCGATAGCTGTGCGCAGGCTCATCCCACGGCAGTCCCTCTCTTGGGCAGAACGACCTTGTGTGCATGCACACAAGGTGTTCGTTGTTTTGTTTTTTTCACAGGTGTGAACCTGCGAGTGAAATAAACAACCTAAGAGACTATCTTACCTGAGCAATATTAAGAGGGGAATCCTTATTTGCGGAAGAGCAATTACACACTTTGGAGGGAACCCATTGACAACTCTGAAGATAAATTCATTGCTGGATTAAAGTGAACATAGAGACCTGAACATACCAATTGAACACCAAATTCTTCTCTGCTGTATTCCTTGCTCCTCGTGGATCGACCCTTACTTGCCCTAGGGCTGTGAGGTAAAAATTATTGTTGAATAAGCTCAATCCTCACACTACATTTCTGCTAAATAACCAGTAAAAAATCACCCCAAATTTGAGTATATCAATTAGGCCCCGCCTTTAATACTCGATGCTGACTCCTAAATGAATCCCCCCTTTGCACAGTAAGCATCTCCACAAATACAATGGCGTCGGGCGTAGCCCGAGGCCTGCTAGCGGTTAGGAGTCAGGGGCTGGCCTTCCAGTGTAATGGCAAAGGCCGTCCAGCCTATAATACGTTTATGACGATGTTAGTGTGGGTGGTGGATCTTTAGGGTTAATGAGGGGATGGGATCGGTTTAATCACCGATGCCGCCACGAGCAGCTGCTGTGCGTTGATTGCAACCCTTACGCCTGTGCAGGCCGGTAAATGCCTCTATGCCGTAGCCAAGATTAACGTTCTTGGGCTCGTCGTCGACGTCAACCTCCCAGGCGACATTAACCTGTTGCTCAAGGCCTGCGGCCAGCAGGTTTAACTCCTGAGATGCTAAGGGATCTTCCCACGACCGAACATAAGTTGTCACGGAGCTTTCCCGACCGAAGGCGCTGATCTCTTCGTGCGACCCAGTTCTTCTTCGCAGAACTAGCAAACGCATACCCGTTAGCCAGCTCGATCTTAAACGTTGTAAAGTAATTTTAACAACAAAATCATTCATCTTCGAGCACGGTATTCGGCCAGGAAAGCTTGCAAAAGATCATGCGTTTTCAAGCACAATATTTGGGCATGAAAGGTTGAAAAAGATGGTCCATTTTGAAGCCCAAATATTTGGTCGCGAATGAACAGTATTTCATAGTAGAGTACGACGGATAATAGAGTACGTTCCCCAGTAGGCCAAGTGCATTCTCTGCTACTCGAAGATGCCGAGGAAGGAAAATTTGCCGGATCTTCAAGAAAAATATTAGGTTATCTTTAACAAGCATTCTGACATACAGTATTCAATCATGCGGTAGATTCTTTACCCTCCACCTTACAGATGTAGGTCTTCCTCCTATTGAATCAAGGGCCTCTTTCTGTGTGTGTGTGTGTCTCTCTCTGTATCTCTGTCTGCCCATGTATCTCATATTGTTTTCTCTCTTAATCTCAATCTCTCCCTCCCCCCTCTCTCCCTCTCCGTCTCCCTCTTACTCTCTTTCTCTCGCTCCATCTTTACGCGTCTATCTCTCTCTCTCTCTCTACCACACTGTTTGTCGGACTCAGTTTCTCTCACTCTGCCTCCCCGTGTCTTTCTGTCTCTCTCTTGGCATCCCATCTTACTCGCTTTGTCTCTCTGGCTCTGCGTTTCTCACCGTCTCTGTCTCTCACCCTCTTTCTCTCTTAATGTGTCTCTTGAGCTCTCTCTCTCTCTCTCACTAAGTTACTTTCTCTCTCCCTATCTCTTGGTCTCTCTCTTACACTCTATTTCTTGGTCTCTATCTCCCTCTCTATCTCCCTCCCTCTCTCTCGCTCTCTATCTAAATCTAGCACCTCTTCTTTATCTCCCCTGGTCTCCATCTCATTCTTCTTGTTGATGTGTCTGTCTGGATCTCTACCTCTTTTGCTTTTGGTCAATCTCTCTCTTTCTCTTTCTTACGGCTCTCTTGTTCTCTCCCCCTCTTTCTCTCTCTTTCTATCCTTATCTCTCTCATTCCCAAACGATCTCTCCATCTTTTTTGACCAGTGTTGCCGTCCCTCGGCTTTTTTCTTCGGATTTTATCATCTGCTCTCGCCATGTGTCACGCACTATTTCTCCTTCGTTTTCTCCTTTCTTCTTAATCACCCTACCTCTCTCCAGTTCTCTCTGTCTCTCTCCCTTTCTCTTCCTTTTTTACTAGGCGCTCTCTCTTCTACTTTAACGACTGTTTCTGTTTCTCCCTTTTTTTTCCCTTGAATTTTCTATGCTCTACCGCTCTTGAACTTTTATTTTCTAGGCAATTGCATTTCTCTCAGAGAAAAAGGGATTTTCCCTTCTCTTTCGGAGCCCAGTGCATCCCACCGCTCTTGAACTTCCGTCTCTCGGTTTTTCTTCCAGCTCAGATCACTTGCGTTCACCCTCCCGCATGCAATTTCACATTTCTTACTCTCTTCGTTTCCTTCTCTCGATCTTTGTCCCTCTGTTTTTTTCTTATCTACGTTGGTCGCCTAAATCTCTCTTCGGCTCTCCCTTACCTATCACTCTCTTTCTAAGAGACCCACACACAAAAGGTGTCTCTCGCCGTCTCACTCTTTCTCAGCCTCTCCTTCTCTCTCGCAATTTCACCGTGTCTCTACCTCTCTTTCTCCCCCGTATTGTGCAGGGACGTGGACGAACAAATTTTTCGTCCCTTGGGATGAATTTTGTCCCGTCCGTGAGTGCTGGACAATTTTGTGGACGGAACGAATTTTGTCCGTCTGAAAGATGTGGACGTGGGACGGACGAATTGGGACAAAAAATGAAAACAAATTGTTGCATCCCATACGAAATTTAAGGCTTAGGATTGGAATTGAATTCAGTTACATTGTCCTAAATCAAATTAATTAGTGATTTTTAGTAAATTAACAATAATTTGAGATCTGCAAAAATATATGTGCATTGGTTAAATTTTGAATGTTACTTGTACATACGTTAAAATTAATTGTAAGATTGTAGGTAAATCTAAGAAATTGCACTATTACATATTATTCTCAACCTATTAAAAAATTACGTTAATAGGATCAATTTTTATTTCTTTAGTCAAACAGTACAGATAGGCAGTACCAATAACTGCAGTTCCCTAATTTATTTTTATTCTCCTTCAATTTAAGCCCTCGGGCTGAGTACGTAAATAAATACAAAAATGGAAAACCTTTACTTTCTCCAAAACAGAAAAGTGGTAGACAGTAACTGAAGTGTTCAAAAGGTATTTCTATTATTTTCAGTGTGAAGGAAGTCGATAACTAATACGACGCCGAAGATTGGTAAGCACCGAAGCCACACTGTAGTCGCGCCGAGGTCGCACCGTACCCACACCATAGCCGCTTCCCTTGACGAAACGGCCGGCCACTTCCTGAAAGTAAATGGACTGATAATTGTGAGCTATAAATGAATGTTCAGTGAGAGATGAATTATATGACACAATAATTTTGATGCACATTATATCCAAACGATTTGGAGTTTTTTCATTAGAGTGACGCACATGGGTGGGTGCGACGGTGAGCATCGTAGAATTGAAAAGTGTGAAATTCCTGTGGCGATAAATTAATGCTAGAATATCTCTATGAAAATGCACATGTCATGGAGTCACGCCGATGAATGTCAACTTTGAGCATTAAGATGAATCAACAAATCTCAAGGAAAAATTAAACTCCACATTCCATAGCTGTACACCACAGATGTTCAGGAATAAGCAGAATAGGCGTACGTCAAAACTCGCAGTGTAGATCTATGGAGAATTTAACTCAATAATTGTTTTAAATCAACATTGAAATTTTAATCGGTAGAGAGTGAGGGATTGAGTTATTTTCCAGCTAGGCAGACTGTACTTACAATGACGATATGTGTCATGCGTGAATGCCACACCACGATCATATCGTCTCTCCCGTTACTCTGTAACATGAAACGTAGATAGTTAATAAAAGAGAAACATGTTTACGAAAACAATGAAAAAGATAGAGCATAACCCACCATAAGTCGAGCTGTCATCATCGTCGGACTCATCATCGGAGTCATCGGAGTCCCGCTCTTCACGACGGAACCATGTGCGAAGCATCATCAACATTTCAATGCTCTCCGCATCAAGCCGTGATCTTCGGTACGTTGTGAAGCCTCGGTCGACTGAAAAAAGTCGCCCCGCCGATGCGCTGGTCGGACTGACGGCAAGGAATTGACGAGCAATTACCGTCAGATTTGGCAAGTACCACATCGCAACATCCTTCCACCAACCTAGGGGGTTGTCTTCCTCCTCACTGCATGGATGTTAATATACGTTTCTAGCTCTTGCCGCGGCGTTGACCGTGGATGTTGAAGGCTACACGGACGCGTATATTGGCGCTTGGATGAATATTGCTTCGGACGCCGACTTCGCGACAACATGACCTGCTCTATGTCACTTCCATCTCCTTTTGCCACAGCCGTAGACTCCAATAGACTGCCAAGATAGGAAAGCACATTCTGTCTACACGAAGGATGCACCACATCTAATTTTCAGAAAGAATCTAATGTTGCTGCTGTTGCAATAGTTTTGTTGGCCCAAAGTACCGTTGCATACTGCATCAATTTGTTACGCATAGCACCACACGTTGACCGCAAGGCATTCAGGCGATCGGCATCCAAAGTTGCCCCTGCATTTACGTGGCATGCTCAAGGTGCGTCGTGATCTCTGCCACTAATGATGTTACTTCAGTTATCGGCAATTTCTTCATCAAGCACACAAAGTAAGTTCCCTGGTATAGTGGCCCAATGATGCATAGGTATTCGTCTATCATCTCCCAGTCCTCCTGACACAATCCGTAATCTCTGTTGGGCGTCGAGAGGAACCACATAGCCAAGTGGTCCAGGACTTCTTTCTTACCAAACGCAGGCTCTAACATCGTGAAGGTTGAGTTCCAACGCGTTGGGCAGTCGATCTTTATCTTGTTCGAATCCGGCAAATCAAACATCCTGAACATGTCAACATATTTTTGCATACGCTGCGTGGATCCTTGAATGGCATTTACAATGGCTCTCACGCGTGAAACAGCTTCCCCCAAAGGTGCAACTACTAACGCTATATCTTCCTCAACATTTGAATCAGTCGGGTCTTCTGTGTCCAACGGTGTTAGTGGGCAAAGACACGTAGTAAAATAGTTGTAGGGGGTTGTGGATTGCGAATGACTTTGAGCCCGGCCTGGACGACGAGGTTCAGGATATGGGTAAAGCACGGTACATGGGGGTTTACTGTCTTCAACTGATCCACAATGGAAGCAATCATTGTTCTGTTGTTGGACACATTGTCCGTGATGATGGCACATATCTTCGACTCAATGCCGTAATGATATGCCACTTCCACGACGATCGCCGCTAAGTTTGAGCCGCTATGTGATCCCTTGATCTGTTGTAGTCCTAGAAGAAGCTAACATCTCTTCCAGTTGTTTTTTCGATCTATTGAGCAGTGATTCCTAAAAGGGGGATGTTGTTTTGGGATGTCCAAGCATCCACGGTAAGTGATACGCTAAAGCCCTCTACAAACATCTCCACCAACTTCCCCTGTACATTGGCGTACATCCTTTCGGCTGTCGCCTTGACCGCATCGGGACCGGGAATGTCGCCCATCACCTCTGTCCCATAGAACCACAGCCTTCGGAACGACTTCTTCTTCACAAGACGCCAAGGAAGATCGTTGTCGCAGATGAACCTAACGAACTCTTCTTTTGTTTGCTCCATGGTGATGCCGCGTAAGTACAACTTACGTGAGAGTAATTCGTAGTGTAGTATGGTTCTCTGCTTCAGTTTGCGCCCACTAATTTCATCATGAACTCTGCGGTGCACCTTCTCTAGATGTCGCCAAAAAACATTTGTGCTCTTGCTTTATTCCTCATGATGACGACCTTACGGATGGGGTTCTCTGACTGACAAAGCGTGAACTGATACTCGTCTGGACCAGATTTTAAAAAATAGTCTAAAACTTTTGACCGATTCCATCTACCGCTACGAGTCGATAGGTTATCATCAACCTCGACTGCGTTGCAATCTGTGGACATCGACGACGTTGCCTTAGCCGTCGATTTTGGGGTTGTGGCGGAAGTGGATTCCATTACTCTACCTGAGCAATTAATAAGACAATAACATTTATAAATAATGAAGTGTGAAATACAGTATCTAGTAAATTCAGTAAAAAAATGCAATCACAGATTTAGATAGGCAAAAACATAGGAAAACGCCACATAACGAGAGAAGAGATAACGCTAAAAAACATGACGAGAACGGCACACATAAGAAAAAAGTTTCACTTCACCAACAACTGTGTTCTTCCCAGTTACAGGAGATATCAAAAGAAACAGTAGAACCTAAAAGTTTTAAACAACTAAGCTTGGTTTTGCACATGGCATGGTCGTTACTCGACTAGCCACCCAGTCTCGTTGCTATCCGCCAAGGGGACTTGAGTTGTATGTGCACAGGGGCTGACATGGTCATCGCGGAAAGGATGGGGTACTATAACTTGTACAACGGCGATCATATCTGGCAAAAAGTTATGGGCTTCCCAAAAGGCTGTATCCATTAAACAATTTTTTGGTCTCTTTTGGGGGGGATCCGGAACCCCAAAAAGGAATGGACGTAGACGGGATAGAAGGCAGTGTGAACTTTCAATGATAAGGGCGTGCTGTCAGGGCGTGCCATGTGGAAACAAGAATGTTGGGGAGAGAAGGCAAAGTTCAGCCGGTAGTGGATCTGAGGAAGGCTTCGGGTTGTCGGTGTCCGAATCCGAATCCGAGGAAATGTCGATGACGTCTTCATTAGGGTGATGGTAGGCCAGGTGTTGGAGGAGCACACGAAGACTACGGTGCGGAACGGGACAACTACGGTGCAGGGTACCCTCGCATGGCTCAAGCTGATGCTCAGTTGTTGATGATGATTGAGGCATCGGTATAACCTGCGAGTCCCACCTACCTGGAAAATACTCGTCCCACACGGAAGGAGCAAGTGTTAGAACATCGGCCTTAAACCATGCGACAGGATCAAATGCCTTCTTCCAACGATTCCGTCAAATGAATCGTTGGACTAAAACTGACCACTTTTGGTGACTTCGATTAGCAAGAGAGCCTTCCAATGGATGACTTGTTGGACTAAAACTGACTGCTTTTGGTGACTCTGGTTAGCAGTAGAGCCTTCCGTTTCGAGGAAGTGTTCGAGCGACTAAGAACTTCCAAGGGGGGCTTCCTACAGAGGAAGCATAGGCCAGAATGGGTCAAACTAGAGAGAAGAGTGGGAGATGTTGAAAGAGGTGAGAGAATTCATATCTCCTGAGGATACCAATATTGCAAAAGGATTTTTAAGTAGCATACGTAAATCTTTTCCAAGGGAGGAGTTAGGACAGGAAGATCTCTAGACTGAGTTGTAAAAATAAGATTTAGGATATTTAAGTGAAGTTTAGAATACACTTAAAGTACCCAATTGTCTTTATTATCCTCTAAAGGGAATATGCTCTACTGGGATCAGATATGGACAAGAGGAAAAAAGAGTGGTTACGGACAAGATTGTAGACAGTTATATCCGCAACGAAGATAGTGGGACAGAGCTGATGACAATAGAAGATAAGCTTTTTTTATCAGCTAAATAACAATGCTCATAATAAACAATCTCATAGCTGGCTGTTAAAGAGAATATAAATTGGTTTGTACACAAACGTCAAGCATAAGCCACGGCTAAAATTCGTAATGACGCATGCGTATGACTCCTTAGCGAAGCATATATGAGGGGAAATAAAATTCGATTCCCATCGGCGCAAAATAGAAATAGGGGTCTATAAAGTAGAAGGCGAGTGCGCTACCCAACCGTTTTTAGCTCCCCAGACCAAATTTTACTCGCCACCATAGGAGCAAACTTGATTTCCCAACAGTGAGCAAGGCTACTGAAAAACCAAGGTATTACACAACAGAAATGCGTTACGTCTAAGAGATGATCACGATTTTACAACACAACGACATTATAAAAACCCCTTTGAATGAGAAAGAGATGGGAACATACCTAGACGTCAAACAAGCGGCGGAAGAGCACCCTGCGCTTGCTGGGAGACTTCACGTTTTCCGAACTGAGAGTGGAGAATAGAGAGGAAAGCCGGGAGAGTGGAGAGTGGAGAGGGGAGAGGGAATACAAGAGAGCGGAGAGGGCAGAGGGAATATGGGAGAGTGGAGAGGGGAGAGGGAATACGGGAGAGTGAAGAGGAGAGAGGGAAGAGGGGAGAGTGCAGAGGGGAGAGGGAGGACGGGAGAGTGGAGAGGGGAGAGGGAAGACGGGAGACCGGAGAGTGGAGACTGGAGAGGGAAGACGGGAGACCGGAGAGTGGAGAGGGGAGAGGGAAGACGGGAGACGGGAGACGGGAGACGGGAGACGGGAGAGTGGAAACTAGAGAGGGAAGCCGGAACCCCAGAGACCAGGGAGTGGAGAGGGGAGAGGGAAGACGGGAGAGTGGAGAGGGGAGAGGGAGGACAGGAGAGTGGAGAGGGGAGAGGGAAGACGGGAGACCGAAGAGTGGAGTCTGCAGAGAGAAGCCGGAACCCCAGAGACCGGAGAGTGGAGAGGGGAGAGGGAAGACGGGAGTGGAGCGAGGGGAGAGAGAAGCTGGGAGACCGGAGAGTGGAGAGGGTAGAGGGAAGCCAGAGAGTGGAGACTAGAAAGGGAAGCCGAGACTCGAGAGAGTGGAGAGTGGAGAGGGAAGCAGCGAAAGGAGCAATTTAGGGCTCCAAGCAGGATGGAGACATTTTTTCATCCAGGACAAAAGGACGAGATGGTTTTTCATCCCGAAGGGACTAAAAACCGTCCCGGCATTTCAGGACAGGACGGTTTCTCTTGCGCCGGACGAAAAATCGTCCCGTCCTTCATCCTATTCCTTCCGTACGACAAACGTCGGGATGAAATTCGTCCCGAACCGCCCACGTCCCGTCCCGTCCTCGTTCCGGAACTATACTCCCCCGCAATCTCACTCGCCTCTCTCTTTCACTCGCGAAATCTCACTCTTCCTCTCTTTCTCTCCCTCTCTCGCAATGTCGCTGTGTCTCTACCTCTCTTTCTCCCTAGCAATCTCACTCTCCTCTATGTTTCACTCCCGCAATCTCACTCTCCGTCTCTCTCTCTCTCTCTCTCTCTCTCTCTCTCTCTCTCTCCCGTAATCTCACTCTCCGTCTCTCTCTCTCTCCTGTAATCTCACTCTCCGTCTTTCTCTCTCTCTCTCCCGCAATCTCACTCTCCGTCTCTCGCTCTCTCTCTCTCCCGCAGTCTCACTCTCCGTCTCTCATTCTCTCTCTCTCTCCTGCAGTCGAACTCTCCATCTCTCTCTCTCTCTCTCTCCCACAATCTCACTTTCCGTCCCTACCTCTCTCTCTTTTTCTTCCCCCGAATCTCACTGTCCCTCTCCCTTTGTCTCCATCCCTCGCGCAATTTCACTCTCTGATGACTCTCAAATATGTCATCAAATAATTAAACTTTTTAGTTTTCATTCATCAAAATTATAATGTTAATTCATGCTAATATCATGCATATGCATCATTTTATGAAATCACTAATCCCACTTGATCCTTTGAATCAAGTGGAATATATTTAACATTTTATAGTTAGCAAAGATTCAGAGACAGGTTAAGAAGATCAAGGAAAGAGACGAGGATCAAGAGGAGCGGGCAAAAATTCAAAGAAGCAAAAATTTCGAAAATGCCCCTGGGTATGACTTAAGAGAAACCTATAAATACTCTCTTGAGAGTTGATTTTAGGTTGTTCAGAATTTCTCTCAAGGAGCTAAGGCTTGGAGAGGAAGGATTTCTGCACCCTCCAAGAGCTGCTGAGCATTGGAGTTGGGAGGAGAAGGAGCTTGAGGTTTAGCCGAAGCAAGAAGATCTCTACCTCTCCATGAGGGACGTGACACCGGGTGGAGAGACTGTTGAGGTTTCAGAATTCTCTCTTCTCCCTTCTGAAGACAATCTGTATTGGATTGAAGATCACACCTTGTGTTTTCAGCAGTTCCAATAACAATTGTTGGTAGATTACTCTTAGAATTCTATTCAGTATTGTTTTCATTTATTTTCTTCAGTTATCCATCTCCAATCTTGTTCACCAGTCTAATCATCCAAATTCCAGCAAACCCGCAGGTTTAGCGAGAAGAATCGCAAGCACAGACCCTCTATGCTTGCGATTCAGCGCGCTGAATGATGACTCTCAAATATGTCATCAAATAATTAAACTTTTTAGTTTTCATTCATCAAAATTATAATGTTAATTCATGCTAATATCATGCATATGCATCATTTTATGAAATCACTAATCCCACTTGATCCTTTGAATCAAGTGGAATATATTTAACATTTTATAGTTAGCAAAGATTCAGAGACAGGTTAAGAAGATCAAGGAAAGAGACGAGGATCAAGAGGAGCGGGCAAAAATTCAAAGAAGCAAAAATTTCGAAAATGCCCCTGGGTATGACTTAAGAGAAACCTATAAATACTCTCTTGAGAGTTGATTTTAGGTTGTTCAGAATTTCTCTCAAGGAGCTAAGGCTTGGAGAGGAAGGATTTCTGCACCCTCCAAGAGCTGCTGAGCATTGGAGTTGGGAGGAGAAGGAGCTTGAGGTTTAGCCGAAGCAAGAAGATCTCTACCTCTCCATGAGGGACGTGACACCGGGTGGAGAGACTGTTGAGGTTTCAGAATTCTCTCTTCTCCCTTCTGAAGACAATCTGTATTGGATTGAAGATCACACCTTGTGTTTTCAGCAGTTCCAATAACAATTGTTGGTAGATTACTCTTAGAATTCTATTCAGTATTGTTTTCATTGATTTTCTTCAGTTATCCATCTCCAATCTTGTTCACCAGTCTAATCATCCAAATTCCAGCAAACCCGCAGGTTTAGCGAGAAGAATCGCAAGCACAGACCCTCTATGCTTGCGATTCAGCGCGCTGAATGATGACTCTCAAATATGTCATCAAATAATTAAACTTTTTAGTTTTCATTCATCAAAATTATAATGTTAATTCATGTTAATATCATGCATATGCATCATTTTATGAAATCACTAATCCCACTTGATCGTTTGAATCAAGTGGAATATATTTAACATTTTATAGTTAGCAAAGATTCAGAGACAGGTTAAGAAGATCAAGGAAAGAGACGAGGATCAAGAGGAGCGGGCAAAAATTCAAAGAACCAAAAATTTCGAAAATGCCCCTGGGTATGACTTAAGAGAAACCTATAAATACTCTCTTGAGAGTTGATTTTAGGTTGTTCAGAATTCCTCTCAAGGAGCTAAGGCTTGGAGAGGAAGGATTTCTGCACCCTCCAAGAGCTGCTGAGCATTGGAGTTGGGAGGAGAAGGAGCTTGAGGTTTAGCCGAAGCAAGAAGATCTCTACCTCTCCATGAGGGACGTGACACCGGGTGGAGAGACTGTTGAGGTTTCAGAATTCTCTCTTCTCCTTACGAAGACAATCTGTATTGGATTGAAGATCACACCTTGTGTTTTCAGCAGTTCCAATAACAATTGTTGGTAGATTACTCTTAGAATTCTATTCAGTATTGTTTTCATTGATTTTCTTCAGTTATCCATCTCCAATCTTGTTCACCAGTCTAATCATCCAAATTCCAGCAAACCCGCAGGTTTAGCGAGAAGAATCGCAAGCACAGACCCTCTATGCTTGCGATTCAGCGCGCTGAATGATGACTCTCAAATATGTCATCAAATAATTAAACTTTTTAGTTTTCATTCATCAAAATTATAATGTTAATTCATGCTAATATCATGCATATGCATCATTTTATGAAATCACTAACCCCACTTGATCCTTTGAATCAAGTGGAATATATTTAACATTTTATGGTTAGTAAACATTCAGAGACAGGTTAAAAAGATCAAGGAAAGAGGATCAAGAGGAGCGGGCAAAAAATCAAAGAAGCAGAAATTACGAAAATGCCCCTAGTTATGACTTAAGAGAAACCTATAAATACTCTCTTGAGAGTTGATTTTAGGTTGTTCAGAATTTCTCTCAAGGAGCTATGGCTTGGAGAGGAAGGATTTCTGCACCCTCCAAGAGCTTTTGAGCATTGGAGTTGGGAGGAGAAGGAGCCTGAGTTTTAGCCGAAGCAAGAAGATCTCTACCTCGCCGTGAGGGACGTGACACCGGGTGGAGAGATTGTTGAGGTTTCAGAATTCTCTCTTCTCCCTTCTGAAGACAATCTGTGTTGGATTGAAGATCACACCTTGTGTTTTCAGCAGTTCCAATAACAATTGTTGGTAGATTACTCTTAGAATTCTATTCAGTATTGTTTTCATTGATTTTCTTCAGTTATCCATCTCCAATCTTGTTCACCAGTCTGTTCATCCAGATTCCAGCAAACCCGCAGGTTCAGAGAGAAGAATCGCAAGCACAGACCCTCTGTGCAAGCGATTCAGCGCGCTGAACCTTGCACCACCACACCTGCGCGGCTGTGAGAGGCAGGTCGCGCGTCTTGCAGGTGCAGCCTCGCGCTACGAGGAGCACCGCACGGCCGTAGCGCGCGAGCGGCTACGGCGTGCGAGGGTCGCTCACACGCAGGCACCTTTGCGCGCAGGCATCTTTGCGCGCAGGCATCGCATGCCCCGAGCGCAAGCGCTCTTGCATACAGCGACCACCGCAAGCAGCTCGCGCTAGCTTGCAGCGATCGCTGTGCTCTGTGCGCAGAGGCACAAGCACACTAGGTGCTTGTGTTTTTGTCTTCTTCACAAGCGTGAGCTTGTGAGCAAGAGAACTTATTATACTTACCTAAGGTGATTAATTAAATTTCCCTGAAGATAGTTAAGTTGATTAAAAGAACTGAGTTATATATTTCCCGAGATAAACTAACTCAAAAGCGAGAATCAGTACTGTCTTACCTGCTCCCTATGGATCGACCCTCACTTGCCCTAAGCCGTGAGGTTTACAAATTCGTTGTATATGCTCAAATCCTCACACGTATTAACTGCTAAATAACCAGTAAAAATATTTAAAATTTGAGATTACCAACTGGCCCCGTTGCCGGGGAGCACGGTATTACAGTAGGAATTTTTTGTTTTTCTGAATCTACAGTCGTTCTTTATTATCCTCTTATGCTGAAGGACTTTAAAATCCTCAGCTCATCGTCTGCTAACATTTTGCTGAAGATTTATGGTAGTTACACGCTCAGGAGCTGGTGAGAAGTCTGCAGAAAAAATTATTAGAGACGCCACTCTGGATTCTACAGTTACAGAACCAAAAATTCAGTAGAGAACTATGGCTGAAGAGGTTCATCAGCAGCATGAGAGGAGGAGGACCATGCTGGACAGGTCGACACCGTCGGGAAGCCTACGACAAACCGAGGTAAATCTGAACATCGGCGACGGTATTTCATTTCGATACGACAATGCATTAATTAATTCCATGCCTGAGTTTAATGGATTGCCTGCCCAAAACCCATTAGAATTCCTTCATGATTTTCATATTAGATGCTCGTCTCAAAATGTTCCAGGAATATCTACAGAAATACTTAAAATGAAATATTTTCCTTTGACGTTAAAAGATAAAGCATTCGCATGGTATCGTAATCTAGGAATTAATTTTAATTCTTGGGAAGAAATGCAAGGAAAATTTCTGCAGAAATTTTACCCTCTCTCCAAAACCAACTTTTACAGAAGAGAAATTCACAATTTCCATCCCCATCACGGAGAAGCCTTTAGTGAATCATGGGCGAGATTCAATGACTTGTTGAGGAAATGTCCTCACCATGGCATTGAGCAATGTCAATTAGCTCAAATATTTTATGAATCTCTCGCTGATTTTATGAAAAACAAAGTAAATCTCGCTACGGGCGGAACGTTTTATACCGCATATGAGGATGAAGTTTTCGATATTTTGGAGAGAGTTGCAGAAACTGACTTGCAGGATATTGGAGCCAATCAGAATGGGAGAAACCTACAGCCAAAAAGAGCAGGAGTTCTGCAGGTCAACACCAAGGAGGGGGAGCTACAAGCGGGTTTAAGAGAGACCAACCTGAAATTGGAGGAGCTCCCCTCAACCTTCAAGAACGTTTTTTTAGGTAATTCTCCCATTGTTAAAGCTAAAATCTGCTCTCTCTGTTTTAGCAGGGAACATGAAGATGGAGCTTGCCAGTCCATGGAGGAAGAAGTGAAAGCCTTCAATCAACCTCAACAACCATGGCTGGCCAAAAGAGAGTCGAATTTCAAAGTGGAGAGAGCTTTACCCAAGGGAACAAAGCTCCTTTTCAACACCAATTTCAGCAGAAGCAGCAGTTTCAATCAAGACACCAACAACAGTATCAGGCTCCCTCTCAAACTCAGCCTGATTTCTCTACACTAACCCCGGTTATTTCAGATATGATCGAGAAGCAAAATCAGAAGTTGAGAGCGGAGATGGAGATGCGCATGCAAGTCATGATGGAGTTCCAAACGAAGCAAATGTTGGAGTCCCAAGAACAGATGAGGAAGCTATTGGAGAGCTTCAGACCTGCACCACCTGAACACCAAGGTATAACTCTAGAACCCCATTACACATCATATAAACTTCCCACGAAACCGGTAATAAATCCATGCAACCTACATCATGTGCAACACTCCATTCATGATGATACGAATGGAGAAGATCTTGAAGTTCTAGCAATCTCAAAATTGAGAAATGGAAAGGAACTTCAGGATCCTTATCAGAATTCTATAGAGAATTCTAAGAAGGGGAATGAACCAAGAGGGGAAGAAGGAGAGGATTCTCCCTACGTGGAGGAACCTCTACCTTCTACGAGTGGGCAACATGTTCCTTACCCTTCAGCTTTAAATAGAAAAAAACCGACTCTTGATTATGAAAATAGATTACTTGAGAACTTTAAAAGAGCCATCATGACTGTTACTGTAGAGGACATGCTTAGGTGTGCACCCTCCCTAAAGAAATACCTTAAGGATTCTTGCACCATTAGGAAGCCT
The DNA here is from genome assembly GCF_029677425.1 of Wolffia australiana. Taxonomy (NCBI): domain Eukaryota; kingdom Viridiplantae; phylum Streptophyta; class Magnoliopsida; order Alismatales; family Araceae; genus Wolffia; species Wolffia australiana. The sequence continues at coordinate 4,497,643 of NC_135836.1, read as the reverse complement.
AGGGAAGTAGTTAAATTATCTGAAAATGCCTCTAGCATTCTTAATTCCATCCCTATTAAGATGAGAGACCCCGGAGCCCCTTTCATTACATGTGAAATAGGAGGAAATACCTTTTCTAAAGTTTTATTAGATACGGGAGCGAGCATAAGCATCATCCCAACGGCATTATATGAGGAGTGTGGATTTGGAGACTTGGAGGAAATACATATGGATTTACTCCTAGCTGATGGAACTGTTAGGCAACCTGAGGGAAGGTTAACCAATTTCACGATCACTGTAGAGAATTGCGAAATACCTGTAGATTTTATAGTGACTGATGTAAAGATATTGGGAAACATTAGCTTAGCTCCTATTATCTTAGGAAGACCATTTTTAGTTACGGCAAAAACGATTATGGATTGGGAGAAGGGGACGGTGGAGTTTAAAATTGGAAAGGAGAGAGTCCAACTTGATATATCAAAAATGATGAAGTGTCCCTTAGGAAGCAATGAGGAGTTAAAATTGTGTGCAGGGGGTGACGGAGAGGATGTGATTAAGGAATACTTGTCACAAGTAGAGGGCAGAGAGCTAGAGGAAGAAATCATAGACTCCTTCGGTAGAGAGTAGGACCAGAATTGAAACCCTTACCCTCATCCCTCAAATATGCATATCTAGATGAGAAGAAAATCTTACCGGTAATCATTTCCTCATCACTCACTCCTGAACAAGAAAGTGACTTGCTCGATGAACTTAGGGAGCATAAAAATGCCATAGGTTGGACATTTGATGATATTAGAGGAATTCCATCTTCGATCTGTGAACATAGGATATTTTTAGAAGAGGAAGCAAGACCTTGTAGAGAGCATCAAAGGAGACTCAACCCTTAAATGAGAGAAGTTCTTGAGAAAGAAATTATTAAGTGGTTGAATGCAGGAATTATTTATGCCATATCCGACAGTAGATGGGTGAGTCCCGTACACATGGTACCAAAGAAGTCTGGAATTACAGTGGAAGTGAATGAAAAAGGGGAAGAGGTGCAGAAGAGATTGACCACTGGATGGAGAGTATGTATTGATTATAGGAAGCTAAACAAGGCGACCAAGAAAGACCATTACCCTCTACCCTTTATGGATCAAATATTAGAAAAGTTGTCGGGGCAACAATATTTTTGTTTTCTTGACGGTTATTCAGGGTACAACCAAGTAAACATCCATCCTGATGATCAAGAGAAGACAACATTTACGAGTCCCGTAGGGACATATGCCTTTAGGCGTATGCCTTTCGGGCTATGCAATGCCCCCGCCACATTTCAGCGATGTATGAATGCCCTCTTTTCTGATTTAGTAGGAGAATGTCTAGAAATCTTTATGGATGATTTTTCAGTATTTGGATCTACCTTTGCAAACTGCTTCCTAAGCCTCACCAAAGTATTGAAGAAGTGCATTGAGTCCAACCTTGTCCTAAGCTGGGAAAAATCTCATTTCATGGTGCAGGAGGGAGTAGTGCTGGGACACACGGTAAGCAACCGTGGATTGGAAGTGGACAAGGCTAAGATCGAAATCATCTAGGGCCTTCCACCTCCAACCAACCTAAAAACCCTTAGGGGTTTCCTCGGCCACGCGGGTTTCTATAGACGTTTCATTCTTAACTTTGCTAAAATTTCCAAACCTCTTACAAATCTTTTATCGTCTAAGAACAATGAGTTTGAACTAACACTAGAAGCTAAAGATGCATTTTATAAATTGAAGGAAGCCTTAGTTAATGCATCTATCTTGCAAGGGCCCGATTGGACCCTTCCTTTTGAACTAATGTGTGATGCTTCTGATTTTGCAGTAGGTGCAGTGTTAGGTCAGCGAATCGACAAGAAACCCGTGGTCATCTACTACGTCAGTAGAACCTTAGTGGACGCGTAACTAAATTATACTACTACCGAGAAGGAACTGCTGGCCATTATTTTTGCTTTAGAAAAGTTTAGATCTTACTTGTTAGGTAGTAAAATTACTATTTTTTCTGATCATGCAGCTATTAGATACTTGTTAACGAAGAAGGAGGCCAAACCTAGGTTGATTAGATGGGTGCTTTTATTGCAGGAATTTGATTTAGAGATCAAAGATAAGAAAGGGTGTGAAAATGTAGTAGCAGATCATCTCTCTCGAATCATGAGCACCCAACCTGAGATTATAAATGATGCATTTCCTGATGAATATGTCCTAACCGCACAAGGAACATCGCTTCCTTGGTACGCGCACATTGTCAATTTTTTGGTTTCATGAAAAATTCCCACAGGATGGACGTCTCATCAGAGGAAGAAGCTGCTTAAGGATGCACGATTTTACTTTTGGGAAGATCCGGAGCTATTCCATCAAGGCCAAGATCAAATTTTGAGGCAGTGTGTCCCCGAGAGCGAGCAAAGAAGCATTTTGGAATTCTGTCATTCCAAACCCGGAGGGGGACACTACTCGGCCAAGGTAACCGCTCATAAAGTTGTTGAATCGGGTTTCTTTTGGCCTACATTATTTCATGACGCCCAGAAATTTTATAATACTTGTTTAGCATGCCAAGCATCCATCAACATAAATAGGAAAGATAGAATGCCCCTACAACCCATCCTAGAAGTAGAAATATTTGATTTATGGGGAATCGATTTTATGGGACCCTTCCCTAGTTCTAATGGGTATGAATATATTTTGATGGCTGTCGATTATGTCTCCAAATGGGTAGAAGGCATTCCCTCCAAAACCAATGACAGTAAGGTAGTGACTAATTTTATTGAGAAAAACATCTTTTATAGATATGGATGCCCACGAGCTATCATTAGTGATGGAGGTTCCCACTTTACAAACTACAACTTTAGGAACCTCCTCAAGAAGTTTGGTGTCCATCATCGAGTCACTACTCCTTATCACCCTCAAGCCAATGGCCAAGTTGAATTGTGCAATCGGGAGGTTAAGAAAATTTTGAGGAAAATAGTGCGTCCGGATGGGAAAGATTGGTCTTGGAAGCTAGACGAGGCATTATGGGCCTATAGGACCGCTTACAAAACTCCTCTCGGCATGTCTCCCTTTCGACTTATCTTTGGGAAGGCTTGTCACCTACCACTTGAGTTAGAACACAAGGCCCTGTGGGCTATTAGGAAACTCAACCTAGATTTGGATAGAGCCGGCAAGCATAGACTTCTTCAATTGAATGAGTTGGAAGAGTTAAGAAATGAGGCTTATGAGAATTCGAAGATTTATAAAGCCAAGATGAAGATGTTTCATGATAAGAGCTCGAAGAGACGAATTTTGGTAGAGAATCAAAAAGTATGGCTTTACAACTCTAGATTAAAACTCTTTCCAGGAAAATTGAAAACACGATGGGATGGCCCCTTCCTTGTTCGGCAGGTTTTTGAGAATGGAGCGGTTACCATTTTTGATCCTACATCTCAAAGACAATTCACTGTGAATGGGCAACGGCTCAAACCCTACTTAGAAGAAGAAGATCTTAATAGCCCCATGAGTATTACTTTAGAAAAGCCACCGCACGAGAGCTCATGATCTGACTAGTTTTTGCTTCCATTTCCTATTTTCTCTGTTTTGTTATTTTGCCGTGTTTTGTTTTTGTTTTCTTCATTTTTGTTTCTGTCTTCGTGTGCAGCTACTCCTATCCAAGCTAGGTACACCGTCATTGGACAACAGGAATGCTGATCGCCGCCTTTCCTTCCATGGTTTGATCTCTCTTTCTCCTTTCTCTTAATTATGATTTGTCATGTAGGAACATGCCTTTTTCTTGGGGGAGAGGGGAGTACAGTTGCATGCATCATCCATTAAAATTTTTTCGTTTTGCATTCACAAACCACGGATATTTGATGATCCTAGGAGATGCTTGTCCAATGATATGCATGATAATTCGATTCTTTTCAAAAGGGTAGAAGTGCAAGAGTGGCCAGCTAGGAAATCCTAGGTGAAGTAAGCTTAGCTAGGTGCACTATGATACGTACTATTACATCCACATCTCTTACCATTATATTTCTCTCACCTCACCACCGACTTCGGGTTGAGTTAGCACTTACATGCACGAAATTTTTAGCTTTAGTGGAGAGTAGGGTTAGTTCTAATTCATTGGCAATATTATTATGATGTGAGTGAAGCTCCCTGAACCAAGAAGGATACAAAACTTCGTCGGGGGAATAAGCTGCCGGTCTACTAAGGATGGCACATGGGTAGTGGATAAGCGCCACCAAATTATAAAGTGAAAGCTGCATTGTGCAAAAACAAGCAAAAGCTTGCATCATAGTTACTAAAGTTGATTGTCATAAAAAATGACCAACAAGCAGCAAATGCCAAAGAAAATAAAGGTGGAAAGCTGTCTCCCATGTGTTTGAGCCGATGCTACTATAGCCATAGTATTGAGCTACCATTAGCACCGCTCTCCACGCCTTGTTCAGTAGTGCGCTTGGGGTGTTAACTCGACCTTACTCCATATACTATGTACTTACTATATGTACTCCGTAGATCAAGTGCACTTAGTTGAGGTAGAAGGCTGAGATAGATCCTAAATTTCTCCTATGCTGGTAAAGTTCAATTGCTGAAAATACTCCTTGAAAAGAGCATGAATCAAAGCTATCGGAAGTCGAAAGTCAACTTGAGATCATCTTTTATTCTCACCTGCATTTCATTACTAAGGGACTAGTAATGACCTAACTAGGGGGGTGTTTGATGACTCTCAAATATGTCATCAAATAATTAAACTTTTTAGTTTTCCTTCATCAAAATTATAATGTTAATTCATGCTAATATCATGCATATGCATCATTTTATGAAATCACTAACCGCACTTGATCCTTTGAATCAAGTGGAATATATTTAACATTTTAAGGTAAGTAAACATTCAGAGACAGGTTAAGAAGATCAAGGAAAGAGACGAGGATCAAGAGGAGCGGGCAAAAATTCAAAAAAGCAGAAATTACGAAAATGCCCCTGGGTATGACTTAAGAGAAACCTATAAATACTCTCTTGAGAGTTGATTTTAGGTTATTCAGAATTTCTCTCAAGGAGCTAAGGCTTGGAGAGGAAGAATTCCTGCACCCTCCAAGAGCTGCTGAGCATTGGAGTTGGGAGGAGAAGGAGCCTGAGTTTTAGCCGAAGCAAGAAGATCTCTACCTCGCCGTGAGGGACGTGACACCGGGTGGAGAGATTGTTGAGGTTTCAGAATTCTCTCTTCTCCCTTCTGAAGACAATCTGTACTGGAATGAATATCACACCTTGTGTTTTCAGCAGTTCCAATAAAAATTGTTGGTAGATTACTCTTAGAATTCTATTCAGTATTGTTTTCATTGATTTTCTTCAGTTATTCATCTCCAATCTTGTTCACCAGTCTGTTCATCCAGATTCCAACAAACCCGCAGGTTCAGCGAGAAGAATTGCAAGCACAGACCCTCTGTGCAAGCGATTCAGCGCGCTGAACCGGGCACCCGACCACCTGCGCGCGAAGCCTGTGAGAGGCAGGTTGCACGCGAATAGGTGCAGCCTTGCGCTACGAGGAGCACCACACGGCCGTAGCACGCGAGCGGCTACGGCGTGCGAGGGTTGCTCGCACGTAGGCACCTTTGTGCGTAGGCATCTTTGCGCGCAGGCATCGCATGCCCTGCGCGCAAGCTCTTGCGCACAGCGACCACCGCAAGCAGCTCGCGCTAGCTTGCAGCGATCGTTGTGCTCTGTGCGCAGAGGCACAAGCACACCAGGTGCTTGTGTTTTTGTCTTCTTCACAAGCATGAGCTTGTGAGCAGGAGAACTTACTATACTTACCTAAGGTGATTAATTAAATTTCCCTGAAGATAGTTAAGTTGATTAAAAGAACTGAATTATATATTCCCCGAGATAAACTAACTCAAATGCAAGAATCAGTATTGTCTTACCTGCTCCCTGTGGATCGACCCTCACTTGCCCTAAGCCGTGAGGTTTCCAAATTCGTTGTATAAGCTCAAATCCTCACACGTATTAACTGCTAAATAACCAGTAAAAATATCTAAAATTTGAGATTATCACTGAACCGGGCACCCGACCACCTACGCGCGAAGCCTGTGATAGGCAGGTCGCACGCGCGCAGGTACAGCCTTGCGCTACGAGGAGCAGCGCACAGCCATAGCGCGCGAGCGGCTACGGCGTGCGACAGTCGCTCGCGCGCAGGCATCGCATGCCCTGAGCGCAAGCGCTCTTGCGCACAGCGACCACCGCAAGCAGCTCGCGCTAGCTTGCAGCGATTGTTGTGCTCTGTGCGCGGAGGCACAAGCACACCAGGTGCTTGTGTTTTTGTCTTCTTCACAAGCGTGAGCTTGTGAGCAGGAGAACCTATAGAATTTTTATAATAAGTATATTTACAATTAAAACGGGGGTCATTCTGCCACAAGAGAACTTACTATACTGACCTAAGGTGATTAATTAAATTTCCCTGAAGATAGTTAAGTTGATTAAAAGAACTGAATTATATATTCCCCGAGATAAACTAACTCAAAAGCGAGAATCAGTACTGTCTTACTTGCTCCCTGTGGATCGACCCTCACTTGCCCTAAGCCGTGAGGTTTACAAATTCGTTGTATAAGCTCAAATCCTCACACTACACATCAGTTAAATAATCAGTAAAAAACACTTAAAAACTCGAGTTTATCACTCTCCACCTCTCTCTCTCTCTCTCGCTCGCAATCTATCTCTGTGCCTCGCTGTCTCCATCTCTTCCGCAAGCTCACTCATTCTTTCTCTCTCTCTCGTACCGTGTCTCTCTCTCCCAAACTCACTCTCCCTCTCCCTCTCTCTCTCTCTCACACCTTCCTTTCTCTCGCAATCTCTGTGCATTTCTCTCTGCGAATCTCGCTCGCCCTCTGTCTCCCTTTATCTCTCCCCCCCCTCTCTCTATCTTTCGCTCTCGCTTGGAATCTCTTTGTGTCGCTCGCAGTCTCTCTCGGTCTCTCGTTATCTCTTTGTCGGCCGCTCTGTTTCACTAGCCCGGGTTTTTGTTATCTCCTGCTCTCTCTACCTCTCTGTGACTCTCATTTTGTGCTCTCTTATTTGCGATCTCTCTCTCTCTCCCATGTTATCCCTCTCTCCCCCTCTCTTTCCTTCGCCATTTCTCTTTTTTCCTCCTTGGCTCTCTTTTTCTTGCTCCCTTCTTCGCGATCTCTCGCCGTCTCTCTTCTTCGCTATTTCTCTTTTTTCCTCTCTGGCCCTCTCTCTAAATCTCCCTCCCTCGCGGGCTATCCCTATATCTCTCTCACTGAGTGTCTTATTCGCTGTCCTTCTCTCTGGCTCTCCTTCGCTCTCTCTCTTTTCGCTATCTTCGTGTCTCTCCCAAACCCAACGTCCCGAATTTTCTCTCTCTGCATGTGTCTTTGTCTATTTGTCAACTTCTCTTGGGGTCTGTCCCTCTCTCTGTCTGCGCTCGCCGCCCAACTCTCCGTTTGCGGAGGGGTTACGTCGCTCAGGGCCGCGTAGGATTTTCAAGGGGTAGGTTGGACCAAGGACCCATTTGTCCATATGGCCGTTTTTTTTATTTTCTGGATTAGGCCCGGCCTTTACTACTCGATGCTGACTCCTAAATGAATCCCCCCTTTGCGCAGTAAGCATCTCCATAAATACAATGGCGTCAGGCGTAGCCCGAGGCCTGCTAGCGGTTAGGAGTTAGGGGCTAGCCTTCCAGTGTTATGGCAATGGCCGTCCAGCCTTTTATATGTTTATGACGATGCTAGTGTGGGCGGTGGATCTTTAGGGTTGATGAGTGATAAGCCAAAAATAGGGTGAAAATTACGCAAAATTTTTAGCCCTTGTCGTTGTGAATTTTTGGCTTATGCAATAAAATTGATAAAACTCTACTTAATATGTATACTGATAAGTATGAGTGTCGTCCAAGGGAGGCAAGTAGGAATTTCAATTTGATTTTATTTTTGGTGTTTTAGATCCTAATTAGAGTGAATTTGATCTTCAATGAGGATCAAGTCACCCTAATTAGGTGAGAATTTAGAGAGGGGGGTAGAAGAGATGAGATGAAAAGAAGAAATGTGGGCTCTAGATTGAATTAATTGATCCAATTGGATGGATCAAAGAATTCAATTAGAGAGGTTGGAAGAAATTTTTGATTTAAGTTTTGGTTGGTTTTGAGAATTCGCTAAATCAGAAATAAAAAGGGAAATCTTAATCTCCTAAGAATTAAAACTAAATTTTATAGAGTTTTCTTTTGGAATGCAATTGAATGCCAAGGTAAATCCCTCAATTTCTCCTCTCAATCCTAATCAGGGCTTGTACATGCCGCTCAAGCCAAGCGATTTAGAAGTTCAGATCAGAATAGAGATGAAGAAACAAACAACTTAACCTAATTCATTCAAAATGCATAAAAGTTCAAATACAATCAAGGAAAAAAAGTACCAGATAACTTGATCCAAGCTAGAGCTCCTCCCTGTCTTGCAGCTGTGATAGAGCACCATCCAGGATGAGCTCCCCCTCTCGAAATTTAGCTTTTATACTTAGGTTATAGGGTAAAAATCACCATTTTACCCCCGTTTAGTACTTAATATTTATCTATCAATGTAGGCTAGATCTGAATGATCTAACCGTACAGATAGAAAGAGGGGATCAAGATGAACAAATCCATAAAAAATCATCTCAATCAGACGTCAGGATCAAAAGTTATTAATAAATCAATTTTAAACCAATTTAATCCATTGGATTTAAAATTGATTTATTTATTAGTTTCGTTTTTAAACACGCAATGACGTGTCGCTCTCTCATTGGCTGGCGCATTTTGAATCCTCCTTTTTGAAGAAAAGTCCTTAAAAAGCCTGGAATTGCTTTTGGACGCCGCCCAAAAGTAATTGCGTATATGCCCCTGGCGCACTCTCTCTCCTCCGATCTCTCCTAAAAGATTAAAAATATATATTACAAATTGCAATAAAACCCTGTATGAATTTAAATAGGATATTTACGCCTGCCGTGGCGACCGAGAGTTGTTTTCAGGGTCTTTTTGCAACGAAACGTTGCAAAAAGGCCCCGAAAAGTCTAGAAATTGCATAAATACATTTTTTTTCTCTTATAAATATGCCCTTTCTTCATAGAATAAATGCATTTCTTCTTGAAATAAATCCCATCAAATTCCTAAAAATTCGAAAAAATTCTATAAAATTCTAGAAAATTCCCTGATTAATTCCCATGTTGATAAATGTCGAAATAAACTTTTTAATCTGCCATTTTCATCCAAAAATAATTATTTCGAGCTTCAATAAATCCTTAAAAATTCATATAATTAACAGAAAATTAGGGAAAAATCAGAAATTACTTGGAAGCATTATTTTTGTGTAAATATATGATAACAACCCAAATTTAAGCCTTTTAAATGCATAAATCATGCTAATAACATAAAATAAAGACCGAAATTAGGGTTTTATCAATGAGGGGATGGGATGTTGGAGACGTGCAGCAACGATGGACAAAATGGTGATGCTCTTTAGAAATGGTCATGAGTGGTGTTGCATAATGGCGTTGAAACTTGTGATACAATATCAGCCATGTGCGCGAGACTAGGATTAAACGCCTAGTCATACCTTATTGGGCGTCATAACCGTACTAGGAGTTAGCAAGCGGGTCTCGCTTTGGGAGGCTTCCCAGACCCCAAAGGGGGCCCAGTAAAATGGGGCCTTCGATTTTATCCTGAACGCACTTAAGGTAACTGGGGCACATTTCACACCTTCCGAGCCTAATTCGCCTTTTAAACTCGTTAAAAGTATTGCGTTGTGCACCTGTCATGCGGATGTGGCCGTTAAAGCTTATTCTGGCCTCAGCTGGTGCGACGCTGAGAAGCATCGCCTGTGATTTTGAGGATGGCCCAATGTCCTTACGCTGGATGTGTGACGCCGGCCCCGCCCCCTCAGTTCCTCTAGCATCAGGTCGCGTCCACATCGACCTCCAAGTATACCGCGGTAACACGCCGCCCTCTTCTATGCGTGCGTTGCACCGGCCACACAGCATATCTCTTTGAAATCCACGTCGCTGTTCGTGGCCTTAATATCAGTCCTCCAACCGCGAGATGTCTTTGTTCCTGTTTATCGGGATGCAAGACTACACAAAAGGAGGCCAAGAGGGCGTGCCGCTAGATCGTTCCCCCACCCCACTCGCCAATTGCCGCCGTCATCAAACCTCTCCCTTACAGCGTGTGACTTTACATGGATGCTTGGACCCGGACACCTGGCCCCTTGGGGTTCCCTATATATAGCGACGCATGCCGCCTACAGAAATCATCCGGGCCTCCATATTTCTCATCTTTGTTTCCCTGCCCCCCATCGCCGCCCCCCAAGTCTCTACTTTACCATGGCGGGGAAGACTGCACTTGTGGTGACCTTCTTGATTCTAAACGTGGTTCTCTTCCAACTTGCATCGACACACCTGCTCACGGCTATTACTAGCTGCGTCGGCGGCCTCCTCCGAGTTGCTGCGTGCCGTCTTGCACTCAACCTCATCAAGATTGTTGGAACCACCGATGCTGTCACGAGTAGCTACTATGCGTTGACTGCAACCCTTACGCCTGTGCAGGCCAGTAAATGCCTCTGTGCCGTAGCCAAGATTAACGTTCTTAGGCTTGTCGTCGACGTCAGCCTCCCGGGGGACATTAACCTGTTGCTGAAGGCCTGCGGCCAGCAGGTTCAACTCCTTGGATGCTAAGGGAGCAGCCGACAACGTTCTCCGCACCGATTTCACGCCCAGATTTTCCGTAACTTTGTTTCCACAACCCTCCTCGTCTTTCCTAGTCATTAACCATCCGTTCAGTTCATGTCACCCCCCTTGTAACAGCCTCTGTCTCACGCACCTTCCACCCCGCCGGGGTACAACATCTTGTTTAAGGCCTGACCCGCTATGATGCGTCCCCTGATAATAAAAGCGAGGGCTCCTCTCTCCTCCTCCTCGTGTTCTGCCCTCCGCGCACCGTGCAAGACGTCCTTGGTTGACACACATTTATCTTCCGGATAATAAACCTTAAAAAAAGACTCGCGGTCATACACCTCTGTGTTGGCTTCTTTCATTGTAGGGCACATACTAATAAACATCCGCTCCTGCTTTTTAATGCCTTTTCTCAAGCCTCGAGAACTCTCGAGAGGAGCCGGAACGAAATACCCATTAGCCAGCTCGATCTTAAACGTTGTAAAGTAATTTTAACAACGAAATCATCCATCTTCGAGCACGGTATTCGGCCAGGAAAGCTTGCAAAAGATCATGTATTTTCAAGCACAATATTTGGGCATGAAAGGTTGAAAAAGATGGTCCATTTTGAAGCCCAAATATTTGGTCGCAAATGAACAGTATTTCATAGTAGAGTACGTTCCCTAGTAGGCCAAGTGCATTCTCTGCCACTCGAAGATGTCGAGGAAGAAAAAATTTGTCGGATCTTCAAGAAACATATTAGGTTATCTTTAACAAGCATTCTGACATACAGTATTCAATCATGCGGTAGATTCTTTACCCTCCAGCTTACATATATAGGTCTTCCTCCTATTATAACAAGGGCCTCTTTCTGTGTGTGTGTGTGTCTCTCTCTATATCTCTGTCCGCCCATGCATCTCTTATTGTTTCCTCTATTAATCTCAATCTCTCCCTCCCCCGTCTCTCCCTCTCCGTCTCCCTCTTACTCTCTTTTGCTCTCTCTCTCTCTTTCTCTCTCTTTCTTTCTCTCTCTCTCTCTCTCTCTCTCTCTCTTTCTCTCTCTCTCTCTCTCTCTCTCTCTCTCTCTCTCTCTCTCTCTCTCTCTCTCTCTCTCTCTCTCTCTCTCTCTCTCTCTCTCTCTCTCTCTCTCTCTCTCTCTCTCTCTCTCTCTCTCTCTCTCTCTCTCTCTCTCTCTCTCTCTCTCTCTCTCTCTCTCTCTCTCTCTCTCTCTCTCTCTCTCTCTCTCTCTCTCTCTCTCTCTCTCTCTCTCTCTCTCTCTCTCTCTCTCTCTCTCTCTCTCTCTCTCTCTCTCTCTCTCTCTCTCTCTCTCTCTCTCTCTCTCTCTCTCTCTCTCTCTCTCTCTCTCTCTCTCTCTCTCTCTCTCTCTCTCTCTCTCTCTCTCTCTCTCTCTCTCTCTCTCTCTCTCTCTCTCTCTCTCTCTCTCTCTCTCTCTCTCTCTCTCTCTCTCTCTCTCTCACTCTCTCTCTCTCTCTCTCTCTCTCTCTCTCTCTCTCTCTCTCTCTCTCTCTCTCTCTCTCTCTCTCTCTCTCTCTCTCTCTCTCTCTCTCTCTCTCTCTCTCTCTCAGTCTTTCTACCACACTGTTTGTCGGACCCAGTTTCTCTCACTCTGCCTCCCCTTGTCTTTGTGTCTCTCTCTTGGCATCCCCTCTTACTCTCTTTGTCTCTCTGGCTCTTCGTTTCTCTCCGTCTGTGTCTCTCACCCACTATCTCTCTTAATGTGTCTCTTGAGCTCTCTCTCTCTCTCTCACTTACTTTCTCTCTCCCTATCTCTTGGTCTCTCTCTTACACTCTATTTCTTGGTCTCTCTCACGTTCTCGTTAGTGATCTCTTGGTCTCTATCACCCTCTCTATCTCCCTCCCTCTCTCTCACTCTCTATCTCCATCTAGCGCCTCTTCTTTATCTCCCCTAGTCTCGGTCTCATTCTTCTTGTTGATGTGTCTGTCTGGGTCTCTACCTCTTTTGCTTTTGGTCAATCTCTCTTTCTCTTCCTTACGGCTCTCTTGTTCTCTCCCCCTCTTTCTCTCTCTTTCTATCCTTATCTCTCTCTTTCTCAATTGATCTCTCCATCTGTTTTGACCAGGGTTGCCGTCTCTCGGCTTTTTTCTTCAGATTTAATCATCTGCTCTCGCCATCTCTCACGCACTATCTCTCCTTCGTTTTCTCCTTTCTTCTTAATCACCCTACCTCTCTCCAGTCCTCTCTATCTCTCTCCCTTTCTCTTCTTTTTTTACGGGACGCTCTCTCTTCTACTTTAACGACTGTTTCTGTTTCTCCCTTTTTTTCTCTTGAATTTTCTATGCTCTACCGCTCTTGAACTTTTATTTTCTAGGCAATTACATTTCTCTCAGAGAGAAAGGGATTTTCCCTTCTCTTTCGGAGCCCAATGCATTTCACCGCTCTTGAACTTCCAACTCTCGGTTTTTCTTCCAGCTCATTTCACTTGCGTTCACCCTCCCACACGCAATTTCACATTTCTCACTCTCTTCGTTTCAGTCTCTCGATTTTTGTCCCCCTGTTTTTTCTTATCTACGTTGGTCGTGTAAATCTCTCTTCGGCTCTGTCTCACCTCTCTCTCTCTCTCTCTAAGAGACCCACACACACAAGGTGTCTCTCGCTGTCTCACTCTTTCTCAACCTCTCCTTCTCTCTCGCAATTTTACCGTGTCTCTATCTCGCTTTCTCCCCTGGAATCTCACTCCCCTCTCTCTTTCGATCCCAAAATCTCACTTTTCCTCTCCTTCTCTCCCTCTCTCCTGCAATGTCACTATGTCTCTACCTCTCTTTCTCCCTCGCAGTCTCACTCTCCTCTCCCTTTCGCTCATGCAATCACCCTCTCCGACTCTCTCTCTCTCTACTGCAATCTCACTCTCCGTCTCTCGCTCTCTCTCTTCCGCAGTCTCACTCTCCGTCTCTCTCTCTCTCCCGCAATTTCACTCTTCTTCCCTACCTCTCTCTCTTTGTCTTCCCCGGAATCTCACTCTCCCTCTATCTCTCTCTCCACCCTCCCGCAATTTCACTCTCTGCCTCTCTATCTCTCTCTCGCTCACAATCTATCTCTGTGCCTCCCTCTCCTTATCTTCCGCAAGCTCACTCGCTCTTTCTCTCTCTCGTACTGTGTGTCTCTCTCTCCCAAATTCACTCTCTCTCTCCCTCTCTCTCTCACTCTCACCTTCCTTTTTCTCGCAATCTCTGTGTGTTTCTCTCTGCAAATCTCTCTCGCCCTCTGTCTCTCTTTATCACTCTCTCCCCCCCCCTCTCTGTCTTTCTCTCTCGCTTGGAATCTCTTTGTGTCGCTCGCGGTCTCTCTCGGTCTCTCGTTATCTCTTTGTCGGCCGCTCTGTTTCTCTAGCCCGGATTTTTATTATCTCCCGCGCTCTCTCTACCTCTCTGTGACTCTCATTTTGCGCTCTCTTCTTTGCTATTTTTCTCTCTCTCTTTCTCTCTCTCTCTCCCGTGTTATCCCTCTCTTCCCTTCTCTTTCCTTCGCCATTTTGTCAACGTGCAACCGCGTTGTCTCTCCGGCAAATTTCTGACAAGTGGTATCAGAGTCTAGGTTGCGGGCAGGGAGTCGATCGCGGCAGGGTACAGCCGCTGGAATCATGATCGCGCAATCAACACAAATTGATGGCCGGAAGCAATGACGGGATCGTCCAAAGGGTGATTCGTCAGGTGAGCGTCAGGACCGGGTTCCCAACGCTCACCAAGACCAACTACTCCGTCTGGGCGCTACTCATGAAGGTAAAGCTGAAGGCCCGGTTGCTCTGGAGCCCCATTGAGGAAGGAGGCGCCGAACCCCATGAAAAATGTAGGTGCTCGACGCGCTCTGCAGTGTCGTATCGTCGGAGATGTGGCCGGTGATTGCAGACAAGGATACGGCCAAGGAAGCGTGGGAAGCTACCGCCACCATGCGGATCCGCGATGACCGCGTAAGGAAAACATCGGCTTAGAACTTGCGGCAACAGTTTGACTCTGCGATGTTCAAAGAGGGGAGTCTGTTGAGGACTACGTGCTGCGTCTCAACAGCATGGCGTCGACTCTCACCACTCTCGGCGAAAAATTCGAAGAGAAGTAGGTGGTGGAGAAAATAATTCGCATCGTCCCCCAATGTTTCAGGCAGATCGCGGTCCCGATCAGGACGTTGCTCGACGTATCAATGCTCACTATCGCTGATCTGGCGGGCCGGCTCAAGGCGGTAGAGGAGACACCGTCGGCTATGCACCACGAGGGCAAGCTATACTTGACTGAGGAGTGGGACACGCGACGGAATAAGCGCGATGCTGAGAACAAACATGGTGGCGGAGGCAGCAGCAACGCAGCACGCCATGGCAGATGTGGGCGCGAACTCGGCCGTGGCAGCGAAAAGGGGTCGTTGGGAGGGGGCTCGTCGGGCAACTCAAGCCGATCATATAGTGAGTGCACAAAATGCGAGAAGTTGGGCCATTGGGCTCGTGAGTGCCACTCTGATGGAGGACCATACTGGAGACGGCATGACGGGATGACATCAGCCATGCCGAGCAGCTCGCGTCGACGCTCGCCACCCAGGGTTCAAGTACCCTGCGTAAGCATCTCTATCTTCCCTTGTGTTTGTTTATGTTTTGCTTGTGTCTTTGGTTTTCATGGACTGGGCCAATGTTGGGCCTCGCCTTTTATCTTTTACTTTTGAAATTTCAATTTTATTTTCAAATTGTAAGGAGAGGCCGAACCACGTCTCGCGACGGTTCGTCCTCTCCCCACGTTCACTTGGCACCTATCCTTACTATATAAGGGGATAGCATGCCCAAGGAACATTTGAGTAATTTGTTGAAAGAATTTTTACAACTCTTGTCTCCACCTATCGTAGTGTGTAGAGTAGAGGGAATTGGCTATTCCTGCCCACGTCGACACCACTCCGTGGAGTAGAGCCTGCGTCCCCCATGTCGAGACCACTCCGTGGGAACGCGTTCAACGTTTTCGTCGAGATCACTCCGAAGAAGCTAAAAGATTCAAGAATTCCTCCCTTCTTGAAGCCAAGAAGCCCTCCGTCGAGATCACTCCGAAGGGTCTCAAGGATTCAAGAAAACATCACCAAGGGAGAAGCATCGTCAACCGTCACCCTCGAGATCACTCCGGGTACGCGTCGCCGTTGTTCCTCCCCAAGATTCACCAACCTCCTCCAAGAACGCCCTCTCCTTGGGAATCTTGGGTTGTTAGTCCCCAAGAAACGTCCAAGAAACCTCTTCTTGGAGGTTATCATCCCCGCCCCCACCGTCGTCTGCCGCCACCGTCGACCTCCTCCAAGATCCATCCAAGAAGATCAAGAAACGCCCCTCTAACACAGACTTCTTGGGTGGTTATTTTCAAGAACCCTCTTCTTGGAGGCTATCGTCCCCGCCGCTGCCATCGCCATCCACCAAGAACCACCAAGATTTGAAGAAACCGTCTTGGCATTCTTGATCAACTACCGCTCAGGAACCCCAAGGTTTCAAGAAACCACCACCTTCTTGGCATTCTTCATCCACTACCGCTCAAGAACGATCAAGGCTTCAAGAAATCTTCACCTTCTTGGCGTTCCTGATCAACTACTGCGCAAGAAATTCAAGAATCGACACGAGCCACCATCCAGAGGCATTCTTGGGGTGATTACAAGCCAAGAACCCCATCCTCCGCCCTTGTTGTGCCTCACACACGCGGAATCTCCCATTGCCTTTAACTACGTCGAGACACCATTTCACACACCGTGGACTATCGACATACAAGGTACCCTCTCCTCTCCCCTCCGTCATTCCCAGTATTATTACCGCCTTCAATGTCGTCTTCCCCTATCTCGTCTGTTGCCCTCTTTTAATTTAATCTACGGATAGGGTTAGCCACATTCATCGAGAGAGGATCTTATTTTTGTGGTTGAAAGGATATTCGTTGATTTGAACGCCGAACATCTTAGGGCCGTCACACGCCCCTTACCTCGTAGTCGTCTAGTCGGTCAAGAGGGTCATTGGGAGTTTGATCTAGGGTCAATATCTTCCCCTTGATCGGCAAAGTCTTCTTCCCTGCTTGTAAACGACCGAGTCTTGCTCATTTCTTCATCGTCATATATTCATATCATTCACGAAATTATTCATCGAATTCTTGTGGCATAATACGAGCCGACTGATCCCGGCCGATCGTAATACATCACGCTCAAAGTCCAAGAAGTAGCAGGCCCACGTCGTCCAATAAGAGGAGGGGGCTTTGCTGTTTTTTGTGGAGTCAACACTAGTCATATCGACGTCGCCGGCATCAACCTCCACTCCACGAAGCTCTACTGCGAGCCTGAAGGTAGAAGAGAAGAGGCTAGACGCCCCGACCCAGATCTAGTTGCTGGCAAAGAAGGTGTTTGCCCACCTTGGAGACGAGGAACAGCATGATGAAGAAACGTGGGTCTTGGACACGGGTGCCACGAACCACTTGTCAGATTCCCGTACGGCCTTCACCGAGCTGGATGCGGCGGTGCTCGGGTCAGTACGGTTTGGCAACGACTTGGTGGCACAGATCGAAGGTCGAGGGACTGTCATGTTCCAATGCAAGAATGGGAGCACTAGTCTTTTGAGGGGGTGTATTTCATTCGCCGATGGACAACGAACATCATCAGCGTCGGCCAACTCAATGAGGTCAGGTACCAAGTCGACATCGAAAAGGGGGCAATGAAGATCCATGAACCAGGCGGACGGCTCCTAGCAAAGGTGATGCGCGGATAGAACTGGCTGTACATCCTCCACGTCAAGCTGATTCGGTCGGTGTGCTTGGCGGCGAAGTTGGACGAGGAAGCCTGGAGATGGCACGCACGCTTTGACCATGTCAACATGGCCGCACTAAGAAAGATGGCTCGGGAGGAGCTGGTGCATGGATTGCTAGAAGTTGGTCGGTTGGACCAGTTGTGTGTGGCGTGTCTCACCGACAAACAAAAGCGGACGTCGTTTCCTGAGCAGGGTGAGTACCGGGCGCGGCGCATTCGGGAGCTGGTACACGACGACCTGTGTTGTCCACTTGCCCCGGAGACGCCAAACAGCAGCAAGTATTTCCTACTGCTCGTGGATGATCGAAGCCGATACATGTGTGTGGCCATGTTGCCTTCAAAGAATCGTGCTGCAACAGCCATCAAGGAGATCAAGGCTGGGCGGAAGGCGAGTCCGGACTGAAGATGGGAGCGCTCCATACTGATAGGGGTGGCGAATTTACCTCACACGAGTTCGCAGAGTACTGCGCAGAAGAAGGTATTCATCGTCAACACACAACGCCATACAACCCGCAGCAGAATGGCATCGTCGAGCACAAAAATGGTATGGTGGTAGCAGCCGCAAGGAGCATGCTCAAGGCGAAGGGGCTGCCAAGCTGGCTGTGGGGTGAGGCAGTGGCAACTGCTGTATACATCCTAAACCAATGCCCGATGAAGAGCGTGGATGGTATGACACCGTTCGAGGCGTGGCACGGGAAGAAGCCGGCGGTGCACCATCTGAGGGTGTTCAGTTGCATTGCCTACATCTCAATAAGCTCGAGGACTGCGGCCGCAAGATGATCTTCATCGGCTACGAGCATCAATTGAAAGCCTATTGTGTTTATGATCCCACCACGAAACGTGCCCATCCGACACGGGACGTGGTCTTCGACAAAAAAGCCAGTGGAACTGGTGCAGCAGCGCAGAACAAGGTGATGAGGGCAGCAACGGTTTCATGGTGGAATATACCATCGGGAATCAGATGCCTGTGGAGGATGATGTGCCGGGACCTGAGCAAATGTCTCCACTGTCCGGGCACTCGAGAGGGGGAACAGCACCGATCGAAGATGGAGGATATGAGGTGGAGCTCGCCGCTCCACTTAGTGTCCGCGTGGACAACCTGGATGCTGATCATGGTGATGATGCACCACTCCGTTTTCGCAACATCAACGACATCATCGGGCTGGCTTCGCCGCGTGGGCTCGCATCAGGGGCGTAAATTGCAGAGGAGCTGCACGCTGTAAGTTCTGATGAACCGGTTTTCTTTGCTGAAGCAAAGCGCCACCCAAGCTGGAAGAAGGCCCTAGAGGAGGAGATGGCGTCGATCGAGGAGAACCGCACCTGGTCCCTGGTCAATGTCCCGCACAGTCGTCGAGCGATTGAGTCAAAGTTGGTGTACAAGGTGAAGCGGGATGAAAGCGGAGCCGTGGTGAAGTACAAAGTGCGCTTGGTGGTGAAGGGCTACGCGCAACGCCAGGGGATCGACTACGATGAGGTGTTCGCACCTGTGGCACGGTTGGACACGGTGCGCCTTCTCATTGCTCTCGCGGCACACGAGGGGTGGGAGGTGCATCATATGGACGTGAAGTCGGCATTTTTGAATGGAGATCTCTAGGAGGAGGTGTACGTGGAGCAGCCCACCGGTTTTATCATCGCCGACAACGATTACAAGGTGTTCAAGCTGAAGAACGCGCTCTACAGCTTGCATAAAGCACCAAGGGCCTGGAATGCGAAGTTGGACAACACGCTAACGTCGTTCGAATTCAAGAGGAGTCCCTTAGAGCAGGCCATCTACACCAAGCGGAAAGGGAATGCGTAGTTGGTGGTGGGGGTGTATGTCGACGACCTAGTCATCACCGGTGCCAATTGCGACGACATCAGGCAGTTCAAGAAGGAGATGGCTGAGGCATTCCGGATGAGCGACCTCGGCCTGCTTCGCTACTACCTCAGCATTGAAGTGAAGCAGAGCGCGGGGGGCATCTCGATCAGCCAAAGAGCCTACGCCGCCAAGATTCTGGAGAGGAGCGGCATGACAAGGTGTAATCCTTGTCAGATACCAATGGCTACACGTCTGAAGCTGAGCAAGAGAAGTGAGGAACCACTGGTTGATGTAACAACGTACAGAAGCATCGTGGGGAGTCTCAGGTATCTGGTCAATACTCGTCCAGATCTTGCTTTCGCTATTGGATATGTTAGTCGTTTTCTAGAGGAGCCGCGAAAGGATCACCTGGCAGTTGTGAAGCAAATTCTCCGCTATGTAGCTGGAACCAAGAGCTGGGGTCTTAGGTTCGAAAGAAAGGAGGAGGTCCAGTTGACAGGGTTCAGCGATGGTGACTTCGCTGGTGATGTTGATGCTCGAAAGAGCACAACTGGAGTCATTTTCTTCTTGGCCAGCAGCCTAATTACTTGGCAATCGATGAAGCAGGAAGTGGTGGCTCAATCTAGTTGTGAGGTAGAGTACATTGTGGTTGCCAATGCCGTCTGCCAAGGTTTGTGGCTCACCCGGATGCTAGCACAAATGCAGGTCTGAACTCCAAGGGTACCAACGTTGAGGGTGGACAACACGTCTGCCATTGCAGTGATCAAGAATCAAGTTCTCCATGGACGAACCAAACCCATTGAAGTAAAGTATCATCTTGTGCGGGAATCGGCAGAGAAGGGACAAATCAGCGTGGAGTTCATCAAGAGTGAAGAATAGGTAAGTGATATTTTGACAAAGCCACTGGAAAAAGGCAAGTTCCATGAGTTTCGCGCCAAGATTGGCCTCGTTAATGTAGGGTGAGCACAGCAAAGCTCAGGAGGAGATTGTCAACGTGAGCCTTGCACGTGGGTTCGTGGCCACGTAACTGCATAGTGGGCAGGGTGTGCAGTGATGCGGAAGTTTCTCCACCCCAGGCAACACTGGCCGATCGTGGTGATCGGTAGTTATTTTTATTCCCTGTAGTTTACCTATTTAAGAAGATGTAATAGGTTCTTTATAACATAGCTTTTTCTGAGTTTAAAAAGAGACGTGCTCCTTCTGTCACTGGTATCGGTGGTGATCTCGCCGGCGACGTCCAACCGCATCGTTTCTCCGGCAAATTTCTGACACATTTCTCTTTTTTCCTCCTTCGCTCTCTTTTTCTCGCTCCCTTCTTCGCGATCTCTCGCCGTCTCTCTTCTTCACTATTTCTCTATTTTCCTCTCTTGCTCTCTCTCTAAATCTCCCTCCCTCGCGGGCTATCCATATATCTCTCCCCTTCAATCTCTATCTCTCTCGCTGAGTGTCTTATTCACTGTCCTTCTCTCTGATGGAAATATATGTGGCCGGCAAGCCAATCAAACATTCCACATCTCGTTCTATATTCATTAATAGAACATATTCATTATAATGCACGTGTGATGCGTATAATGAAGTCCATGAATACATGATCGGACATAGTGAATTATGATGAGATCGTAATACGGAGATCACTAGTCTTTAAGCATGTGTTCTAAACATTCCTATTCAAAGGATACGTGAGAAGGACATCGAAGTATCCGGATAGGATAGCACTATCTAGCCTCACTCATATGATGATTATGGCCGGTCCCGTAGCCATTAGTGTGGCGACACTAAGGATAGATAGTGGGTGCTCTTTAGTGGAAAGAGTTCACTGAATTGATCCGTACGAATCCCTGAATGGTATTATACCGAACTGTCAATCAGGTTGATTCACGTCACGGTTGTGTAAGTGATCCTTAGACCTGAGACACCAAAGATGTCTTGTGGACGGATGGTTGTACTTTGGCTATGGCCAACGAGTCTCTAGTCATGGGATTCTAAACGGTCTTAGTTCTGGTGCATCAAGAAGTACATGAAGGCGATTGAGTGGTCAAGATGGGATCATCCACCCTCGGCATAAGAGGTGACAGTTTAAGGAAGACGATGCAACGAAGTCCTTGGCCAAGGCAGTGAAATATCAGAGAAGAGTTCTCCGATGACTTCCGAATGCATCACTACTAACTCGGATGACCGATTAGGGTTTGACAGTTGACCATACCCTATCTCAACCAAGGATTGTCAAGTGGATAAGGAATTATACGTACACGGTAACCGATGATGAACAGGCTTCATGAGTGATTCGATATACACTCCTTTGTACCTTCTAGAGCACAAGGTGTAGCTTGAACCCCGCGTGTTAGAGACTCGACCTATCGATTGGGTTAAATTGATCCAACATTTATTTATCTATATGTTGATATAGTTAATTAATTTGGAAGGCCAATAAAGGTTATTGGGCCACTAGAGTCGTTAACTAGACTGATACATGGGCCTAGAGGATCACACGCAAATGGTCTTTTGGACGTTCGAAGATATACTTAAGTTTTGGTGGTTTTATGAAAAATACCCACTTAGTATAAATTGTTGAAGGCCCTAAACGAAATTCACCCAGGCCAGAATTGTTCAGGGGCCTTTCCCCTTCTTCTCCACTCTTCCCACACCCCCGCTCCATCCCTGATGTAATCCGAACAACGTAACGACACCGACGAAGAAAGAACGGGGCTCGTCAATGAGAACGGGATGCGCCGAGGACCATGTGGATACGTCTAGAGGCTGCATCCTTCAGCCGCTCCACTCATCTCCCTAGAACCCAACACTCTCTGGCTCTCCTTCGCTCTCTCTCTTTTCACTATCTTCGTGTCTCTCCCAAACCCCCCCTCCCGAATTTTCTCTCTTTGCATGTGTCTTTGTCTGTCTGTCAACTTCTCTTGGGGTCTGTCCCTCTCTCCGTCCCACTCGTCGCCCAACTCTACGTTTGCTCAAGGGTTACGTCTCTCAAGGCCGCGTAGGATTTTCATGGGGTGGGTTGGACCAAGGACCCATTTGTCCATATGGTCGTTTATTTTATTCTCTGGATTAGGCCCGGCCTTTAATACTCGATGCTGACTCCTAAATGGATCCCCCCTTTGCGCAGTAAGCATTTCCATAAATACAATGGCGTCGGGCGCAGCCCGAGGCCTGCTGGCGGTTAGGAGTTAGGGGCTGGCCTTCCAGTGTTATGGCGAAGGCCGTCCAGCCTTTTATATGTTTATGACGATGTTAGTGTGGGCGGTGGATCTTTGGGGTTGATGAGGGGATGGGATGTGGGAGACGTGCAGCAACGATGGACAAAATGGTGATGCTCTTTAGAAATGGTGTTGAGTGGTGTTGCAGAATGGCGTTGAAACTTGTGATACAATATCAGCCGTGTGCGCAAAACTAAGATTAAACGCCTAGTCATAACTTATTGGGCGTCATAACCGTACTGGGGAACATTTCACACCTTCCGAGCCTAATTTGCCTTTTAAACTCGTTAAAAGTCTTGCGTTGTGCACTTGTCATGCTGATGTGGCCATTAAAGCTTATTTTGGCCTCAGATGGTTCGACGCTGAGAAGCATCACCCGTGATGTTGAGGATGACCCAATGTCCTTACACTGGATGTGTGACGCCGGCCCCGCCCCCTCAGTTCCTCTAAGCATCAGGTCGCGTCCACATCGACCTCCAAGTACACTACGATAACACGCCGCCCTCTTCTCTATGTGCGTTGCCCCAGCCGCACAGCATATCTCTTTGAAATCGATGTCGCTGTTCGTTGCCTTAATAACAGTCCTCCAACCGCGAGATGTTTTTGTTCCCGTTTATTGACATGCAAGACTACGCAAAAGGAGGCCAAGAGGGCGTGCCGCTGGATCGTTCCCCCTTCCCGCTCGCCAACTGCCGCCGTCATCAAACCTCTCCCTTTCAGCGTGTGACTTTACATGGATGCTTGGACCCGAACACCTGGCCCCTCTGTGTTTCCTATATATAGCGGCGCATGCCACCTACAGAAATCATCCGGGCCTCCATATTTCTCATCTTTGTTTCCCTTCCCCCCGTCGCCGCCCCCCAAGTCTCTACTTTACCATGGCCGGGAAGACTGAACTTGTGGCGACCTTCTTGATCCTAAACCTGGTTCTCTTCCCACTTGCATCGGCACAGCTGCTCACGGCTATCACTAGCTGCGTCGGCGGCCTCCTCCAAGTTGCCGCGTGCGATCCTGCACTCAATCTCATCAAGATCGGTGGAATCACCGATGCCGTCACGAGCAGCTGCTGTGCGTTGATTGCAACCCTTACGCCTATGCAGGCCGGTAAATGCCTCTGTGCCGTAGCCAAGATTAACGTTCTTGGGCTCGTCGTCGACGTCAACCTCCCGGGGGACATAAACCTGTTGGTCAAGGCCTGCGGCCAGCAGGTTCAACTCCTTGGATGCTAAGGGAGCTGCCCACGACGTTATCCGCACAGATTTCACGCCCAGATTTTCCGTAACTTTGTTGCCGCAACCCTCCTCGTCTTTCCTAGTCATCAGCATTCCGTTCAGTTCATGTCACCCCCCTTGTAACAGCCTCTGTCTGAAGCCCCTTCCACCCCGCTGGGGTACGACATCTTGTTTAAGGCCTGACCCGCTATGATGCGTCCCCTGATAATAAAAGCGAGGGCTCCTCTCTCCTCCTCGTGTTCTGCCCTTCGCGCACCGTGCAAGACGTCCTTGGTTGACACACATTTATCTTCCGGATAATAAACCTTAAAAAAAGACTCGCGGTCATACACCTCTGTGTTGGCTTCTTTCATTGTAGGGCACATACTAATAAACATCCGCTCTCGCTTTTCAATGTCTTTTCTCAAGCCTCGAGAACTCTCGAGAGGAGCCCCAAGATTATCATAAAAGTCAGGAAGACAGTGTGGGAAATGAAACTACAGAATCATTCTAGGACGCTCTACGCGGGACATGGGAGCTCACTATTGTAAGCAAGACGAAGATGCGTCCGAATCGAAGAATGTCTTCTAAACACTAGCCCAAGGGAGGAACGATGATCAGTTGTCACGGAGCTTTCCCGACCGAAGGCGCTGATCTCTTCGCGCGACCCGGTTCTTCTTCGCAGAACTAGAAAACGCATACCCGTTAGCCAGCTCGATCTTAAACGTTGTAAAGTAATTTTAACAATGAAATCATCCATCTTCGAGCACGGTATTCGGCCAGGAAAGCTTGCAAAAGATCATGCGTTTTCAAGCACAATATTTGGGCATGAAAGGTTGAAAAAGATGGTCCATTTTGAAGCCCAAATATTTGGTCGCGAATGAACAGTATTTCATAGTAGAGTACGACGGATAATAGAGTACGTTCCCCAATAGGCCAAGTGCATTCTCTGCCACTCGAAGATGCCAAGGAAGAAACATTTGTTGGATCTTCGAGAAAAATATTAGGTTACAGATGCCAACCATCTTTAAGAAGCATTCTGACATACAGTATTCAGTCATGCGGTAGATTCTTTACCCTCCACCTTACGATGTAGGTCTTCCTCCTATTATATCAAGGGTCTCTTTCTCTGTGTGTGTGTGTGTCTCCCTATGTATCTCTGTCTGCCCATGTATCTCATATTGTTTTCTCTCTTAATCTCAATCTCTCGCTCCCCCCTCTCTCCCTCTCCGTCTCCCTCTTAATCTCTTTCTCGCACTCCATCTTTACGCGTCTATCTCTCTTTCTCCCTCTCTCTCTCTCTCTCTCCCTCTCTCTCTCGCTCTCTCTCTCTCTCTCTCTCTCTCTCTCTCTCTCTCTCTCTCTCTCTCTCTCTCTCTCTCTCTCTCTCTCTCTCTCTCTCTCTCTCTCTCTCTCTCTCTCTCTCTCTCTCTCTCTCTCTCTCTCTCTCGCTCTCTCTCTCTCTCTCTCTCTCTCTCTCTCTCTCTCTCTCTCTCTCTCTCTCTCTCTCTCTCTCTCTCTCTCTCTCTCTCTCTCTCTCTCTCTCTCTCTCTCTCTCTCTCTCTCTCTCTCTCTCTCTCTCTCTCTCTCTCTCTCTCTCTCTCTCTCTCTCTCTCTCTCTCTCTCTCTCTCTCTCTCTCTCTCTCTCTCTCTCTCTCTCTCTCTCTCTCTCTCTCTCTCTCTCTCTCTCTCTCTCTCTCTCTCTCTCTCTCTCTCTCTCTCTCTCTCTCTCTCTCTCTCTCTCTCTCTCTCTCTCTCTCTCTCTCTCTCTCTCTCTCTCTCTCTCTCTCTCTCTCTCTCTCTCTCTCTCTCTCTCTCTCTCTCTCTCTCTCTGACGTAGGTCAACAAAGGAAAAGGTGACTGAGGGGATGGATAAGTTGACGACAGGTATGGGTAATAGGCGGATTATAGGTAGGGATAAAACAGCCCATAGAAATTCACGATCGAATTCAGCTTTCAAAACCGATAAAAATCCCACCTCGACGATGCCTAAGCACCAAAATCAATACCCGAATTCACGTCGCAAGGGAATACTCGATAAGAGGAGAGAGGAGATAGAATCTCAAACCAAATC
This sequence comes from Wolffia australiana, assembly GCF_029677425.1. Classification (NCBI taxonomy): domain Eukaryota; kingdom Viridiplantae; phylum Streptophyta; class Magnoliopsida; order Alismatales; family Araceae; genus Wolffia; species Wolffia australiana. The sequence continues at coordinate 4,471,945 of NC_135836.1, read as the reverse complement.
TAAATCTGATGGTGGTGGAAACTTCTCGGGAAACCACTGAACGAGGAACACTTCGGCACCAAAGAGTTCAGGCGTACCTCGGCATTGTAGTGCGTGAAGAGGTTGCGGGCAATTCTGATCGTGACGAAGCTGGTCGAATCCGGGCGTTGAGCGGCCCACTGGACGAGGACGAGGTTGGACGTTCCGGGCATTGAACGGCCATGGTTGACTGCAGTTGTCGTGGGCTTAACGTCAAGCGTGGGCGAACACCCGCGCGCGCAAAGCGCTGGCCCGCATGCGGAGTGCGGCGGAGCGCACCCGAGCGCGCGCAGCTTGAAGCGCCAACAGCGTCCGGACAGGGGCAGCCAGAATGCGGCCTCGAGCGGCCCTGGCAAAGGCTGCCAAGGCGGCGCGGCCGGAGCGCGGGCGGCGCGCAAGTGACGCGTGGGCGGCGTAGGCGGCGTAGGCGGCGCGCGGGCGGCGCGTAGGCAGTGGCGCGGCGCGTGGCGGCGCGCGGGCGGCGCACGGTCGGTGTGCGAGCGGCGCGTGGGGCGCACGGGCAGCCTGGGTGGCCCCTTCGCGGGCTACCTGGGCAGCCTTGGGCGAGAGAGAGATGGTGAGAGGGAGAAAGAGAGAGAGAGAGAAAGAGAGAGGCTCTGCGTTTCTCTCCGTCTCTATCTCTCACCCTCTTTCTCTCTTAATGTGTCTCTCAAGCTCTCTCTCTCTCTCTCACTTACTTTCTCTCTCCCTATCTCTTGGTCTCTCTCATACACTCTATTTCTTAGTCTCTCTCACGTTCTCTTTAGTGATCTCTTCGTCTCTATCTCCCTCCCTCTCTCTCGCTCTCTATCTCAATCTAGCGCCTCTTCTTTATCTCCCCTGGTCTCTGTCTCATTCTTCTTGTTGATGTGTCTGTCTGGGTCTCTACCTCTTTTGCTTTTGGTCAATCTCTCTCTTTCTCTTTCTTACGGCTCTCTTGTTCTCTCCCCCTCTTTCTCTCTCTTTCTATCCTTATCTCTCTCTTTCTCAATTGATCTCTCCATCTGTTTTGACCAGGGTTGCCGTCTCTCGGCTTTTTTCTTCAGATTTAATCATCTGCTCTCGCCATCTCTCACGCACTATCTCTCCTTCGTTTTCTCCTTTCTTCTTAATCACCCTACCTCTCTCCAGTCCTCTCTATCTCTCTCCCTTTCTCTTCTTTTTTTACTGGACGCTCTCTCTTCTACTTTAACGACTGTTTCTGTTTCTCCCTTTTTTTTCTCTTGAATTTTCTATGCTCTACCGCTCTTGAACTTTTATTTTCTAGGCAATTGCATTTCTCTCAGAGAAAAAGGGATTTTCCCTTCTCTTTCGGAGCGCAGTGCATTTCACCGCTCTTGAACTTCCGTCTCTCGGTTTTTCTTCTAGCTCATTTCACTTGCGTTCACCCTCCCGCACGCAATTTCACATTTCTCACTCTCTTTGTTTAATTCTCTCGATCTTTGTCCCTCTGTTTTTTTCTTATCTACGTTGGTCGCCTAAATCTCTCTTCGGCTCTCCCTTAATAACGGAGTTTTCAACTCTGTTTCTAAGCCTGCTGATGAGGAGTCAAAGCCTTCAGGTGGACAGAAGTCAGCACGAGAAGAGCACATTGTCGATACGGGTTACGGCTCTCAATTAGGAACTAATTCAGATTAGCTAGTAAAATTAACATATCTAATATACTCGTTAGAGAATTAGATGACAGGATTAAATATAGGATTAAACATAGACCGTCAGGATTAAATCTAGTTAGGAATTATAACGACTAGGATCATAGTGTGTCCACTGCACCAATCGACGGACGTGATCGGTGCACCCACTTAGTTATAACGGTCCAGGTGTAATCAATTCAACGTTATAACAAAAGGGATGACTACACTGATCAACGGTCGTGATCAGTGTACCCCACACATTATAACAGTCTAGATTATATCTAGATTTAAATCGAGTATATCCGTTGTATTCTGTTACCACGGATATATGCTGTTATAACGGCTACATATCCTTACACAAACCTATAAAGACAGATCACTATAAAGATCAACTTATGGGTTAATAACACGATCCTCTACTACTCCTGTCTCTCCCTCTCTCCGTCTCTTCTATCTCTGTTCTTCCAAGTGCAAGAGCATTCTCTTTTCTCTCATGGTATTAGAGCCAAATCGTGCCTTGGACATGTCTAAGATGCATCCCTCCACCAGCACCGCGTCGGGCTTTGCATCGCTCTATTCAAGGGATCTCAGCTTTGCAAACATGGGACAAGTCCCAATCGTCATCCCAACCGGAGCCATGGTGCTCAACAAGCTCAATGAGAATAACTTCAGCATATGGAAAAGTGCAATGCTTCCGTTGCTGCGAGGGTATGAACTAATGAGATTTGTCAAAGATTTTCCCCCTCCAATTTCGATCACTGATGAGCAGGGGAACACTGTTGAGAACCCGGCATTGAAAATCTGGTGGAGAACGGATCAACAAGTGCTTGGATTTCTTCACCAAACGATTTCGGGATCAGTCGCTCCCTACATCTGTAAAGCTAAATCCACAAGAGAAGCCTGGGAGAGACTGGAAGAAGTATTTGCTGGATGGGACCAAGCTCGGATAATGGAGCTGCAAAGAAGATTCCACAATATGAAGAAAGGTGCTATGAGTACAGATGAGTACATAAAGTATTTCAGATCTATAGTTTAAGGCGTAGAAGCTGCCGGACAACCACCGTATTCATATGGCACAGCCAGTACCTTTCTAAGGGGCTTGGGTGCAGAATATGCACCGTTCGTGATAAGCACCAATCCCAATTTGAGCCACCTTATGTTTGATGAGATCATTGCAAATCTCAAAACACATGATGCTTATATGGCCTTTTCAAATGAAGACGACAGCAATGGGTTTCCACCAATCGCCAATTATGCTCAAAATCAAAGACCCCAGTTGACGAACTCCTACCAAAGGAATCAACCCTACCAAAGGAATCAATCATATCAGAATCGGGGGCATTTCCAGCGACGCAGACAAGGAAGCGGCAGAGGTCAAAGATTCCAACCCCGTTGTCAGTTGTGCTCCCAGTTTGGGCACAGAGCAAGGGAATGCCCGGAACTGCAGAAAAGTTTTCAATCCTGGAAATCGACAAGTGCAAGGGCAGAGCCAAATACAGCGCAAGCTTCAAAAGATATTGAGCAGCATGCCTGGTATCCAGATAGTGGTGCAACACACCACATCACCTCAAGTCAACACAACATCTCATCAAGCCAAGAGTATAACGGCAATGACAGGCTACAAATCGGTAATGGAACAGGTTTGAAGATTCTCTCTATTGGTTCATCAAAAATTTCCACTTCAAATCGTACTTTATACTTAAAAGACATACTGCATGTTCCAAAAATCACGAAAAATTTGTTATCCATACAAAAATTAACTATGGATAACAATGTTTATGTCAAATTTCATAGTAATTTTTGCCTTGTGAAGGACAAAGCTACAGACCAGACCCTTCTCAAGGGCACGGTTAGAGATGGTCTCTGCTATCTCAAGCCGCATACATGCACCAAAGCTGCATTGACTGGCGAAAAAGCCTCCACAAAAATCTGGCATCAAAGGCTTGGACATCCTCAAATGTGAATCTTACATTCCATTGTAAAAAAATTTGGATTGCCCGTCTCTCATTCGAATAAAAGACATATCTGTGATTCATGCAATGTTTCAAAATCCCATAAATTGCCCTTCTCGCCTACAAATCATGTTTGTCAAAACCCCCTAGAGGTCATACATTCAGATCTTTGGGGTCCCGCACCTGTCCATTCACATTCAGGTTACTCCTATTATGTGATTTTTATTGACGATTTTAGTAGATACACATGGCTGTATCCACTAAAAAGAAAAAACGACCTCCTCCAAACATCTGTCGATTTTCAAACCAGAGTTGAAAATCAGTTGGGCTCAAAAATCCGTTATTTTCAATCAGACTAGGGTGGAGAATATCAAGGTCTCCACCCATACCTCAAAACTAAAGGAATCGTACATCGGATTTCTTGTCCTCACACGCCAGAACATAATGGCACAGCAGAAAGGAAGCATCGGCATTTAGTGGAAACGGCTCTGCTTTACTTAAAAATGCCCACATGCCTTCCAAATTCTAGGATGAAGGTGTCTCTACATCAGCCTTCCTCATAAATCAAATGATCACACTCGTTCTCCAGCATAAATCTCCCTATGAAACCTTGTTTAAACTGCCTCCCGACTATAATTTCTTAAGGACCTTTGGGTGTCTAGGCTATCCATACTTACGATCGTATTCTACGAATAAGCTTGATTCTAGATCTGAAAAATGCGTCTTTATGGGATACAGCCATCTGCACGTAGGGTATCGTTGCCTCTCCCTGGAGTCAGGTAAGTTTTGTATCTCACGGCATGTGATATTCTATGAAGATTTTTTTTCTTTTCAGGATAATGTGAACACTGAGGGGAATGGTATTCTTAGCTCATTCCCAACAGCTACCATAAAAGAACCTCTACCTCAAATGTCACAGCGATTTTCAGGTACTTTGTGTTCAGAATCTAACACTCCATACAATGATCCCAACACAGATACTCCAGATATCTCAAATGTCTGCAAAGGTAGCATCTCGTCCACTTCAGGTACTTCCCCATCCACCCTGTCCCCTCCTCCAACCACTCCATCGGTAGTTGAACTTGCGGCTGCTAAGTTGATAGACCGATACCCTGAAGTTGTCTCTACCTTGGATCAAACACCTGATCCAGGCGACATTATGAAGGTTAAACCACTTCGTAATGTCTACCAATCAGACAGTCTGCAGCAAAATCAAACTCAAAAATTTACTGCTCTCACAATTCGTCATCCCCTTCCAAAGTGTTTTCTGTCAACTACAGCTGACATCATTATCGAGCGTACTTCCTTTACTGCTGCATCCAAGAGTGTGCACTGGATGAAAGCTATGGAAGCAGAATAACAAGCCCTTATAACTAACAACACTTGGACATTAGTACCCAGAAGTAATAATCTTCACATTATCAGGTGTAAATGGGTCTATAAACTCAAATATAAGCCTATAGGAGAGATAGATAAGTATAAAGCCTGGTTGGTTGCGAAGGGGTACAACCAACAAGAGGGTTTTGACTTCCATGAAACCTTCAGCCCAGTAGTTAAACACACGACTATTAGATTGCTCCTTTCATTAGTTATCAGTGATAACTGGAACATTCATCAGTTGGATGTTTCAAATGCATTTTTTCATGGTGACTTGGATGAAATCATCTTACATGGAACAACCTCCGGGGTTCAAGAGTAAGCTTCATTCTAACCATATTTGCAGGCTACATAAGTCTTTATACGGTCTAAAACAATCCCCTAGAGCATGGTTTACCAAGTTAACTGAATGCCTCTAACACCTTGGTTTCATTGCTTCAAAAACAGATACCTTCTTATTCTTCCAATTACAACCCATTCCTATTTTTATTCTCATTTATGTCGACGATATCCTGATCATATGTCCTGCTGCTTCCAAGATTTCTAAACTTGTCTCTCATCTAAATTCCTGTTTTGCCATTAAAGATTTAGGTCCTGCCCATTTCTTCCATGGAATTGAGTTAATTAAACACAAAAATGGTTTTGTTTTATCGCAATCAAAATACATTGCGTCCATCCTACATCGGAGAAACATGATTCACCGTAAACTGTCATCCACTCTGTGTGCAATCTCCTCTCCTCAAAACAATGAATCATCTGTGTCAAATCAAGTCGTTCTTTATCAACAATTAGTTAGATCCCTCCAATATTTGACACTCACTCGACCCGATATCGCATTTGCGGTCAACAAAGCCTGTCAACGGATGCACTCACCATCGCAGAGTGATTGGCAAGCCTTAAAACACCTCATCCAGTATCTGAAGGGAAGTATCTTATGTGGATTATTATTTCATAGACACTCGGACTTCACGATCAATGCGTTTAGCGATGCAGATTGGGCAGGTGACAGAGCTGACAGACAATCTACAAGCGCCTTCCTCGTCTACATTGGCAAAAATCTTGTGTCTTGGAGCTCCAAGAAGCAGCCAACGGTAGCCCGTTCAAGTACAGAAGTTGAGTACAAGGCTGTAGCGAATTGCGCCTTAGAAGTCAACTGGATCCAATCGCTCCTCAAAGAGCTTCAACAGACGTCTTCAGGCAGTCCTATATTGTGGTGTGACAATATTGGGGCCACGTACCTTGCTGCCAACCCCGTCTTCCACGCCAGAACCAAACACATTGAGATAGACTTCCATTTCGTCCGGGAGCAGGTTGCCAGCAAGAACCTACGCGTTCAATTCGTGGGGAACGCTGGCCAAATTGCTGACGCTCTCACCAAACCTCTCCCTAAGGAACGATCTCTCCAGCTCCGCACCAAGCTAAACGTCTTCGACACTCCGCCGTTCAGCTTGCGGGGGGGAAATAACGAAGTTTTCAACTTCGTTTCTAAGCCTGCTGACGAGGAGTTGAAGCCTTAAGGTGGACAGAAGTCAGCACGAGAAGACCACGGTGCCGATACGAGTTATGGCTCTCAATTAGGATCTAATTCAGATTAGTTAGTAAAATTAACATATCTAATATACTATTTAGAGAATTAGATGACAGGATTAAATATAGGATTAAACATAGACTAGGATTAAATCTAGACCGTCAGGATTAAATCTAGTTAGGAATTATAACGACTAGGATCATAGTGTGTCCACTGCACCAATCGACGGACGTGATCGGTGCACCCACTTAGTTATAACGGTCCAGGTGTAATCAATTCAACGTTATAACAAAAGGGATGACTACACTGATCAACGGTCGTGATCAGTGTACCCCACGCATTATAACAGTCTAGATTATATCTAGATTTAAATCGAGTATATCCGTTGTATTCTGTTACCACGGATATATGCTGTTATAACGGCTACATATCCTTACACAAACCTATAAAGACAGATCACTGTAAAGATCAACTTATGGGTTAATAACACGATCCTCTACTACTCCTGTCTCTCCCTCTCTCCGTCTCTTTTATCTCTGTTCTTCCAAGTGCAAGAGGATTCGCTTTTCTCTCATCCCTCATCTCTCTCGCTCTCCCTAAGAGACCCCCACACACAAGGTGTCTCTCGCCGTCTCACTCTATCTCAACCTCTCCTTCTCTCTCGCAATTTCACCGTGTCTCTACCTCTCTTTCTCCCCCGCAATCTCACTTCCCTCTCTCTTTCGCTCCCGAAATCTCACTCTTCCTCTCTTTCTTTCCCTCTCTCCCGCAATGTCACTGTGTCTCTACCTCTCTTTCTCCCTCGCAATCTCACTCTCCTCTCTCTTTCGCTCCCGCAATCTCACACTCCGTCTCTCTCTCTCTCTCCCGCAATCTCACACTCCGTCTCTCTCTCTCTCCCGCAATCTCACTCTCCGTCTCTCTCTCTCTCCCCCGCAATCTCACTCTCCATCTCTCGCTCTCTCTCTCTCCCGCACTCTCACTCTCCGTTTCTCTCTCTCTCTCTCTCCCGCAATCTCACTCTCCAACCCTACCTCTCTCTCTTTCTCTTCCCCGGAATCTCACTGTCCCTCTCTCTCTCTCTCCATCCCTCCCGCAATTTCACTCTCCGCCTCTCTCTCTCTCTCGCTCGCAATCTATCTCTGTGCCTCGCTCTCTCCTTCTCTTCCGCAAGCTCACTCACTCTTTCTCTCTCTCTCGTACTGTGTCTCTCTCTCTCCCAAACTCACTCTCTCTCACTCTCACCTTCCTTTCCCTTGCAATCTCTGTGCGTTTCTCTCTGCGAATCTCGTTCGCCCTCTGTCTCTCTTTATCTCTCTCTATTCCCCGCTCTCTCTATCTTTCTTTCTCGCTTGGAACCTCTTGTGTCGCTTGCACTCTCTCTCGGTCTCTCCTTATCTCTTTGTCGGCCGCTCTATTTCTCTAGCCCGGGTTTTTGTTATCTCGCGCTCTCTCTACCTCTCTGTGACTCTCATTTTGCACTCTCTTCTTTGCTCTCTCTCTCTCTCTCTCTCTCTCTCTCTCTCTCTCTCTCTCTCTCTCTCTCTCTCTCTCTCTCTCTCTCTCTCTCTCTCTCTCTCTCTCTCTCTCTCTCTCTCTCTCTCTCTCTCTCTCTCTCTCTCCCTCTCTTTTCTCCTCCATTTCTCTTTTTTCCTCCCTCGCTCTCTTTCTCGCTCCGTTCTTCGCTATCTCTCGTCGTCTCTCTTCTTCGCTATTTCTATTTTTTCCTCTCTAGCTCTCTCTCTAAATCTCCCTGCATCGCGGGCTATCCCTGTATCTCTCCCCCTCAATCTCTATCTCTGTGGCTGAGTGTTAGGCCCCTAACTAGGCGGCATTCATTGCCCAGAGGCCTGCGTGCTTATCGGCTTTTGACATTAAACGGCTGAGGCATAATGGGTAGGGATTCCCAAATATCTGATCTTTCATGCCATTGCCACTGTCAGTCCATGCCAAAGGTGGGACGGATCAGGTACAGTCCGCGCGTGCTGGGCATGCGGGCTGATCGGTGTGCGCGCGTGAGTGCGAAGCGCCAACGCCAAGCACCACGCGCGTGCGCCAATGCTACGTGCCAGCACCGAGCGCTGCGCGCGGGAGCGGGAAGTGCTGCGCGCGGGTACGGGATGATAAAGACGGGCGGCGTGCAATGGTTGTAGCGCGCGGAGTTGTGCAGGGTGCCACGCAGCAGCCCTGCGGGCAGCCCACGCATTGCATGTGCGAGGCGCGGGGCTGGGAGACATTCCTCTAGGAGACTCAGGTATGTGCCGCCGTGAAAGCACCGAGACGGCACAGCGGGCACCTAGCGCTCCTACGGGTAGTGCTGGCGCAGCGCCCAGCTCAGGGGCACCGAATGTTGCGGCGTCGTGCAGAATGTGCGCCAGAGTGTTGAGACGGGCGCTGGTGGCATGTGTGATCATCAAGGCAGGGGTGGCGTGTGTGATCGCCACACGCGCGAGTGTGCAGCGGCCGGCCCGGTGCCCTTGTGTAGTGGCAGAGCAGGCACACGCGTGCGGAGCGGCGACCCTGAGGCGGTGTGGCGACACTACCTCGGCGCAAGGCACCTCGTCTCGTTCCTTGTATCACCCCTCGTCTTCCGCCATGTAATTATCCCCAACGATGATGTAATCTTGATGATATTAATACAATCACCCTATTCACTGACGGTGTTGTGGACCACCATCTCCTCTAACCCCTTCTATGCAATCTTAGGCAATCTACAAAGCTTCCGCTGTAAGAAAATCAAGGCTGCTCAATGTTTTACCCTGAACATAGAGGCCGGCACACGCCAAATTTGAGCAAGAGACCAAGCTCAGGATTTGACCGTGTGACAATTGGAATCAGAGCTAGGTTGGATTGCTTCACCCTATGCTTCTGACCCTGGTTGGGGAGATGGAGTCATTTTGCGCACAGTTACGCGAAGAGAGACGGCAAAAGGAGGAGCAGAGGCTGACTACTCGCCTACTGTACAAGAATGTGATGGGTTTGGAAGCCCATGTCGATAAGAACTACGACGAGCTGAAGTCAGATATAAAAGACTTGCGGGTGGAGACATGCAAGAGGCATGATGTCCTCGAGGAAACTAATAGACAACACGAAGACACCATCCGGCATTTGACCGAGATGGTTCTGACACTAAAGCTCAAGATGGAAAAGTTGGAAGAAGGCACCAACGGTCATCCTAGCAGTGACGACGGGGAGAAGCACTCACTCACTGAACCGCGGTTCAACGGTTCTCATAGGGAAGACGTAGTGGAAGATTTCCTATATGACTACGACTGGTATTTTGGCAAAATACAACTTTCAGATGAAACAAAAGTACTACAGGCTAGCTACTTCCTCATAGACGAGGCGAAGTCGTGGTGGCAACAAAGGGAAGAGTGTGGAAATTGGCCACCTCCGACATACGACGAGTTTGTGCAGGAGATAAAGGAAAGCTTCATGTCGCACAACACGACGTGGATTGCGAGGGGAGAACTTGAAAACCTCAAGATGACGGCCAATCCGAGGGAATATGTGGACCAATTCATGTCCATAATCCGAAGGATCACCAACATGTCTGAGGCAGACAAGCTCTACCGCTTCGCCAAGGGCCTTCCCCACTGGCTCCAGACAAAACTATAAAGGAGACAGTGCAGAGACCTAAACTCGGCCTACAAGGTCGTGGAAGGAACGGAGCTCCGCCCCTCTAGACCCGCAAAACAGAGTACAGATTCGTGAAAGGGAACAAGCCGCACCAAGAGTGCACCGAGGCACCAGCAGCACCAAGTAGTCAAGGCCTGAAGAGTAAGTTCAAGCCAGGCCACGCCAAGAGCCGAGACAAGGGCAAGAGTCCGAGACTGTGGAAACAGAGTCCAGGCGGTGGGGGCAACAAGCTAACTTGTTTTGCATGCGGAGGACCCCATTTTATGAGAGATTGCCCAAGAGGGACGGTAGCGGACACCAACGTTAATGCAATGGCCGTGCCGTCGGCCAAACCGGATGTTCCCTAGGGAAGCAGTACGGTCACCCTGAACCCCGTGCAGTGCTTAGCGGCACTACAGGGGGGTGTCCCAGTCCAGTATGAGGGTCTGAACCTCTTGCACGTCGCAGTACTGATCAACGGCAAGCCCTCCACAACCATGGTCGACATGGAGGCGACGCACAACATCCTTGCCAAGAATGAGGCCAAGAAGCTCGGCTTGAAGCTGTCCCCAAGTGCGAGAAAGATTAAGGCCATCAACTCTGAAGCTCAGGACATCGCTGTCCCGTCAATCTAGACTAGTTGCCTACCGACTCAGCATTCCCCGTCGGCTGGTGGTCCATCCCGACTTCCATGTTGAAGAGTCAACGGCCAATCAGCGAAGACACCTCAGCGCACGGAAAAAAAAAATATATATATATAAATAAATGAATTTAAATCCAATGGCTAATATTGGTTTAAATTCATTTATTCATAACTCTTGATCCAGAAGTTTGATAGAGACGATTTTTTATGGATTTGCTCATATTGATCCCCTCCTTCGATCTGTATGGTTAGATCATTGAGATCAAGCCTACAGTGATAGATAAAAATTAATTACTAATTAGGGGTATAATGGTAATTTTTACTATTTTACCTAGGTATAAAAGCTGAATTTTGAGAGTAGATGGTCATTCTTGATGGTTCTCTCTCATGCTCGCACTGGGGAAGCCCACGAGGCACTAGAGCGTGCTGCTCAAAGAATGAAGAAGTACGTCGATCAACACATAAGGGACATAGAGTTCCAAGTTGGCGACAAGGTTTTGTTGAAGACCAATGTGCAGATGTTGAAGACAAAGCAAGCAAAGCAGCGTCACAAGGGTCTGGTTCCCCGCTATGATGGACCTTTCGAAGTGGTGGCAATGATCAGACGAGTTGCCTACTGACTCAGCATTCCCCGTCGGCTGGCAGTCCATCCCGTCTTCCATGTGTCGGTTCTAAAGAATATGTACCAGATCCGGAAGACGCGACGAGGAACCAACCCTAGTGTGCGCCTCCGAATGTGCGGGCGCATTTTGATCAGGAAGTAGAAGCGGTCCTGGCCAAGCGGGAAGTTCACCGGGAAGGGCATCACAGTTGCTATCACAAGATCGAGTACCTAATTAAGTGGAAGAACAGGCCATAGGAATCACCACCTAGGAGCGCGACTCGGACTTATGGCAGTTCGAGGACCTACTATGAGCATATGAAGTGGAGCAGTGGGTGTCGACGAGGGTGTTGACAAGTTCAGGCCGCGGGGCATGTTAGGCCCCTAACTAGGCGGCATTCCCTCCTAGAGGCCTGCGTGCTTATTGGGAGGGTGTGTTTGTGTTTGGCGAATCTTTTGAGTGTTGCTCGTCTAACTTGGATAAGGTGTTACAGATTTACAAGGAAAACAAGTTAGTGCTCAGTTGGGAGAAATCCTATTTTATGGTGGACAGGGGGATCGTTCTAGGTCACCATATCAGCAAGGAGGGGCTGGCGGTGGACAAGGCAAAGATCGAGATCATCAAGGAGCTTCCACTGCCCTCAACACTAAAGCAGCTTAGAGGCTTTTTGGGCCATGCTGGATTTTATTGGCATTTTATTAAAGATTTTGCCAAAGTGGCTAAACCCCTAACTTTGCTTCTTTCTAAAGGCGAAGAACTCATTTTGAATGACGAATGCAAGTTGCCTTTTGATTTGATCAAAGATGCATTAGTGACAGCTCCCATCATACACGCTCCAAATTGGAGTGTTCCTTTTGAAATGTTTTGTCATGCTTCAGATTATGCATTGTGAGCAGCTTTGGGACAACGCAAAGACAAGAAGCCTACGGCTCTTTATTACGCAAGTAAGACCCTCGATGCTGCACAGGTAAACTACTCTACCACGGAAAAGGAGTTACTTGCCATTTTTTTTGCTTTAGATAAATTTATATCTTATCTTATAGGCAGTAAGATTATAATCTTTTCAGATCATGCCGCCTTTAAACATTTGCTAAGCAAGAAGGAAACCAAGCCTAGATTAACGAGATGGATTCTATTGATGCAAGAGTTTGACATTGAAATTCGAGATAGATGAGTAGTGGATAACGGGGCAGCCGATCACCTCTCCCGCTTATCGATGCCCTCTCCAATTCCCATAGTAGATTCTTTTCCTGATGAGCAGATCTTAGAAATTTCTACTAGAAACTTATCTTGGTATGCTCATATAGTAAATTACTTGGTCACTAGTCAATTACCGCATAGTTGGGATTATGATGATCGAAAAACGTTTTTCAAGGATATTAAATATTATTATTGGGATGAGCCTGAATCATTCGGATTGGGAGTTGATCAAATTTTTAGACGGTGAATGCCAGAAGAAGAACAATGGAGAGTTTTTGAGTAATGTCCCTCATCTTTGTCTGGTGGACATTACTCCTCCAAGATCACCGCGCATAAGGTTTTGCAATGTGGCTTTTATTGGCCTCATCTTCATCGGGATGCATACGAATTCTGTAAGAGATGCATTCATTGCCAAGCAGTGGTGAATGTAGGCCGTACCGATAAAATGCCTCTACAACCGATTCTCGAAGTTGAATTGTTTGATCTTTGGGAAATTGATTTTATGGGACCCTTTCCTCCATCTTGTGGATATGAATATATTTTGGTAGGTGTCGATTATGTCTCTAAGTGGGTAGAAGCCATACCAACACGAAACAATGATCACAAAGTAGTTGTAAAATTTGTCAAAGATTATATCTTTTCCAGGTTTGGATGCCCACAAGCTATTATTAGTGATGGTGGAACTCATTTCAATAACAAATTCTTTAAAGAATTGTTAAAACGATACGGAGTTCATCGTCGGCTTACCACCCCCTATCTGTAAGAATTGGTGGCCTAAAGAGCCAATCAAAGTACATTCTTGAGTTTATAGTTAATTCTATCGAGACTCTTGTTTTCATTATTTCTATATTGTACATATATGATTAATGAAGTCCCAGGTAATGTCCATATGTTTGAGTGAATTATGAAGAGTTCATAATTTAGGGATCACTAGACTCAAAGGACATTAACCTAAACAATCCCATTCGAAGGAAGTCTAGTAAGGGACACTAGATATTCCGGAAAGAGTGGTGACATCTTTCATGATCACTTGGATGATGATAATGGCCGTTCCCAATAGCCATTTGTGTGATGACACTAATGATGGATGTCAGGTGCTTCTTGGTAAGAAGAAGTTCACTGTATTGATCCGTATGAATCACCTGGATGGTTAAACATCTAAGTCAACCAGGAAGATTCATGTTGTCATAGTATCAATGGTCCTTTGACCTAAGGTATCAAAGATATCTTGTGGTACGAAAGTTGTGCTTTGATCATGTTGACAAAGGCTTCTATTTAGAGGCCCGGTATAAATATGATTGGGCACTTCTAGAGTATCATGGAGGTAATTGAATAGCCGATTAGGAATCATTCAACTTCGATGAATAGAAGTTATGGTCTTACTAATAGATTGCAGTGAATCTCTGGCCAGAGTAATAAAGGAGATTCCAATGATGTGATTCATTGGAGATCTCTTATGCAATCATATTAAAATTGATTCATATGATTGGGATTTGACTGAACCACCATATCCCAGATATCAATCATGAGATCATTAATGAATGAAGTACTATATTGATATGGTATTGATAACAGAAAGGTTTTCATGAAGCAAAATGCATGGATGAAATTCATTTGTCTTCTAGGCCAATGCAAGTGAAGCTTGTCCTTATGGCATGGCAGGAGACTCAACTAACCAATTAGGTTAAATTGGTCAAGGTCAATTAAATTATAAGTGAGTTATGAATTTAATTGACTGGTAAAGTTGATTGGATGATCATCAACTATTAGAGTCATTAAACTAGAATGATAAGTGAACCTATAGGGTCACACACATAAGATCTTATGAGGTGAAGTTATAATTAATTGATGGCATAATGGAAATTAATGCCAAAGGACATGTGGAGAGCCCTATTTAAGGAAATGTGGGCCCTGGGCACAAGCAACCAACTCTAGGTCGAATTTGGTTCTCTCTCTCATCTTTTCTCATCCCCTTCCTCTCCTACTCACTTGGAATTGGAAGAATTCCAAAGAGCATGCAAAGGAGAACAAGGAGGGGTCAAAGAGAAGGATCTGTGAGAGCACCAGTGAACTCACCTCCAAGGGAAGATCGTGTGGATACCGGTAGAGGCCAAACACAAGGGAGGCTCAAAAGTCCATCATCTTCTTCAAGAGGAAAGCTTCTTGGATCAACTTCAACCATTTCATCATTACCAATGGCAATGGTATGTTATTTATTTGCTTTATGATGGAAATGTGTTTCATACAATCATACTATGAATAGATGATTGTAATCCAGTTGAGTTTGAGGTTCAAGAAAAAGTTTCAAACCCCTAGAACTCATAAGAGAATCATAGAACGCTTCCGCTTAAGTCAAGTTTTTGACCAAGTTAGATATCAGAATTCTTTCAACTGGTATCAGAGCATGAAAGTAGACATCACAAGCTTTCCAAAACATCCAAGATCATCAAATTTGGATTAAAATTGGAGGAGTTATGATCATTTGAATTGTTGTGGCAAAAATGGCGCGCTTGGCGCGTGCTGCGCGCTGGACCTGGCGCGCGCTGCGCGCTGCGCTGGCGCTGCGCGCTGCGCGCGCAAGTGGTGCGCGATGCGCTGAAGGTAACCGCCAAGGTGGCGGTTACCGCGACGTGTCATAAGATAACACGCCGCTAGTGGGGCCCGCACGCTCCAATAAAAAAAACCGTTTTTTTTTTTAAATTTAAAGGGACGTGGGCCCCACCGGTTATATTAAAATAACCTCCACCATGCCACGTCATGTCCGCGTGGATGACGGTCATTCGCGGACAATGACGTGGCATGGTGCCACATGGACAGATGATGTGGACGGTGCCACATCATCGAAACCCTAAATTTCAAAAAAAAAGAAGGGGAATGTTCTTCCCCAAATTGGGGATTCGATCCCCGATCAAGATTGATCGTTAATATTTTTTTTGTTTTGTTTTGATTAATCCTTTTGAAGGATTAGTCGATTGAATCTGATTCAATCGATGAAATCAAAAAAAAAAAAATAATAATGGATCGCGGGATTAAAATCCCGCGATTTATGTTCTTCCATCCGGAAGAACATTAACGGCGGATCGAATGATCGCCGAGAAAAAAAAAAAAAAAAAGGGGTTTCAATCCATTAAATCGTTAATGGATTGAGAATCGGAAAAAAAAAAATTTGTTTTGTTTTGGCGAATCGCGGGATCAAATCCCGCGATTCAGTTCTTCCGTCCGGAAGAACGAACAATCATCAAAAAAAATAAAATTTGATTGATTGTTTTTGATTTCATTAAGTTGTTAATGAAGATCAAAGCGAATTTAAAAAAAAAAAAAATTTAATTAAAACACGAGATCGCAGATTTTGAATCTGCGATCGTTCGTGACAAACTTCGCTGCGCGCGGTGAGCACGCGAGCAGGTGCTGCGCGCGGTGCGCAGCGCAGCGCCGCGCGCACAGCGCGCCGCAGGCGCGCGCGCGCGGCAGGCGCACGCCGCAGCGCCACGCACAGGCCCCAGCGCGCAAAGGCGCAGCGCGCGGCGCGCACGCGCAGGCGCTGCACACGGCGCGCGCGCGCGTGCACAGGCACTATGCGCAGCGCATGCGCGCTGGCGCAACTCGCGGCGCGCGCACAGTCGCCCCGAGCGCGGTGCGTGCAGGCGCTGCGCACGGTGCGCACGGCACCCGCGCACAGGCACTGCGCGCGGCGCGCGCGCATGCGGCCCCAAGCACGGCGCGCACAGGCTCTGCGCGCGCGGCCCGCGCACGGGCACAAACACCAAATTAGAAAATTTTAAAATAAATTTTTATGATTTATTGTTTCAATTTTCATGAGATTTTTCATTTGTGACTTCATTGTTAAATGAAAAATGTATTGTTTTAAAATAAATCCCTCAATTTTAAAAATCAATGACTTAAATGCATGATTAACAAATCTTGCATGGTCCTCCTATGTTATAATCAATATTACATCTTGTGCATTGAGGGAATGATTGGAGTTACCCCAAATTCTCTTCCTAAGTGCTTGATGGTAATTATGATTAAGTATGTGATACAAGGCTTAACGATGAGGTAGCATGAATCTGATTGGAGTTACCCCAGGGTTCTTGTGAACTCATCGGAAAGCAAGTAACATGGGTATGTCTTGACTGAAATCGATGGTTGTTTGGAGCTACCCCAGGCCATTCGAAAGTAAGGGACCGAATATGATTGGATGTCATAGGTGTATGAATCTTATGAGATAAGTTCCTCTGGAACATAATGTAATTGTTTGGAGTTACCCCAGATTACATTATGAGAAGGAGGATTCCGATCCCCACGAGAAGATAATCAGAGTCTTCGAGTAGAAAACATACTATTGAGGGTTATGTTTCTTAGTGGGAGAATTAATGATTGAATTGACTATTTTTCTGCCTAATATAAATTTGTATGGTTTTCTCTATGTTTGATAGGATACCATGATGGGCCCTAGTCCTCTACGAGGGATTATGGAATCGCAAAAGTTGACGGGTCCAAATTTCGCTGACTGGCTTCGTAATCTCAGAATCATTCTGAAGAACGAACGCCGTCTCTATGTCCTTGATGAAGATGAACCCGAAATGCCGCCAGCCGGTGCCCCTGATGAAGAACTTATGAAGTTCGAAAGATACAAGCTAGATGTTGACATAGTTCAATGTTACATGCTTGGAACCATGTCAAATGAGTTGCAAAGGCAACATGAGGACATGCACCCTCGGACAATGTTGGCTCACTTACGTGAATTATATGCCAAGAATAGCAACAGAACGCTATGAACTTGCAAAGAATTTGTTCCGAGCAAGGATGCCCGAGGGTCTTCGGTAGAAGCTCATGTTCTTAAAATGATCGGACTCATTGAAAGAATGGCTTCTTTGGGTTTCACATTCACTCCAGGACTTGATATCGATCTCATCTTGCAATCACTCCCTAAGACTTTCTCCTCTTTTGTTATGCAGTATAACATGGGCAAGTATGAAACTTCTCGCCCGGAACTCCTCAATATGCTAAAGGAGGCTGAGGGAAACATCCTATCGGATAAATCCCAGGTTCTTCTTGTTGGTGAGACTAGCAAGAAGAAAAGAAAGCCCAATTCGAACTTTGTAAAGTACAAAGGGAAGAAAGCAAAGAAGGAGAACCTCAAAAAGAGGAAGAATGCTAATGTCTCAAAGGACAAGGGAGAATGTTTCCATTGTGGCATCAAAGGCCATTGGAAACGAAATTGCAAGAAGTATCTTGAAGAGATAGCCGCCAAGAAGAAGCATGCCAATGCTTCGGGAGGTAAAATCAATATGATTGATTGTTACTTGTCTTCTTGTGATTGTTCATTGTGGGTAATAGATACCGGATGCACAACTCACATATGTAATGACATGCAGGTGATGACAAGTAAACGCAAGTTAGCGCACGGGGAGATGGTGATGCGGCTTGGCAATGGGGCAAAAGTTGCTGCTATGCATGTGGGAAGAGCCAAGCTATCATTATCTCCTGATTTCTCGTTTTTCATAGATGACTGTTATTATGCTCCCGATATCGTATCGAACATCATTTCAGTTTCATGTCTAGACCTTGCTGGTTTCTGTTTAACCTTTGGAAACAAATGTTGTTTGATTTACTTTCAAAGTAAATTGGTTGCTACAGCTCCTTTAGTGAAAGGGTTGTATCTTCTAGACACGTCGAAAAACGAAATAAATCTAAATGTGACTTCTAAGAGAAGTGAACATGAGGTGAACCCCACTTATCTATGGCATTGTAGATTGGGTCACATTAGCACAAAAAGAGTTCAAAAGTTGCATCAAGACAAAAGGTTGGGTGAGTTTGATTATGAATCATTTGACACCTGCGAACCTTGTCTTATGGGCAAGTTGCCAAAGCAACCTTTCAAAGGAAAGGGAACTCGTGCTAATGACATATTGGAACTAGTACATACTGATGTATGTGGTCCAATGTCCACACAAGCAAGGGGTGGATATTCCTACTTCATCACATTCACGGATGATGTGTCAAGATACGGATATGTCTACTTGATGAGACATAAATCCGAATCCCTTGAAAAGTTTAAGGAATATAAGCTTGAAGTAGAGAAGCAAACCGGGAAAAGTATAAAGACTCTTCGATCCGATCGGGGAGGAGAATACTTAAGTACCGAGTTCACCAACTTCCTAAAGGATAATGGGATCATGCGCAACTTACGCCTCCCTATACCCCACAATTGAATGGAGTTTCGGAGCGTCGAAATCGAACTTTGTTAGACATGGTTCGATCCATGATGAGCGCTGCCGAGGCACCACGTTTTCTATGGGGATATGCGCTGGAAACAGCAGCATATTATATCAACATATTGCCTAGCAAATCCGTATCTTCTTCACCTTATGAGATTTGGTGGGAGAAGAAACCAAGTTATAATCATATTAAAATTTGGGGATGCTTGGCTCATGTTAAGAAACATGATCCGAATAAGCTAGAGTCTCGCACCGAAAGGTGCATGTTTGTTGGTTATCCTAAGAATTCTTATGGATATTATTTCTATCGTTCTCAAGAGCAAAATGTTTTGTCTCGAGAAGGGCAATTTTCTTAGAACAAGATTTCATCTTGAATAAGAAAGTTGGAAGTAAATTTGAGCTTGAAGAAGCTCAAGACCAACAAACGGAATTGAGATCTTCAGAAGATTCTCAATTGACAGAATATGTTGATCCCGATACGCAAGAACCACGAAGGTCTACAAGGGTGACTAGAATCCCTGATCGATACATTGGACGTATTGATGTAGAGGATGAGGAGTCAATCACCACTATGAGTGGAGATCCCTTGAGCTTTAAAGAAGCTATAAATTGTTCTGATTCCATGAAATGGAAAGAAGCTATGGATTCTGAAATCCAATCCATGTACACCAACCAAGTTTGGAACTTGGTGACATTCCAAAAGGTAAGACACCCATTGGATGTAAATGGATCTTCAAGAAGAAGATTGGTGTAGATGGATCCGTTGAGACTTATAAGGCCCGGCTAGTTGCGAAAGGGTATCGTCAAAGGCAAGGAATTGACTATGACGAAACCTTCTCTCCCGTGGCAATGATTAAGTCGATACGGATACTTCTTGCAATAGCTGCATACTATGATTATGAGGTATGGCAAATGGATGTCAAAACAGCTTTCCTTAATGGAGACCTAGAAGAGGAAGTGTATATGACACAACCTGAAGGTTACACATCCAAGTCCCATCCAAACAAAGTATGTCATTTGTAAGTCCATTTATGGACTCAAACAAGCTTCAAGAAGCTGGAACAAGAAATTTGATCATGCGATCAAGACCTTCACTTCATTCAGAATGGAGATGAACCTTGTGTGTACAAGAAGACTAGTGGGAGCTCCATTACTTTCTTGGTATTATATGTAGATGATATTCTTATCATTGGGAATGATAAAGTGATGTTGAATTCAGTGAAATCATGGTTGTCTAAGAACTTCTCCATGAAAGATCTGGGAGAAGCAACTTATGTATTGGGAATACGGATCTATAGAGATAGATCAAGGAAGTTGCTTGGATTAACACAATCCATGTACATAGACACGATAGTCAAAAGGTTTGGCTTGTCGAATTCCAAAGGCGGGTATCTACCAATACGCCATGGAGTTAAATTATCCAAAAGGGATTGTCCAAACAATCCTGAAGAGATAAAAGCATCTGAATCAATTCCTTATGCTTCGGCTATAGGATCGATTATGTATGCCATGTTATGTACACGACCAGATGTAGCATATGCTCTAAGTGTTACGAGCAGGTTTCAATCTAATCCAGGTTTCAAACATTGGATTACAGTCAAGAATATTCTTAAGTATTTGAGAAATACAAAGAATGATTTTCTTGTTTATGGAGGAGGTGAACTCAAAGTTCAAGGATTCACCGACTCTAGCTTCCAGTCTGATCCAGATGACTCTAAGTCAACATCTGGATTCATTTTCATGTTGAATGGAGGAGTTGTTTGTTGGAAGAGTTCCAAACAACCAACAGTTGCTGATTCAACTACGGAAGCGGAGTATATAGCGGCTGTTGAGGCGGCTAAGGAAGCGGTATGGTTAAAGAAATTTGTTTCTGACCTAGGTGTGGTTCCTTCAATAGAAGAACCCATTCCTTTATTGTGTGACAACAATGGGGCGATTGCACAATCAAAGGATCCAAGGTCTGGACCAAGATCAAGACATGTCTTGAGACGCTTCCATCTCATTCGTGAGATCATAGAGAGAAAGGACATAGTCATACAAAAGGTTGACACATCTGACAATGTGGCAGATCCACTTACCAAGCCAATGACGAAGAACGTGCTAGACGAGCATAGAAGATCTATGGGTCTCAAATGCAAACCTGATTGGCTTTAGTCCAAGTGGGAGATTGTAAGAATTGGTGGCCTAAAGAGCCAATCAAAGTACATTCTTGAGTTTATAGTTAATTCTATCGAGACTCTTGTTTTCATTATTTCTATATTGTACATATATGATTAATGAAGTCCCAGGTAATGTCCATATGTTTGAGTGAATTATGAAGAGTTCATAATTTAGGGATCACTAGACTCAAAGGACATTAACCTAAACAATCCCATTCGAAGGAAGTCTAGTAAGGGACACTAGATATTCCGGAAAGAGTGGTGACATCTTTCATGATCACTTGGATGATGATAATGGCCGTTCCCAATAGCCATTTGTGTGATGACACTAATGATGGATGTCAGGTGCTTCTTGGTAAGAAGAAGTTCACTGTATTGATCCGTATGAATCACCTGGATGGTTAAACATCTAAGTCAACCAGGAAGATTCATGTTGTCATAGTATCAATGGTCCTTTGACCTAAGGTATCAAAGATATCTTGTGGTACGAAAGTTGTGCTTTGATCATGTTGACAAAGGCTTCTATTTAGAGGCCCGGTATAAATATGATTGGGCACTTCTAGAGTATCATGGAGGTAATTGAATAGCCGATTAGGAATCATTCAACCGATGAATAGAAGTTATGGTCTTACTAATAGATTGCAGTGAATCTCTGGCCAGAGTAATAAAGGAGATTCCAATGATGTGATTCATTGGAGATCTCTTATGCAATCATATTAAAATTGATTCATATGATTGGGATTTGACTGAACCACCATATCCCAGATATCAATCATGAGATCATTAATGAATGAAGTACTATATTGATATGGTATTGATAACAGAAAGGTTTTCATGAAGCAAAATGCATGGATGAAATTCATTTGTCTTCTAGGCCAATGCAAGTGAAGCTTGTCCTTATGGCATGGCAGGAGACTCAACTAACCAATTAGGTTAAATTGGTCAAGGTCAATTAAATTATAAGTGAGTTATGAATTTAATTGACTGGTAAAGTTGATTGGATGATCATCAACTATTAGAGTCATTAAACTAGAATGATAAGTGAACCTATAGGGTCACACACATAAGATCTTATGAGGTGAAGTTATAATTAATTGATGGCATAATGGAAATTAATGCCAAAGGACATGTGGAGAGCCCTATTTAAGGAAATGTGGGCCCTGGGCACAAGCAACCAACTCTAGGTCGAATTTGGTTCTCTCTCTCATCTTTTCTCATCCCCTTCCTCTCCTACTCACTTGGAATTGGAAGAATTCCAAAGAGCATGCAAAGGAGAACAAGGAGGGGTCAAAGAGAAGGATCTGTGAGAGCACCAGTGAACTCACCTCCAAGGGAAGATCGTGTGGATACCGGTAGAGGCCAAACACAAGGGAGGCTCAAAAGTCCATCATCTTCTTCAAGAGGAAAGCTTCTTGGATCAACTTCAACCATTTCATCATTACCAATGGCAATGGTATGTTATTTATTTGCTTTATGATGGAAATGTGTTTCATACAATCATACTATGAATAGATGATTGTAATCCAGTTGAGTTTGAGGTTCAAGAAAAAGTTTCAAACCCCTAGAACTCATAAGAGAATCATAGAACGCTTCCGCTTAAGTCAAGTTTTTGACCAAGTTAGATATCAGAATTCTTTCACTATCATCCTCAAGCCAATGGCCAAGTGGAAGTCTCAAACAGAGAGATTAAAAAAATATTGAAGAAAATTATCAACCCTAATGGGAAGGATTGGTCGAGCAAGTTTCTAGATGTGTTATGGGCATATCGGACTGCATATAAAACCCCATTAGGAATGTCGCCATTCAGGTTAGTTTTTGGAAAGGCTTGTCATCTTCCCTTAGAAATCGAACATTGCGCTTTATGGGCTATTAAGAAACTCAATATATCTCTAGATGATGCAGGTGAACATTGTTTATTGCAGCTACGTGAATTGGAGGAGTTGTGAAATGAAGCATATGAGAATTCTCGCATCTATAGAGCCAAAATGAAGGCATTCCATGATCAACACATACAAAGGAAAGTTTTTGTCCCCGAACAAAAAGTCTGGGTATATAATTCTCGACTTTAAATTTTTCTAGGGAAACTTAAATCAAGATGGGATGGACCTTACATCATATGCCAACCCTTTGACAACGGGTCTCTCCTAATTCGAGACCCAAAATGCGGTGCAGAATTCAAACTCAATGGGCAGCGCTTGAAGCCTTTCCTCGAACACGAGCCTCAACCTCCTAACGAGGGTATTCCTCTAGCAGCGGCGACATCATCATTCGATTATAATTCTCGATTAAGCTGTTTATTTTTTGTTATTTGTCTTAGGATTTGTTTTTTGCACTATTTTGGCAACTTATTTTTGTTGTACCTTTGACCAGGTTAAGAGCTTATGTGATTCAATGAAGCAGTAGTGTCTCCAGGATGTTTCACTCAGCGTGTCATTGAGCACAATGTCGCCCATCTCACTGTTTGCCATTCTCACTTCAATTTTCCTTTTGCTTATTTTCTTAGTTATGCATTGAGGACCATGCTTGTTCTAGTAGGGGGGAGCTAGTTCATTTTATATGGCAAATGGTGACTTGTGCATTTAATTTTAAAAGAATATTACATGAATTGAACCTGATTTTAACCATCTTTAACATGCACAAACATGAATCATATGTAGAGAAGTTAAGCTCCTAGAGCGGATCAAGAACATGTGGAGGTACAACACACATGATTTGAGAAAGGTGGGTTCAATTTCAAATTGGGGAGGGTGTCTAGTAGGTGATTAGATGATGGAAAGTCTAAGGGTAGAAGCTCTATGCTTCAAAGGAGAGTGATGAGTGAATTGAGATCCCCCATTCCATCAGCTCAAAATAGCCGATCCCACTTATATATTTTGTCTCTCCATTAGCCTACTCTTATTTCATAATAGGAGTGAGTTATTTTCCAAATCCTATGCACAGAACGCGTTGTCTTCACCCGCCTCATTTTTCTACACACTTCACGTCTTATACATCATCAACTTGATTCCACAAACTCATTTTCCCGCACATTTCACATTCTACCCATCATCACTTTGATCTGATTACCGAGGATACACCTATCTCCCAAGTACGTCTATCTTCCTTTCCACGGTATCAAATTGATATCGCCTCTTCGCCTCTTTTTCTGTCCATAATTCAATCTTCATTATCTCAATCTTATTCTTCTGTCCTTTCTAACATGACCAATGCGATTGATATGCCATTCATGTTAGTTGTGATAAAATGTTTATATACCATTCATAGGATGGAAGATGTTTTATTTTTGTCATACCCCCTTCTATTAAAAAAAAAAAACAATAAAGCAAGAGAAAAATAGAGTTAAAAAAAAAGGGGGTTTTGACATGTATGAATTTCTTATGTTAATATCCCATTCATGATAGATTGGTCTACGTGTATGAATCATCATATTGGTCATATTTTTCTATCTCTCTCACTTCTTCTAAAATCTTAGGAGTAGGTTATCTTAGGTAGCAGCACATCCATTGGACACAAATCTATTCTATTGTTAACGCTTATCCTAATCCCTTCACAAAGCTTCCATTTTCCCTATCACAATCCTTATAAATCCGCGATATATTCTTCTTGTTATCTCCCATATTCCGTGCTCAACAGGAGGAGGAAATGGCTTCTTCTATTATTGGGTAGGAGAAAAGCTAATGAAGAGACAAGTACTAGGTGGCTGCCACCCCGGGAGAGAGTGATCTTGCTTGCGAGAGATGTGAGGCCAGCTTCAAATGAGTGCAACGAGTTTACCTTAGGAGTATAGCGTCATACCTAGCAACAAGTACACTCCCTTTTCATCTATTTAGGAATCCAAACCAACGAGAAAGGAACCCATATTCCAGGAAAGGTTGAAGCTTAAATTTTCATTTAGTGTTTTATCTCAGCTTGTCATTGATACACTCAACACTTCCAACACTCGTTCTTTGACCTACGAGATGAATAAATGATAATTCGGGAAAGTACCTAGATGTTGCTAAGGGACTAAGAATGTCTAAGTAGGGGGGTATATAAAAGCGCCCTAAATGCGGTCTTTGTTTCATGCTATTAGCACAATTTTATGCATTTAAAGAGCTTAAAATGGGGTTGTTATCATCTATATACATGAAAACACTGTTTTCAAGTGATTTCTGATTTTTCCCTAAATTTCTGTTAATTCTATGAATTTTAAGGGATTTATTTAAGCATGAAATAATTATTTTTGACTGAAAATGGCAAGTTTAATATTTAAATTCGAAATTTATCAGTAAATTTTCGTTGCAATGATACCCTCAAAACATCTCTCGGTCATGGTTGTAGGGGTAAAGATGTTATTTAAAATTTTCTGGGGTTTTATTGCAAATGATTTTAATGTTTTAGGAAAAAACCGGAGGAGAGAGAGTGCACAAAGGGTACATACGCAATTATCTATGGGCGGCGTCATACAGCAATGCCAGTTTTTAGGAGGGACCTGCTTACAAAAATGTGTGGAAGTCTTCTGCCGACCGACGTGGCCTCAGCGTGGCCGTCGGATGATAATCCGACAGTGCTTAATGATGGCCAGCGCTGGGAGGTAAAGTCACCACCCACACAACGCATGCATTGCGCGTGTATGGCCAGACGTGGCGAATCTTTTGTGGAAAAAGTGATGAAGAAACGCACATGTACGTGCATATCAAAACATATTCAAAACGCAACGTTTGAAATTTCTTTTTGTTCTTATTTTTGCCAGGGGGGACGTGGCGCAACGAGGACGCGTCTGCCTAGAGGAGTTGAAGAGTCATCGGCCAATCAGCAGAAGACACCTCAGCGCGCGGAAAAAATATATATATGTAAATAAATGAATTTAAATCCAATGCCTAATATTGGTTTAAATTCATTTATTCATAACTCTTGATCCAGAAGTCCGATTGAGACATTTTTTTTATGGATTTGCTCATTTGATCCCCTCCTTTGATCTGTATGCTTAGATCATTGAGATCAAGCCTACATTGATAGATAAAAATTAATTACTAATTAGGGGTATAATTGTAACTTTTACTATTTTACCTAGGTATAAAAGCCAAATTTTGAGAGGAGGGGGCCATTCTTGATGGTTCTCTATCATTCTCACATTGGGGAAGCCCACGAGGCACTAGAGCGTGCTGCTCAAAGAATGAAGAAGTACGCCGATCAACACATAAGGGACGTAGAGTTCCAAGTTGGCGACAAGGTTTTGTTGAAGAACAATGCGCAGATGTTGAAGACAAAGCAAGCAAAGCAGCGTCACAAGGGGCTGGTTGCCCGCTATGATGGACCTTCCGAAGTGGTGGCAAAGATCGGACGAGTTGCCTACTGACTCAGCATTCCCCGTCAGCTGGCGGTCCATCCCGACTTCCATGTTGAAGAGTCATCGACCAATCAACGAATACTCCTCAGCGCACGGAAAAAAAATATATATATATAAATAAATGAATTTAAATCCAATGGCTAATATTGGTTTAAATTCATTTATTCATAACTCTTGATCTAGAAGTTTGATAGAGACGATTTTTTATGGATTTGCTCATATTGATCCCCTCCTTCGATCTGTATGGTTAGATCATTGAGATCAAGCCTACATTGATAGATAAAAATTAATTACTAATTAGGGGTATAATGGTAATTTTTACTATTTTACCTAGGTATAAAAGCTGAATTTCGAGAGTAGATGGTCATTCTTGATGGTTCTCTCTCATGCTCGCACTGGGGAAGCCCACGAGGCACTAGAGCGTGCTGCTCAAAGAATGAAGAAGTACGTCGATCAACACATAAGGGACATAGAGTTCCAAGTTGGCGACAAGGTTTTGTTGAAGACCAATGTGCAGATGTTGAAGACAAAGCAAGCAAAGCAGCGTCACAAGGGTCTGGTTCCCCGCTATGATGGACCTTTCGAAGTGGTGGCAATGATCAGACGAGTTGCCTACTGACTCAGCATTCCCCGTCGGCTGGCAGTCCATCCCGTCTTCCATGTGTCGGTTCTAAAGAATATGTACCAGATCCGGAAGACGCGACGAGGAACCAACCCTAGTGTGCGCCTCCGAATGTGCGGGCGCATTTTGATCAGGAAGTAGAAGCGGTCCTGGCCAAGCGGGAAGTTCACCGGGAAGGGCATCACAGTTGCTATCACAAGATCGAGTATCTAATTAAGTGGAAGAACAAACCAGAGGAATCAGCCACCTAGGAGCGCGACTCGGACTTATGGCGCTTCGAGGACCTACTGCGAGCATATGAAGTGGAGCAGCGGGTGTTGACGAGGGCGTCAACAAGTTCAGGCCGCGGGGGCATGTTAGGCCCTTAACTTGGCGGCATTCCCTCCCAGAGGCCTGCGTTCTTATTGGGAGGGTGTGTCCGTGTAATTCGGCTCACAACATTAAAGGACTAAGTCATAATGGGTAGCGATACCCAAATACCTGATCTTTCAGGCCATTGCCACTGTCCGTGGTGATTCATGGCAAACTATACACGTGCCCGTCCATGCCCAAGGTGGGACGGATCAGGTACAGTCCGCGCGTGTTGGGCGCGCGGGCTGATCGGTGTGTGCGCGTGCGCACCAAGCGCCACGCGACAACACCAAGCGCCACGCGACAACACCAAGCGCCACGCGACAACACCAAGTGCCACGCGTGCCCCAATGCCATTGTGGCGTGTGTGATCGCCACGCCCGCGGGCAAGCTCCGCCGCCCTAATGCCATTGTGTAGCGGTAGAGCGGGTACGCGCGGCGGAGCAGTTACCCTGACGCGGTGTGGCGACACTACCTTGGCGCAAGGCGCCTCATCTCGTTCCTTGTATCACCGGTCATCTTCCCCCATGTAATTATCCCCAACGATGATGTAATCTTGATGATATTAATGGAATGACTGTATTCAATGATGGTGCTGTGCACCACCATCTCCTCTATCCCCTTCTATGTGATCTTAGGCAATCTTGATATGCTCAAAATATGGATGTTTTTACTGGTTAGTCGTGTGAGAATTTGAGCTATGCAACAATATTTTTAGCCTCACTGCCTTAGGGCGAGTAAGGTGTCGATCCACAGGGAGCAGGTAAATCAATATTAATTCTTTTCCAAGTCAGTTTAGCTTATAAGATAACTGTATGAATCAAAGCAATTGAAGAAAACTACCCAAACACGTGGCGGGCGCGTGCAGCGCTGCCGCGACCGCGACCAGCAATGGGCGGCGCTGCGCGCTGCGCGCCGCGTGCTGCGCGCGCGCGCCGCGCTGCGCGTGGCCTGGTTGCGCGTAGTTGAGGCTGCGCGCTGCTAGGCAGCACGCTGCGGTTGCTGCGTGCTGCTCGGCCGCGCGCGGGCGCTGCTGCGCGCAGCAGTCACTACGCGCTGCTTGGCTACGCGCGGACGCTGCTGCTGCGCAGCCGGTGCTGCGCGTAGCTGCAGCTGCACGCCACTTGCGCTGTTGGCAGCCTTGGCCGCTCGCGGCTTAGGCTGCTGGCGGCCTGGGCTGCAACCTTGGCTGCAGGTTGCTTTGCTGCCTGCGGCTGTGGTTGCGCTTGGCTTGGGCGTGTTCACAACCTAGGTGATTCTGATGATGTAATTGTGAACAAGTTGCAGTGGAAATCAGAGGATTTCAAGAGGGATGAGCAGAAAGAAACGATTCAAACAAACTTTAAACTCAAAATCAAACTAGCAGAAGAAACAATATCAGTTGGAATCGTTGGAAGAACACTGGAATGTTTCTTCCAACCCAACTTCGATTGTCTACACGGAGAGGAGTACACAGTACTGAAACTTGAGAAATCGCTCCGTCCACGTGTCACGTCCTTGCGGCGAGGCGGAGGTCTTCAATCCCAAGCTAATCTTCAGCTCGTTCCTTCTCTCCAACTCCAAAGCTCATCAGCTCCTGGAGGGTGCCGAAATCCTTCTTCTCCAAGCCCTAGTTCCCTTAGAGAAAATTCTGACCAACCTAAAATCAACTGTCAAGAGAGTATTTATAGGTTTCTCTTAAGTCATGCCCAGGGACATTTTCGTAATTTTTGCTTCTTTGAATTTTCGCCCGCTCCTCTGGATCCTCGTCTCTTTCCTTGATCTTCTTAACCTGTCTCTGAATGTTTACTAACCATAAAATGTTAAATATATTCCACTTGATTCAAAGGATCAAGTGGGGTTAGTGATTTCATAAAATGATGCATATGCATGATATTAGCATGAATTAACATTATAATTTTGATGAATGAAAACTAAAAAGTTTAATTATTTGATGACATATTTGAGAGTCATCAAACACCCCCCAACTTAGATCATTACTAGTCCCTTAGTAATGAAATGCAGGTGAGAATAAAAGATGATCTCAAGTTGACTTTCGACTTCCGATAGCTTTGATTCATGCTCTTTTCAAGGAGTATTTTCAGCAATTGAACTTGACCAGCATAGGAGAAATTTAGGATCTATCTCAGCCTTCTACCTCAACTAAGTGCACTTGATCTACGGCGTACATATAGTAAGTACATAGTATATGGAGTAAGATCGAGTTAACACCCCAAGCGCACTACTGAACGAGGCGTAGAGAGTGGTGCTAAGGCTAGCTCAATACTATGGCTATAGTAGCATCGGCTCAAACACATGGGAGACAGCTTTTCCACCTTTATTTTCTTTCGAATTTGCTGCTTGTTGGTCATTTTTGATGACAATCAACTTTAGTACTATGATGCAAGCTTTTGCTTGTTTATGCGCAGTGCAGCTTTCACTTTATAGTTTGGTGGCGCTTATCCACTACCCATGTGCCGTCCTTAGTAGACTGGCAGCTTATTCCCCCGACTAAGTTTTGTATCCTTCTTGGTACAGGAAGCTTCACTCACGTCAT
Organism: Wolffia australiana; assembly: GCF_029677425.1. Lineage (NCBI taxonomy): Eukaryota > Viridiplantae > Streptophyta > Magnoliopsida > Alismatales > Araceae > Wolffia > Wolffia australiana. The sequence continues at coordinate 4,442,155 of NC_135836.1, read as the reverse complement.
AATAATATTGCCAATGAGCTAACACTAACCCTACTCTCCACTAAAGCTAAAAATTTTCGTGCATGTAAGTGCTAACTCAACCCGAGGTGGACGGTGAGGTGAGATACGTATAATGGTCAGATATATGGCTGTAATAGTATGGATCATAGTGCACCTAGCTAGGCTTACTTCACCTAGGATTTCCTAGCTGGCCACTCTTGCACTTCTACCCTTTTGAAAAGAATCGAATTATCATGCATATCATTGGACAAGCATCTCCTAGGATCATCAAATATCCGTGGTTTGTGAATGCAAAACGAAAAAATTTTAATGGATGATGCATGCAACTGTACTCCCCTCTCCCCCAAGAAAAAGGCATGTTCCTACATGACAAATCATAATTAAGAGAAAGGAGAAAGAGAGATCAAACCATGGAAGGAAAGGCGGCGATCAGCATTCCTGTTGTCCAATGACGGTGTACCTAGCTTGGATAGGAGTAGCTGCACACGAAGACAGAAACAAAAATGAAGAAAACAAAAACAAAACACGGCAAAATAACAAAACAGAGAAAATAGGAAATGGAAGCAAAAACTAGTCAGATCATGAGCTCTCGTGCGGTGGCTTTTCTAAAGTAATATTCATGGGGCTATTAAGATCTTCTTCTTCTAAGTAGGGTTTGAGCCGTTGCCCATTCACAGTGAATTGTCTTTGAGATGTAGGATCAAAAATGGTAACTGCTCCATTCTCAAAAACCTGCCGAACAAGGAAGGGGCCATCCCATCGTGTTTTCAATTTTCCTGGAAAGAGTTTTAATCTAGAGTTGTAAAGCCATACTTTTTGATTCTCTACCAAAATTCGTCTCTTCGAGCTCTTATCATGAAACATCTTCATCTTGGCTTTATAAATCTTCGAATTCTCATAAGCCTCATTTCTTAACTCTTCCAACTCATTCAATTGAAGAAGTCTATGCTTGCCGGCTCTATCCAAATCTAGGTTGAGTTTCCTAATAGCCCACAGGGCCTTGTGTTCTAACTCAAGTGGTAGGTGACAAGCCTTCCCAAAGATAAGTCGAAAGGGAGACATGCCGAGAGGAGTTTTGTAAGCAGTCCTATAGGCCCATAATGCCTCGTCTAGCTTCCAAGACCAATCTTTCCCATCCGGACGCACTATTTTCCTCAAAATTTTCTTAACCTCCCGATTGCACAATTCAACTTGGCCATTGGCTTGAGGGTGATAAGGAGTAGTGACTCGATGATGGACACCAAACTTCTTGAGGAGGTTCCTAAAGTTGTAGTTTGTAAAGTGGGAACCTCCATCACTAATGATAGCTCGTGGGCATCCATATCTATAAAAGATGTTTTTCTCAATAAAATTAGTCACTACCTTACTGTCATTGGTTTTGGAGGGAATGCCTTCTACCCATTTGGAGACATAATCGATAGCCATCAAAATATATTCATACCCATTAGAACTAGGGAAGGGTCCCATAAAATCGATTCCCCATAAATCAAATATTTCTACTTCTAGGATGGGTTGTAGGGGCATTCTATCTTTCCTATTTATGTTGATGGATGCTTGGCATGCTAAACAAGTATTATAAAATTTCTGGGCGTCATGAAATAATGTAGGCCAAAAGAAACCCGATTCAACAACTTTATGAGCCGTTACCTTGGCCGAGTAGTGTCCCCCTCCTGGTTTCGCGTGGCAGAATGCTAGGATGCTTCGCTGCTTGCTCTCGGGGACGCATCGTCGCAAAACTTGATCTTGCCCTTGGTGAAACAGCTCCGGATCTTCCCAAAAATAAAATCGCACATCCTTTAGTAGCTTTTTGCTCTCGTGGGACGTCCAACCTGTAGGAATTTGTCCTGAAACTAAAAAATTGACGATATGCGCATACCAAGGAACCAATGTTCCTTGTGCAGTTAGGACAAATTCATCAGGAAATTCATCATTAATTTGTTCAGTTGGGGCGCCTATGATTCAGGAGAGGTGGTCGACTACTACATTTTCACACCCTTTCTTATCTTTAATCTCTAAATCAAATTCCTGTAATAAAAGTACCCATCTAATCAACCTCGGTTTAGCCTCCTTCTTCGTTAACAAGTATCTAATAGCTGCATGATCCGAAAAAACAGTTATCTTACTACCTAGTAAATAAGGCCTAAACTTTTCTAAAGCAAAAATAATTGCCAACAGCCCTTTTTCGGTAGTAGTGTAATTCAGCTGCGCATCCACTAAAGTTCTGCTGGCGTAGTAAATGACCACGGGTTTCTTGTCAATTCGCTGACCTAACACTGCACCTACTGCAAAATCAGAAGCATCACACATTAGTTCAAAAGGAAGGGTCCAATCGCGCCCTTGCAAGATAGGCGCATTGACTAAGGCTTCCTCCAATTTATAAAATGCATCTTTAGCTTCTAGTGTTAGTTCAAACTCATTGTTCTTAGACGATAAAAGATTTGTAAGAGGTTTGGAAATTTTAGCAAAGTTAAGAATGAAACGTCTATAGAAACCCGCGTGGCCGAGGAAACCCCTAAGGGTTATTAGGTTGGTTGGAGGTGGAAGGCTCTGGATGATCTCGATCTTGGCCTTGTCCACTTCCAATCCACGGTTGCTGACCGTGTGCCCCAGCACTACTCCCTCCTGCACCATGAAATGGGATTTTTCCTAGCTTAGGACAAGGTTGGACTCAATGCACCTCTTCAATACTTTGGTGAGGTTTAGGAGGCAGTTTTTAAAGGTAGATCCAAATACTGAAAAATCATCCATAAATATTTCTAGACATTCTCCTACTAAATCAGAAAAGAGGGCATTCATACATTGCTGAAATGTGGCGGGGGCATTGCATAGCCCGAAAGGCATACGCCTAAAGGCATATGTCCCTACGGGACTCGTAAATGTTGTCTTCTCTTGATCATCAGGATGGATGTTTACTTGGTTGTATCCTGAATAACCATCAAGAAAACAAAAATATTGCTGCCCTCACAGTTTTTATAGTATTTGATCTATGAAGGGCAATGGGTAGTGATCTTTCATTATCGCCTTGTTTAGTTTCCTATAATCAATGCACACCCTCCAACCAGTGGTCAATCTCTTCTGCACCTCTTCCCCTTTTTCATTCACTTCTACTGTAATTCCAGATTTCTTTGGTACCATGTGTACGGGACTCACCCATCTACTGTCGGATATGGCATAAATAATTCCTGCATTCAACCACTTAATAATTTCTTTCACAAGAACTTCTCTCATGTAAGGGTTGAGTCTCTGATAGACTCAAATTTTAGATATTTTTACTGGTTATTTAGCAGTTAATACGTGTGAGGATTTGAGCTTATACAATGAATTTGTAAACCTCACGGCTTAGGGCAAGTGAGGGTCGATCCACAGGGAGCAGGTAAGACAGTACTGATTCTCGCTTTTGAGTTAGTTTATCTCGAGAAATATATAATTCAGTTCTTTTAATCAACTTAACTATCTTCAGGGAAATTTAATTAATCACCTTAGGTCAGTATAGTAAGTTCTCTTGCTCGCAAGCTCACGCTTGTGAAGAAGACAAAAACACAAGCACCAGGTGTGCTTGTGCCTCTGTGCACAAAGCACAGCGATCGCTTCAAGCTAGCGCGAGCTGCTTGCGCGTAGGGCATGCGATGCCTGCGCGCAAAGATGCCTGCGTGCAAAGATGCCTGCGCGCAAAGATGCCTGCGTGCAAAGGTGCCTGCGCGCGAGCGACCCTCGCACGCCATAGCCGCTCGCGCGCTACGGCCGTGCAGTGCTCCTCGTAGCGCGAGGCTGCACCTGCGCACGTGCGACCTGCCTCTCACAGGCTTCCCGCGCAGGTGGTCGGGTTCCCGGTTCAGCGCGCTGAATCGCTTGCATAGAGGGTCTGTGCTTGCGATTCTTCTCGCTGAACCTGCGGGTTTGCTGGAATTTGGATGATCAGACTGGTGAACAAGATTGGAGATGGATAGCTGAAGAAAATCAATGAAAACAATACTGAATAGAATTCTAAGAGTAATCTACCAACAATTGTTATTGGAACTGCTGAAAACACAAGGTGTGATCTTCAATCCAATACAGATTGTCTTCAAAAGGGAGAAGAGAGAATTCTGAAACCTCAACAATCTCTCCACCCGGTGTCACGTCCCTCACGGCGAGGTAGAGATCTTCTTGCTTCGGCTAAAACTCAGGCTCCTTCTCCTCCCAACTCTAATGCTCAGCAGCTCTTGGAGGGTGCAGAAATCCTTCCTCTCCAAGCCTTAGCTCCTTGAGAGAAATTCTGAACAACTTAAAATCAACTCTCAAGAGAGTATTTATAGGTTTCTCTTAAGTCATGCCCAGGGGCATTTTCATAATTTCTGCTTCTTTGAATTTTTGCCGGCTCCTCCTGATCCTCGTCTCTTTCTTTGATCTTCTTAACCTGTCTCTGAATGTTTACTAACCATAAAATGTTAAATATATTCCACTTGATTCAAAGGATCAAGTGGGGTTAGTGATTTCATAAAATGATGCATATGCATGATATTAGCATGAATTAACATTATAATTTTGATGAATGAAAACTAAAAAGTTTAATTATTTGATGACATATTCGAGAGTCATCAGTCTCCTTTGATGCTCTCTACAAGGTCTTGCTTCCTCTTCTAAAAATATCCTATGTTCACAGATCGAAGATGGAATTCCTCTAATATCATCAAATGTCCAACCTATGGCATTTTTATGGTCCCTAAGTACATCGAGCAAGTCACTTTCTTGTTCATGAGTGAGTGATGAGGAAATGATTACCGGTAAGATTTTCTTCTCATCTAGATATGCATATTTGAGGGATGAGGGTAAGGGTTTCAATTCTGGTCCTACCTCTACCGAAGGGGAGTCTATGATTTCTTCCTCTAGCTCTCTGCCCTCTACTTGTGACAAGTATTCCTTAATCACATCCTCTCCGTCACCCCCTGCACACAATTTTAACTCCTCATTGCTTCCTAAGGGACACTTCATCATTTTTGATATATCAAGTTGAACTCTCTCCTTTCCAATTTTAAACTCCACTGTCCCCTTTTACCAATCCATTATCGTTTTTGCCGTAACTAGAAATGGTATTCCTAAGATAATAGGAGCTAAGCTAATGTTTCCCGATATCTTCACATCAGTCAGTATAAAATCTACATGTATTTCACAATTCTCTACAGTGATCATGACGTCGGTTAACCTTCCTTTGGGTTGCCTCACGGTTCCATCGGCTAGGAGTAAATCCATGTGTATTTCCTCCAATTCTCCAAACCCGCACTCCTCATATAATGCCGTTGTGATGATGCTTATGCTTGCTCCCGTATCTAATAAAACTTTAGAAAATGTGTTTCCTCCAATTTCACATGTGAAGAAAGGGGCTCCGGGGTCTCTCATTTTGATAGGGATGGCATTAAGGATGCTAGAGGCGTTCTCAGATAATTTAACTACTTCCCTAAGCTTCCTAATGGTGCAAGAGTCCTTAAGGTACTTCTTTAGGGAGGGTGCGCACCTAAGCATGTCTTCTACCGTTACAGTCATGGTGGCTTTTTTAAAATTCTCCAGCAATCGGTTTTCATAATCAAGGATCGGTTTTTTTCTATTTAAAGCGGAAGGGTAAGGAACATGTTGCCCACTCGTAGAAGGTAGAGGTTCCTCCACGTAGGGAGAATCCTCTCCTTCTTCCTCTCTTGGTTCATTCCCCTTCTTATAATTCTCTATAGAATTCTGATAAGGATCCTGAAGTTCCTTTCCATTTCTAAGATGCGCAAGGTAGGTCTAGAGATATACCTTGGTGTTCAGATTGTGCAGGCCTGAAGCTTTCTAGCATCTTCCTCATCTGCTCTTGAGACTCCAGCATTTGCTTTGTTTGAAATTCCATCATCATTTGCATCTTCATCTCCATCTCCGCCCGCAACCTTTGGTTTTGCTTCTCTATCATATCTGAAAGGACGGGGGTAAGTGAAGAAAAATCAGGTTGGTTTTGAGATGGAACCTGATACTATTGTGGAGGCCTGTGCTGGAACTATTGCCTCTACTGGAACGGAGGTTGAGTTGCCGGCTTGTTCCCTTGGTGGAAGGTCTCTCGGTTTTGGAAATTTGGCCGCTTTTGACCTACCCATGGTTGTTGCGACTGGTTGAATGCCTTCACCTCCTCTTCCATGGCTTGGCAGGCTCCATCTTCATGCTCTCTGCTAAAACAGAGAGAGCAAATCTTAGCTTTCATGATAGGCGAGTTACCTAGGAAGACGTTCTTCAAGGTGGAGGTGAGTTCCTCCAATTTCTGATTGGTCTCCCTTAAGTTCGCCTGCAGCTCTCCCTCCTTTGCATTGACCTGCAGAACCCCTGCCCTTTTTGGTTGCAAGTTTCTCCCGTTTTGGTTGGCTCCAATCTCCTACAAGTCAGTTTATGCAACTCTCTCCAAAATATCAAAAACTTCATCCTCATAAGCGGTGTAAAACGTGCCACCGGTGGCGAGATTCACTTTATTTTTCATGAAATCAGGGAGCGATTCATAAAAAATTTGGGCTAATTGACATTGCTCAATGCCATGGTGAGGGCACTTCCTCAGCAGATCATTGAACCTCTCCCATGATTCACTAAATGCCTCACCATCGTGAGGATGGAAGTTGTGAATTTCTCTTCTATAAAAGCTGGTTTTGGAGAGAGGGTAAAATTTCTGCAGAAATTTTCCCTGCATCTCTTCCCACGAGTTAAAAGTAATTCCTAAATTGCGATACCAGGAAAATGCTTTATCTTTTAAAGTTAGAGGAAAATATTTCATTTTTAAAATTTCTGTAGATATTCTAGAACGTTTTGAGATGAACACCTAAGATGGAAATCATCAAGGAATTCTAATGGGTTTTGGGCAGGTAATCCATTAAATTCAGGTAAGGAATTAATTAATGCATTGTCATATCGAAATGAAATACCGTCGCCAATGTTCAGATTTACATCGGTTTGTCGTAGGCTTCCTGACGGTGTCGACCTGTCCAGCATGGTCCTCGTCCTCTCATGCTGCTGATGAATATCTTCAGCCATAGTTCTCTGCTGAATTTCTGGTTCTGTAACTGTAGAATCTGGAGTGGCGTCTCTAATAATTTTTTATGCAGACTTCTCACTACCTCCTGAGCGTGTAACTACCATAAATCTTCAGCAAAATGTTAGCAGACGATGGGCTGAGGATTTTAAAGTCCTTCAGCTTAAGAGGATAATAAAGAACGACTGTAGATTCAGAAAAACAAAAATTCCTACTGTAATACCGTGCTCCCCGGCAACGGCGCCAGTTGATATGCTCAAAATATGGATGTTTTTACTGGTTAGTCGTGTGAGAATTTGAGCTATGCAACAATATTTTTAGCCTCACTGCCTTAGGGCGAGTAAGGTGTCGATCCACAGGGAGCAGGTAAATCAATATTAATTCTTTTCCAAGTCAGTTTAGCTTATAAGATAACTGTATGAATCAAAGCAATTGAAGAAAACTACCCAAACACGTGGCGGGCGCGCGTGCAAGCGTTTCTGCCCGCGACCTCAGCAATGGGCAGACGCGCCTGCAGGAGCGCCTGCGTGCAAGAGCGCGACGCAGCTCGCGCGCGGCCTGGCTGCGCCAGAAGTTGAGGCTGCACGCTGCTAGGCAGCACGCCGCGGTTGCTGCGTGCTGCTCGGCCGTGCACGGGCACTGCTATGCACAGCAGTCGCTACGCGCTGCTCGGCTACGCGCGGGCGCTGCTGGTGCGCAGCCGGTGCTGCGCGTAGCTGCAGCTGCACGCTACTTGCGTTGTTGGCAGCCTTGGCTGCTCACGGCTTAGGCTGCTGGCGGCCTGGGCTGCAACCTTGGCTGCAGGTTGCTTTGCTGCCTGCGGCTGTGGTTGCGCTTGGCTTGGGCGTGTTCACAACCTAGGTGATTCTGATGATGTAATTGTGAACAAGTTGCAGTGGAAATCAGAGGATTTCAAGAGGGATGAGCAGAAAGAAACGATTCAAACAAACTTTAAACTCAAAATCAAACTAGCAGAAGAAACAATATCAGTTGGAATCGTTGGAAGAACACTGGAATGTTTCTTCCAACCCAACTTCGATTGTCTACACGGAGAGGAGTACACAGTACTGAAACTTGAGAAATCGCTCCGTCCACGTGTCACGTCCTTGTGATAATTCAGATTTTGGGGTAATTAGTGATGAGTTAACTTCATTAATTAGTGTCGTTGGTTTATCCGAATTAAAACAACAAAAATTTATAATAACCTTACTAGCGTAGGGAGAGTAAGGGTCGATCCACAGGGAGCAAGGGTTTTTTTCTTAGGAATTTGTGCTTTAGTTATGTATTTTTTAATAATTTTAGAGGTAGGTTTACTACATATGAAGATAAATAACTAATGAAATAAAAATATATAACAAAGAAAAATAAAATATTATTATAATATTATAATAATATTAATAGGCAGAAAATAATTTTTTTGTATTTTTTAGGAGTATTTGAAAGCTAAAAAAAAATAGGAAATGAAACAGTTTGGCGCTCTGGACTTAGTCAAAATTTGGCTAAGTCCGGATGCCAAATGGGGAAGGTGCCTTGGTGGAGGAGAGAGAAAAAAATTGGACTGTACTAAAATCAGTCTAGAATGAGTTCTAGAACGAATTTTAGAGCGTGGTTGGATGCACTGGAACCGTCTGGATATTGGCTAGCTGATCGAAGACTAACCAAAAGACAAAAGACGAACAAAAAAGAATGAAAAAGGAGAAATAATAAGGTAACCTCTTTGTCACACCCGCTAAGGTCCAAGGGACTTCTTCTTCTCCTTTCCACCAGCTTCTTCAGCCCTGGATGCTTCCTGCTCAGCCTGGCACTCACTGAGGTGAATGGATCTATGACTCAATTGCACTTAGGCCACCAAACATTACTTTGGATTGAATCACAAGATGAATTTTACAATAGGGTGAAGGGGTTCATATAGGGAGAGAGAGCAAAGGAGAGCCATTGGATTTTTAATACAATGGATGGCCAGATCTTCTTTTCAGGGTCGTGATCCACGTCCATTATGGTCCTCCAATCAGCATTGAGACCTTTGAAATACCCCCTGGACGTTCAAGGCTTCTTTCCTTAATTAGCATTAAAGGTGCTATCTTTAAGTCTCCACCCTTGGATGTTTTGTGGATTGAATGGCTGGATCTTCTTCTCTGGCTTGGATCCACGTCCAAGGTTGTCCTCCAATCATCATTTAAGCCCCTGAAATATTCATAAATAATCATGACTGGACCTTCCCCTTGCCCTCCTTTCTTTGGCCCAACATGCCTCTCATAGTGGGCTTAGTGGAGCTTCCTTAGTGGGCCTTTAGACTAGAGCCAATTGTCTTGCTTTGGGCCTTCTTTCTTGGCCCAGGGTTGTGGCTGAGCCTGCTCCTCTGGTCCAAATAGGTTCCTCTTCATTTAATTATCCCCTTTATTCATGAAAGTTTCACCTAATTCCTGCATCTTCCACATAAACTAAGAAGAGAGTGAGATTCATTCCACTTAACTCATTGAGTTAAGTGGGGTTAGTCTCACAAATGATAATAATTAACTCCAAATTAGAAAAAGGTGATTTTGTTTCATGATGTTTCACAACTTAACATAAATGTTGATAATATATCCAGATAAAGATAAAGAAGTACATAAATTAGCTGAAATTGCACATATATATTACTATCATTTTGGATTTATCACCTTGCGGCGAGGCGGAGGTCTTCAATCCCAAGCTAATCTTCACCTCGTTCCTTCTCTCCAACTCCAAAGCTCATCAGCTCCTGGAGGGTGCAGAAATCCTTCTTCTCCAAGCCCTAGTTCCCTTAGAGAAAATTCTGACCAACCTAAAATCAACTCTCAAGAGAGTATTTATAGGTTTCTCTTAAGTCATGCCCAGGGGTATTTTTGTAATTTTTGCTTCTTTGAATTTTAGCCCACTCCTCTTGATCCTCGTCTCTTACCTTGATCTTCTTAACCTGTCTCTGAATGTTTACTAACCATAAAACGTTAAATATGTTCCACTTGATTCAAAGGATAAAGTGGGGTTAGTGTTTTCATAAAATGATGCATATACATGATATTAGCATGAATTAACATTATAATTTTGATGAATGAAAACTAAAAAGTTTAATTATTTGATGACATATTTGAGAGTCATCAAATCTACAAAGCTTCTACAGCTAGAGATCAAGGCTGCTCAATGTTTTGCCCTGAACATAGAGGCCGGCACATGCCAAATTTGAGCAAGAAACCTAGCTCGGGATTTGACCATGTGACACTGAGTGTCTTATTTGCTGTCATTCTCTCTAGCTCTCCTTCGCTCTCTCTCTTTTTGCTATCTTCGTGTCTCTCCCAAACCCCCCCCCTCTGAATTTTCTCTCTGTGCATGTGTCTTTGTCTGTTTTTCAACTTCTCTTGGGGTCTGTCCCATCTCTCCGTCGCGCTCGCCCCCAACTCTCCATTTGCGTAGGGGTTACGTTGCTAAGGGTCGCGTCAGATTTTCAAGGGGTGGGTTGGACCAAGGACCCATTTGTCCATATTGTTGTTTTTTTTTATTTTCTGGATTAGGCCCGGCCTTTAATACTCGATGCTGACTCCCAAATGAATCCCCCCTTTGTGGAGTAAGTATTTCCATAAATACAGTGGCGTCAGGCAAAGCCCGAGGCCTGTTGGCAGCTAAGAGTTAGGAGCTGGCCTTCCAGTGTTATGGCAAAGGCCGTCCAGCCTTTTATATGTTTATGACGATGTTAGTGCGGGCGGTGGATCTTTGGGGTTGATGAGGGGATGGGATGTGGGAGATGTGCAGTAACGATGGACAAAATGGTGATACTCTTTGGAAATGGTGTTGAATGGTGTTGCAAAATGGCGTTGAAACTTGTGATACAATATCAGTTGGCGTTGAAACTAAGATTAAATGCCAAGTCATACCTTATTGGGCGTCATAATCGTAGTGGGAGTTAGCAAGCGGGTCTCGCTCTGGGAGGCTTCCCAGACCCCAAAGGGGGCCTAGTAAAATGGGGCCTTCGATTTTATCCTGAACGCACTTAAGCTAACTGGGTAACATTTCACACCTTCCGAGCCTAATTTGCCTTTTACACTCGTTAAAAGTGTTGTGTTGTGCACTTGTCATGCGGATGTGGCCGTTAAAGCTTATTCCGGCCTCACCTGGTGCGACGCCAAGAAGCATTGCCTGTGATGTTGAGGATGGCCCAATGTCCTTACCCTGGACGTGTGACGCTGGCCCCGCCCCCTCAGTTCCTCTAAGCATCAGGTCGCGTCCACATCGACCTCCAAGTATACCGCGGTAACACGCCACCCTCTTCTCTGCGTGCGTTGCCCCGGTCACACAGCATATCTCTTTGAAATCCATGTCGTTGTTCGTTGCCTTAATAACAGTCCTCCAACCGCGAGATGTTATTGTTCCCGTTTATTGAGATAGAAGACTACGCAAAAGGAGGCCAAGAGGGCGTGCCGCTGGATCGTTCCCCCACCCCGCTCGCCAACTGCCGTCGTCATCAAACCTCTCCCTTTCAGTGTGACTTTACATGGATGCTTGGACCCAGACACTTGGCCCCTTTGGGTTCCCTATATATAGCGGCGCATGCCGCCTACAGAAATCATCCGGGCCTCCATATTTCTCATCTTTGTTTCCCTGCCCCCCGTCGCCGCCCCCCAAGTCTCTACTTTACCCTGGCCAGGAAGACCAAACTTGTGGCGACCTTCTTGATCCTAAACCTGGTTCTCTTCCCACTTGCATCGGCACAGCTGCTCACGACTATTACTAGTTGCGTCGGCGGCCTCCTCCAAGTTGCCGCGTGCGGTCCTGCACTCAACCTCATCAAGATCGGTGGAATCACCAATGTCGTCACGAGCAGCTGCTGTGCGGTGATTGCAACCCTTACGCCTGTGGAGGCCGGTAAATGCCTCTTTGCCGTAGCCAAGATTAACGTTCTTGGGCTCGTCCTCGACATCAACCTCCTGGGGGACATTAACCTGTTGCTCAAGGCCTGCAGCCAGCAGGTTCAATTCCTTGGATGCTAAGGGAGCTGCCCACAACATTCTCCGCACCGATTTCACGCCCTGATTTTTTGTAACTTTGTACCGCCCCTCGCTTGCTGCAACCCTCCTTGTCTTTCCTAGTCATCAGACCTCTGTTCATGTAGATCTTCCTATAACAGCCTCTGTCTCAAGTCCCTTCCACCCCGCCGGGGTACGACATCTTGTTTACGGCCTGACCCACTATGATGCGTCCCCTGATATTAAAAGTGAGAGCTCCTCTCTCCTCCTCGTGTTCTGTCCTCCGCACACCATGCAAGACATCCTTGGTTGACACACATTTATCTTCGGGATAATAAACCTTCAAAAAAGACTCGCGGTCCTACACCTCTGTGTTGACCTTTTTCATTGTAGGCCACATACTAATAAACATCTGGTTCTGCTTTTCAAAATCTTTTTTCAAGCCTTGAGAACTCTCAAGAGGAGCCCAAGAGTATCATAAAAGTTCGAAAGACAGCGTGGGAAATGAAAGTACCATATCATTCTAGGACACTCTACGCGGGACACGGGATCTCATTATTGTAATCATGATGAAGATGCGTCCAAATCGACAAATGTCTTCTAAACACTAGTAGGATTTAGATAATGTAGAGCGAAGCATGGACAGAAAAGGGGCGAAGAGGCGATATTGTGGAAAGGAAGATAGACAAGGGACATGGAAAAAATAAAATATTCCCTACTTCAACATTGTTAGATTTGCCCGATTTTCATTTTTCATCATGTAAATGAAAGAAACGAAGTGTGGAAGTGGTAGACATATCAATCACAAGCTGAGACAAAACATTAGGTGACATTTTGAGCTTGGACCTTTTCAGGAATGTGGGATTCCTTTCTCCTTGGTTTGGATGCCTAAGTAGATGAAAAGGGAGTGTACTTGTTGCGAGGTGTGATACTATACTCCTAAGGTAAACTCACTGCACTCATTAATACTGGCCTCACATCTCTCGCAAGCAAGATCACTCTCTCACGGGGTGGCGGCCACCTAGTTCTTGTCTCTCCATTAGCTTTTCTCCTACCCAAAAATAGAAGAAGCCAATTACCTCCTGTTGAACACAGAATATGGAAGATAACAATAATAATAGATGGCAAAATATTTGGAATTGTGATAGGAAAAATGGAAGTCTTGTGAAGGGAATGGGGTGGGTGTTAAAAATCTGATGAATGTATGGTCAAAGAAATGTGGTGTTACCTACAATAACCTACTCCCAAGATTTTAGAAGAAATGGGGGAGATAGAAAAGATGGGACCAATATGATGATACATACATGTAGAACAATATGACCATGAAGGGAAAATTAACATACGAAATTCATACGCGTCAAAACCCCCTTTTTCTCTTCTTCTTTTTTTGTTTTTGTTTTCCAATATATATTTTTCTCTTTTCTTCTTCTTCTTCTTTCTTTCTTTTTTTAATAGAAGAGGGGCATGACAAAAATAAAATATCTTCCATTCTATAAATGGTTTCTAAACATCTTATCACATCTATCATGAATGGCATATCAATCACATTGGTCAAGATAGAAAGGACAGAAGAATAAGATTGATATAATGCAGAGCGAAGCATGGATAGAAAAAGAGGTGAAGAGGAGATATTGGATTGATACCGTGGAAAGGAAGATAGATGTACTTGGGAGATAGGTGTATCCTCAGTAGTGGAATCAAGGTGATGATCGGTAGAATGTGAATATATGTGGGAAAATGAGTTTGTGGAATCAAGTTGATGATGGATAAGATTTGAAGTGTGTGGAACAACAAAGTAGGTGAAGACAATGTATTCTGTGCATAGGACTTGGAGAATGACTCACCCTATCTTGAAATAAGAGTAGGCTAATGGCGAGACAAAATATATAAGTGGGATCAGTTATTTGGAGCTGATGGAATGGGGACCCTCAATTCACTCATCACTCTACCTTTGGAGCACAGAGCTTCTCCCCTTAGACTTCCCATCATCTAATCACCTACTAGACACCCTCCGCAAATTGAAATTGAACCCACATTGCTCAAAATCATTCAATCTTCCACCTCTAACATGCTCTTGATCTGCTGTAGGAGCTTACTTCTCTACACATACTCCCAAACCATTGGATGAAGATTTTTTATTCATGTATAGGCATGTGAATGATTTTTATAGGCAGGTTAAATTCATATAATATTCATCAAAACTAAATGCATAAATCAAACTTGGCCATTTCAAATGAACTAGCTCCCCCCTACTAAAACATCCATTGTCCTCAATGCATAACTAAGAAAATAACCAAAAGGAAAATTGAGGGAGAGAATGGCAAAGAGTGGGGATGGACATGTGGTTTGCCGTTGAGATGATAGATATAAAATCCTGAATTAGCTGTGCTGTGTCGTACATCGTGATTTCTTCAAACTTGGTCAATATCTTGGTCAAAAAATAAAAAACAACACAACAAGACTAATAGAGGTTCCACATAAAAATAAATAGTTCAAGTCATTGAAGAGAGCAAAATTTTAGAGAGAAATCAGATCAAGGACTTGTGTCCTAAAAGATCATGCCGTGCCTAGCTCTTCAAACCCGTTACTCCTTATGGAATGGTTGCATCCCTCAATTCCTCCTCCATGTGACTCCACCTACTTGTTATGATAGCTAAAGAAGAAATTGGATAAAAGACGTGAAGGGGAACTGGAGAAGAATCTCAGTTCCCATTACGGAAAGAAAAATAAATCAACCTACTGATTATCTCAAAGCATAAAGTGAAACTCAGAGCATCATGTATAAGAAACTCAATTCCCATGTGTATATACCTATATTTAAAAATAGGTTTCCTTGTAATGTTGGTCCACAAAAGTAAAATGTTAAAGGAATCGGACAAAGAAAACCATGCTACAAAATCAAAGGAATGATCATGCCAATCTGTAAAAGGAATTTTGCATAAGAAAGGTTCAACCTCAACTTCATCACAAATTTTTTCATCCTTGTCCTAGGTTGAACTTTAAATAATTCACTAGGCCTACTGTAAAATTCTTTTTCCATTCCTGTTTTCATCGACATCATCCTCATTGAAGCCTTCACATTACTATTTCCCTTCACATTATTTCTGTCCTCAAGAAACAACATGTAATCATCAGAGATCCCTGCACAATTTTCCAAAAGAATCATGTCTTGAAAATACATTCATCTCTTCTCCATTCCTATTGTATATTGGTTTACATACAATTCCAGTACGCAGTGCTTTTGGAAATGGAATAGGAGGTTGATACTCTTCAAGATAAGGATGGGTGTTTTCAAACTGACCTTCCTCATCTCTTTCCACCTTTTCTCCCATATCATCCTGAAAAATTAACTCAGAAGTAGTATAACATTCTGATTGTGATTCCTCATACCCATGTACTTCATCTTCACAAAAATGTAAATTAAACATTTCAGCAATCTCCATCTTAATAGTTTTTATTTTTCTGAGAAAATAATCTTCCTCAAGGGGACCACTTTCTGTTAATAAATCCTTCAATATTTTACGTACATCTTTCTCCATATGTAAGATCCTTAAGAAGTATTCTCCCATTTCATAAAAATCATTTGTTTTAGTAGGAAACCATCTAATCATATCATGAAGTAGAATCATTTGGGAAAGACATTCATGTTTCAAAACAACCTCATATTCAAGAAAATAATTCATCATAAACTGGTGACTCTCTTCGGAGTCATCAAGTTGAGAAATTTTATGTTGAATCATTCCAAACTCATTAACAAACACATGATGCTCGTTGCAAAATGAAGATGATGCATTTTGCAATGAAATTGTAGAGGAAAGTACTAAAGATGGTGATTGCCCCCACTCATAGTGTGGATATTCCAAAAGGGACATGACATGAGTGTGGAAGCCATGATCATGGTTATTATGAAGAGAAAATTTAGGGATTGTTGTCTCAATAGATTTAAGATAATACGAATGCTCATGAAAATTGGGATGGCCTCGTAGGAATGGTCATATTCATATATATGAGGACTGATGTCTTAGTGTAAATGTTCGCCATGATTCAAGGACTCTCTATAATCATGAAGATAATCAGATTGTACACCATCATTGTAGAAATTATGATCGTGATAGTTTTCATGCAACTCATGGTAATGAGAATTACGCCCGTAATAGTAAGACATGGTTGCTTCATATGCTTAGAAATAATTGTCTATTAGATAATACAATGTAGTGAAAGAGTATTTTAGCTCAATACGTAACCCTTTCTAAGCATTTAAATTTTAATCCAAAATTGGAACAAAGGTGTAATACAATAAGATATATCAAATTAAAAATGGCCACTTTTTAGAGAATTAAATCAAAAGATTTTGAACGATTTCAAAGCACTCGATTTATAAAAATAAAAACCGATTGAATTTCCTTAGCGTTGCTTCCCCAGCAATGGCACCTATTGATACGCCAAAAATAGGGGTAAATTTTGCAATTTTTTAATCCCTTGTCATTGTCGATTCTAGCTTACACAATAAAATTTATAAAACCCTAACTTAAGATGTATAGTGATAAGTAAAAGGTATCGTCCAAGGGAAGCTAGTAAGTTAATTCAATTGATGATCTAATTGAATAAATTGACACTAATTAAATTTGATCTTCAATGAAGATCAAATCATCCTAATTAAATGAGAAATTTAAAAAGGGTGATAGGAGAGATGAGAGGAATAGAAGAATATGGGGGTCTAAATTGGCTTCTTTGATCCAAAGAAAAGGGGTCAAAGGGGTGAATTAGAGAGGTTGAGAGGAGAAAATTTTGATTTGTTTTGGTTGGTTCTGTCGGCTTGATAGTTCAAAAATAGCTAGGTAAATCTCTCAATTCATCCTCTCAATCCTGGTAATGGCTTGTACATGCTGCTCAGGCCAATTGATTTAAAACTTCAGACCAGAATTAAGAAGAACAATCAAGAAATTAAACTAACATCATCCGAAATACACCATAAATTCAAACACAAAGAAGGAAAAAGTACCAAATAGGTTGATCCAAGCTGGAGCTCCTCTCTGTCTTGCAGCTGTGATAGAGCACCACCAAGAATGAGCTCCCCCTCTCCAAATTCAGCTTTTATATTTAGGTTACATGGTGAAAATTACCATTTTACCCCATTTGGTAATTAATTTTTATTTATTAATTTAGGCATGGTATGAATGATCCAACCATACAGATGGAAAGAGGGGCCCAAGATGAACAAATCCATAAAACAATCATCTCAATCTGACTTGAGCATCAAAATTTATGAATAAATGAATTCAAACCAATTTTAACCATTGTATTGAAATCCATTTATTTAATTATTTTCTTTTGAAACATGCAATGACGTGTCGATTCCTCATTGGATGACAAATTTTAAACATCAAATGGCGGGTTCATTTTCTTTGCACCACGTACCCCTTTCTTGAAATCAGAATAAATAGAAAAATAGAAAAAAAATAAATATTGTACAAAGCACTTTGTATGTGTGTGTGCACTTGTACTGGTGCCTCCCAATCCAAAGGCGCCACGTCATCAACAATGTGTGCGCTTTGTATGCACTGCAAGGGAGAGATAATTCCCTAGAAATTTGCAGAAAAGTTCCCTCTAAAGTGTGTGCATGCAAAAGGACGCCGCCCTAAAAATATTTATGTACATGTCCTTTTCGCTTTCTCTCTTCTCTTTTTGCTCATAAAAATCATTAAACAATACTAAGTAGTTGCAATAAAACCCTGTAATTGTTTAAATAATATATTTACCTCTGCACACACGACCGAGAGCTGTTTTTAAGGGCATAATTATAACTAACATTTTAAGAAAAGCCCCTCCATTTTTATAAATTTCTCTAAAACTCATATTTTTCATATATATATATATATATCTGTTTCCTATTTAAAAATTCATTTCTTCCTTGAATAAATTCCCAAAAAATCCAATAAAATCCTAGAAAAATCTTGAAACTTCAAGAACATTCTAGAAAATTTAGCTATTCATCCCCATGCTAATTTATCGCAAAATTAAGTTTTAAACTTGCCTTTTCATTCAAAAATAATTATTTCAAGCTCAAATAAATCCATACAAATTCATATAATTCAGATAAAATTAGGGGAAAATCAGAAATCACTTGAAAACTATAATTTCAAGTAAATCTGTGATAACAACCCTATTTTAATCTTGTTAAATGCATAAAATTGTGCTAAATTATTTGAAATATAGACCAAATTTAGGGTGTTATCAACTAGCCTAAGAGAGGAACATTGATTTGTTGCCACGGAGCTTTCCTGACTGAAGGCGCTGATGTCTTCACACGATCCGGTTCTTCTGTGCGGAGCTAGCAAATGCTTACCCATTAGCCAGCTCAATCTGAAATGTTGTACAGTAATTTTAACAACAAAATCATCCATCTTCAAGCACGGTATTCGGTCAGGAAAGCATGCAAAAGATCATGCGTTTTCAAGCACAATATTTGGGCATGAAAGGTTTAAAAAGATGATCCATTTTGAAGCCCCAATATTTGGTTGCAAAGGAACAGTATTTCATAGTACGTCGGCCCGCTTGAAGGATGTCATCAATTTGAAATCCCACCTAATAAATTTTAAATTTTATGTTGATGCAATTTTGCATTAATACAGACGCCTCTCTTCTCGTGTAGTTGTCTATGGCTTCTTGTGTAGGTTTGTGATCACGCCTAGGATTTACATACCTAAAAGTTTTTTCATTTACTTCCTAATATTTATTGCTCTACTTCTCATCATCTTCACATGCTCATCCGATCATCCGATCTCTGCCATCTTTGCCGAGCACTGCCATTGCACAACATGCCTCTACCGAGTACTTCGATCTGTTGTGTTTACCATCAAGCATGCTCGGGACATAACCTTAGTGATATCATGACTTTAATACCCACATCATCATGCCCACCATGCAACCCATATCTTCAGGTGTTGTGTTTCTCTGTTCTCACCTGGAATAGTAAAACCCAAGTGTTAAATGTTGGCCCAGATATGGTAACCGTTATCCGGATCTTCGGATCCTTTCACTCATCTGACATACATATTTTTTTTTCAAATTTTAATTTCAGGATTCGCGTTCGTCTACTACGAAGACGAGGCCGATGCCAATGACGCGATTCGGGGGCTGGATGGAGTGCCCTTTGGCCACAGCAGGCGGAGGCTTTCCGTGGAGTGGGCGAGGGTAAGTAGTTTATAAATTTCCTTAATCTTAGCTTCCTATGATTTCCATGTGAACATATCGTATTACCCGTTATGAATAGGGCAATCGAGGGCCTCATCTTCGCGAAGGATCCAAATCAGGTTCAGGTGTGAGACCCACCGAAACCTTGTTCGTCATCAACTTTGACCCGATCAACACGAGGGTCCGAGATCTGGAAAGGCACTTTGACTCGATCAACACGAGGGTCCGAGATCTGGAAAGGCACTTCGGCCCGTGTGGTAAGATCACAAACGGGAAAATTCGATGGAACTTCGCCTTCATTCAGTTTGAGACCCAAGAGGATGCCACCAATGCCCTCGAGAACACCAATATGAGGTTCAATTCTTCTTCTCCATCCATGATTTTGTTCGTCTCTAGTCACATGCAAATATAGTTCCAGATCGTCCCAGACGTGGATGAAGGACGGACGGGACAAATTTCATCATCCCGTCCTATGTCCGTTGTTAGCTCAGGCACGAAGGATGGGACGATTTTTTGTCCACGTACAAAAAACCGTCCCGTCCAGTCCTCCCGGGATGAATTTTCATCCTGAAATTTGTCCCGAATGAAAAAAACACATTTTATATTTTCAATATATCAATATAAATTTTCTAAGTATTTTAGGGGAAATATGGAGGAGAGAGAATGCAAATGGACATATGTACAATTAATTCTAAGTGGCGTCAGTTTGCATGGGCAAAAAAACACAAGGACCTTGATGCAAATTGTCATAGCAAGCCCACGTGGCAAGATCTCAGCTGTCAGATGTGAATCCAGTGGGTTTTCATCCACATATGTCCGTCCATCATCCGAGCCCTCGAGGGGGACAGTTTTTTTGTCCCATGGGACGAAAACCATCCCCTTCGGTGGTCCTTGGGATGAATATCTGTCCCAAAATTCATCCATATCCTCGGATGGGAGAATTGTTTCATCCCCGAATGAAAAAATCGTCCAATCCGCGTCCCTGAACTATACATGCAAAAGCTTAATTTCCTTTGTGCTCTCCATGCAGCAAGATCATGGACAGACAGATGTCAATGGAGCACTCTCTCAGAGACAACGTTGACCAGGGCAGCCGCCCTGGTGACATCAGCTACGATCGTTCCCGGTCCCCTAGTCTACGCCGATACCAGAGCCGTCCCAGTCCTGACTATGGTCGCCACCCCAGCCCCGACTATGGCCATGCCCGGAGCCCTGTCTTCGAAAAATACAATGACCGTAATTACAGGCCCGAGCCGCCCAGGTGCCGAAGGTATGTCATATAATTCATTGATTTATCCTTCGAGTTTGTTTCATAACATTAGAGAATCATTTGTTATCTTTATTAATTCAATAAATGGGGAACTCATCTCTGTGCTTGAATTGGAGGTTCAAGTGATTATATAGTGTTTAAGCATGTTATATCCCTCCATGAATATACTTCTAATGTCTGGTTTTTATATATGGCAGCCGATCTCCTGTGCGGAGGAGGTCCAGGAGCTGAAATTGGGACGGTGTGAAGGAATGTCTAGTGAAGAACATCCCATTCAGACTCGGTACTCGTTTGTTTTCAGAAATGGACCGATCTAATTAGCCGTCATCATGTTATTAGGATGGGTAATGGCTGACTAAAGAATATGGAACGAGCAGAAATGAACTTAGACCTAGTTTTTTTGGGATATTATGAAAATATTTTTTGTTAGATTTTAGGTGATTCGGAGGAAAGAAGTTGAAGTTAATGGAAGGAGAAGTGATGCGACGTGCGAAAATCCTGACTGTCGGATATTAAACGTTTTATATGGGTAATATTTAATTGCACTTTATGAAGATATGATAATCTAATTGTATTATAAGTATTGAGCCCATGGGACGAAGAAATTCACATACTGGTCATGATTTTCTCATCATTAGAGACTTGATGATAAATGAAAAACTTTTCAAACTTTATCTTTTCTAAATAAATGACCAACCAGGGGCTTGACTTGTATTTCATACTCGGCTTTGGACTATAAATGAAAAATAATGAAAATAGGACCCAAAAGGACCTTAGAGAACTGTCAAGACTTCCACCTAAGTCTTGAAATTCCATTTACTTATTAACCAAACTGAAATGCATCCTAGTAAAATAAGCACATTAAATTTCAAAGGGGTTAAAAGAAAATAAATGTTATTGAAACGTATGAGAAATGGAGCTCAAGTAGTTGATAAAGGACTTGAAACAATCCCATGAAAGTAATTTAAATGTAGCCAAAGCAGGGACCAAAATGATCTTGGAAAAATAATGAACCGTGTTAGCATTTGACCAAAGTCTTAAACGCCATAATTTGTAGACAAAAAATTAAATCTATCCAAGTAAAATAAACAGAATATATTTCAAAAGGATCAAAATAAAATCATTGTTATTAGGATATGAGAGAGATATCTAAAATAGTTGAGAAATGTCTTGAAACAATATCATGGAGAAGTGATTTGATTATGCAATAGCTCCAAGTAAAATAAAAAAATTATATTTCATTATAATTTAGTGAAAAACAATGTTATACAGGCGATAGAGATAGAGGTAAAATAGTTGACAAAGAACATGAAAATATCCATGGAAATGTGATTTAAATATATGATAGGTCGGAATAAGGTAAACAAATTAGCTTGCATAATAGTTAACACAAAATCAATGTGATAGACACGAGAAAGATAGATCTAAATTAGTTGAAAAAGGTCTTGAATTAATCCCTTGGAAAAGTGTTTTATATATTTGATATTTCATAATAGGATAAGCACATTAGATTAATGAAAATCAATGTATACACACGCGGGAGAGATAGTGCTAAAATGGTTGAGAAGGTCTTGAAACAATGCCATGGAAAAGTGATTTAAATATGCAAGAAGTGCAAATACAATAAAGAGATTAGATTACATGATATTGAAGAGAAAAATAATGTTCTAGAGACAACAGAGTCCTTTCCCAACTATTTAATCTGTTTTTAAAATGCAAAAAGTCCAAATAAAATAAAAACATTATATTTCAAAAGGATAAAAAGAAAATCCATGTTATAGAGACATGAGTATGAACTAAAATAGTTGAGCAAGGTCTCAAAGTCAACCCGTGGTAAAGTAATTTAAAATGCAATAGACTAACGTCTTAAGACAATGAATCATCCTCACATATAATATAATACTAAATGAAGTCTTGTATCTTTGTCATAAAGCATCACTCGACGAGGTTTAGTGTGTTCTCCTTTGGGTTGGAGCTCTTTCCACACAACCCCATGGATCCTTCAGGTTGGGAGCTGTTGTTACGGATACAAGTGAATAGGGATGAGTATGGATTAAGGTGGAGGAACATATTTTGGCTTATGGAACTTGAGCAATGGATGTAGAAGCAAGAAAATAAGCAATGAGGGGTTATAATCATGAAAAACAGTGCTAGGGACAATCTATGGAAATTTAGAAACTACATCCCTTTGAGGCTAATCCTAACCCTGATCTATTAACTGTTTTCAGCACAGGTCATGAACTCAAATTTAGGGTGTTACTCTATCGTTGATTTTTGAGTTAATTAATAATAATGTATAAATCTTTACACATAAAATAAGTTGACTTGTTAGTGAAGAGCAAGGGCTGTCTCTAGAGAGAATGTATATTAGGGTTTAAATACTCTTTAAATGATGATTCAATAGGGATGAGAGGAGATGCATATAAAATATGAGATTTTTATATGATGAATACAAGGTGGTGAGAGAGTGATAATAATTATTTAATACACATGGTATAAATAATAATACGATGAATAGGTAGGAAGAAATGGATAGATCAAATGGAAATGAGAGACTGAGATAGATGAAGGTGTGAAGTGATGATGGATGTAGAAGATGAGTAAGAAAATAGGATGATGAGATGGTTAAATGGATGTGAGTGGATGTGGATGGATGATGGTGAAATAAAATGGTGGAAGAAGAAAGATAATCATCTAACTAATAGATGTGATGGGAGGACAGATGTGGTTGTGAGATGGAGAAGAGGATAATGGACTAGATGATTTGGGGATTTTATATGAGATGAAGGTGACGAGATTGAGATTGATATCAGAGATGGCTGTGGTAGGGTTAGATGATGGGAGGTGGTGATGAGAAGGATATGATGAAAATAAAGATGTAGATAGGACTAAAGGGATATGAAAGACAGAAACAATGTAAGGCAAGAGACTAACCTTACACTTTCTTTCAATCAGCCTATGTCTTGCAAGAATCAAATGATTTTCCTCATGTAGATCAGCCTACGCTTATCAGTGGATCTTCCCTGATCACTCAAAACACCAAGAACACCTTGATGGACCTTTAAAACCCTCACTCTCTTTCAATCAGCCTCTCTAGGATAAAGTGAGTTTGAATATAGTTTTTACAAAAATCCAAAGCTCTATTTATAGATCCAACTGCATAGATGGAAAGAAGGTAAAACGCTAAGCTCCGCTCAAAATTTCAGTGGGGAACACCTTCTGAATCTTCAGATATTGCGATTTATATTTGGATCATTCTCAGCCCTTTGATTTTCTCTCTCCTCTGATTTTCTCTCCCTGTCGACTTTGGAACTCCAAGAAAGACAAATAACCATCAATGAATTCCAAAAAATAAATATTAATTCATAAAAATGCCAAAAAATATTTTTTTAATTTAAAAATGATATATCTTCGAATATTATGCCTCAAAATTCAGGAAAAATATATTTAAACTCAGAAATTATGTGATTTCAGAATTTGATGTCATAAATATGATTAAAGACTTAAAATTCATAGAGTTAAAAATATCATTCGAAAAATAAATTTTATCAGTTTAAGTTTGATAACACGCATATATAATCAATTTAAACATGGTCATATTTACCTACTAAAATTGGAGTTATCAACTTGTAGTGAGATGTAAAGAAAAAGCGGTATTCCGCTGAACTGATGGGGATTAATGGTATTGAATTTGAGTGCATCACTGAAACTCATCAAATGAAGCCCAAAAGTTTAAGAAATCTCTTTTACATTTGATCTTAAACTTTAAGAAAATATGGGCCAACTAAATGATTTTTATTCAGTTTATTTTAATTGCTTTGAATAAAAATGGAAAAAAAGATATTTGGGATATTTGAGAATGGATCGGTACATTAAACACATGTTTTATAATGCATAAGCCTCATATTATCGGCCACAATTATTGATCTCCTAGAGGGACTTGTAGAGGCACTATTTCAACCTTCTTGCCTACGCCTTCTAAATTTCAAACGTTTTCATTTAATTAAAATTTCACTTCATTTTGTTTGAATACAACAAAATTATTTAAAAATATTATATTTTTTTTAAATAGATACGATTCTCAAAATTTTCATTTTAAATCTAGAAAGAAGCCACTTTTTTCTATGAAATCTGATTTTTTGTGTGAAACCTTAATTATTGGATCAGGATATAGAAAATTATTTTTTAAATTTTATTAAGGAATCCACACAAAAATCTCCTGGAAGACCATTTTCTGATTGGTCAAGAGAAATATGTTAGTGCTGGGTCATGAAAGAACACCATCCACTGTTAACCATAATTGATTACCATTTTCTGTCAGAAATTTGACGGTGGGAATAAAAATATAAATTCTAAATTTTTGATGTATGAAGAGAATGTAAAGAAAAAAAGATAATATGCATGTAAAATAATTAATTAATCCACATATACTTCTTAAACTTAACTATCTAATTGGATTTAGCATTGTATTTTCAAGAACATCTAAACAATGTAAAAGATGGATAAATGTCCAATGGGGTGTTCTTTGGAAAATAAACAGTTTTTTGAGTAATCAAATGGAAGAATTCATACATAGTATGTTATCGATCTTGAAGATCAAATTTAATAAAAATAATTAGAGGGAAAATTGAACCTAAAAAAGCGATTAACATACGTATTATTATAGATAAATCAGAATGAATTTGACAGATTAAATTGCATGTCCAATGCTCGCGAGTATCGATAGCCCATAGAGGAAATAATATTTATATATTTTTATTAGAGAAACTATTTTTCAAAATATTTTCTCCAAAAAGTTATGACTTGAAAAATAAAATACCAGCCAAATCAATATAATAGGCTGAATTTATGAAGTTTCTTGTATTATCTGCATAATTTAATTTTCCTGAAGATATCATAATTGTATAAATTTATTTATGTGAAATTAAAACCTATACGTGGATGAATTTTTACATGAACTAAGCTATTTACATCCATATAACTTTTTTTATGTAAATTTGCATGCATCCTTCATTTTTTTGCCTTGCTCCAGGTTTTCTCTATTCTATCGGAGTTGGGTCTTATTTTCATTACGATTTTAGTTGAATTTTTATTTTATCATGTATAGTTTTAGGCAGTGAGAGTCCTCAAAGGATTGATGAATGATGAAGAAGATAGGCGTGAAGTAGATAAACCCTTTTTCACTCTCACTACGTCTGTATTGCTGGGATTTAAAGAATATAGTTTAAAGGAAAGAGATCATTCTGAATCTTTTCCTTCCATCTAGACCAGGGCCATCTTAAGGCCCAATACATTGGGAAAATATGGCTAGATCCCAATAACATGGGTGGGACATTACTGCCAATGAAGCCCTGGCATGAAAAAATGGGACATATAGGCCACAAAATATTAGATGGCATTTAAAAGCAAAATTGGTGAGGGAGATAAAAAAATTGGGCCTTAAACAAAGTAGATAAAATATCCTTTAGTGTCTCTCCCCTCTCAGTTAGGACAAGAGCCCATATGTTACCTCATTTACAGAGTAAATTTTTTTAATAAAACTAGTTTTCATATTTTCTTGAGAGAGAATGGGATATTGAGTGCAGTAAATTAGAAAGAGATCTACCTGAAAATGGACAGATTATGAACGAGGAAAAACTGAAGTCGAAGGGTGGAAAAAAAAGAATCCCTCTTGTTTAATATTTTTTCAGTGTATTTTTATTTTTATGGACCAAATTGATACTTTAGGAAATTCTAAATCAGCCAATCCTATACATGACCATTCATTTTAATCCTTATTTAGAGTTTTTCTCTTAAAATCAATTTTCTCTCTCCCAAAATATAATTTCCTTTAACCTACACAACCACCTCCGTGATCTTATTAACGCTTCAATTCATCCTCATTTCATTTCATTAATTTAATTACGCTCTACCTAAGATAGTGAAAAGCCAGGCTTACTTCTTAATATTGACTGAATTTGATTCTTTTAGGCAATGTATACCTAAGAAATTATGTATCGACTAAATTAATATGCTAATATAAGCTATTTATCACATAGTGATACAAAACAGATGAAAATGAACATTTGAAAACAAAATATTTTGTTATCTCGGGATGGGCTATATGGTCATTTAGGTATTTTAAATTTAAAAAGTATCAATCACACTACGGTTGATGAAATACGATAATGGATAGGAAAACTGGAACTTGTTGGAATTGTAAAATCGGTTTTGTGATGTGCATTAATTGGAGGAAAAAATGAAGTATATGTAATCCACATAGAAATTGGTGTCTTGCTTTCTGTATCTCTCCCTTAGTTTTCTCTCTTCATATTAAAAATAGATAAGTAGTGGAGGTTATATATGAGATTTAGTGAACTAGATAACATATGATTATTCCTAGGCACAAAATGATTGATTCTTGTGATACAAACATGATATGGAAAATAGTTTTCTTCTGATTTAATATGCCATTTGACAGAATTCATCTTGATTAACCAAAAATGGGAATTCTGAAGCTAATACTACATAAATATGAAAAAAACTTTCAATGGTTTTAAATTAACTTATACACATATTTAAATGAAAACCTTTCAGATTTTTATTTTCATGCAAGCAGTCAAGGTGCAGGAAAATCATATAAGTATTTACATTCTAAATTACCTGCCCATCAAAGGTACATAATTTATCTACTAAAAAATAAAATTCATGATATTAGAACACATTTCATATGATTTCCCAGTGCATTTGACGAGATGACCGCATTTATCGACCAAAACTAAGTGCCAGGATTTATAAAGTTAAAGCACAAAAATATGATGAATTCTTCAAATGCCAGAAATTTAACAAACTGGGCTATAGAATTTGTGAAGGAAAAGTTGCGATAGAAATTTTGACGTTGGATCTATCAGTCGTCCAGAAATGGGAGTTTGACTTAAGAGTTTGGATAAGCGGAAATCCTTTCTTTCAAAATGAGAAATACTATAGTTTGGATAAGCGTAACCCCCATCAATTCTCCTTAGTGGAAGTTAAATAATGCAATTTTAAGAAACAATTTGTGACTAATTGAACTCCAAAGAGTCCAATAAAAGCATCACTCCAGGGTGGTGGAACGTGATCTCCCTTAATCATACTCGGAGGGTAAGGAAAGTATTTTTAAATAACTTTTAATTCATCCTTTCTTATTATATATTTTCATCCAAATATCAGAGATGGATCAAAATCATGTAAACACTGTTGTAATAACGTTCTACTCTCATGCAAAATATTTTTGACGTTCCAAAAGGTAATATGTCAAAATAGTTTAATGGATTAGTAGATGAGTCATTCCAATAAATTGAGTATGTACAAAAAACATGTATCATTACTCAGTTGAACCATTATAAATTCATTGTACGGAAGATAACCCATAATAATATTCATCATTATTCAGCAAAGAAGGAGGTCACTTCAAAATGTTGTGATAATAATTGAGCTTATTACACACACAACGGAAGCAACTAGACAGTTGCACATAAAATTTAGTCCGAGTTAATTCAAAATTCTTGATTATGTTTATAATGTTTATCTCAATTAAGCTTAATCCGTTCCTGATATATAGGTCCTCTATGATGTTTTCCTCATTCAAGATTTGAGTGTGTATTGCCAATAATATCAAGATAAAAGTTCCCCTACAAAAGTGGTTCGACCACTGTTATATCAGCCCTTTCACATCGTTGAATCAGTTAATCTTAACAAGTTTCTAGAGTTGACGAATCTTTTTTCCACTTAAAGATTTAAAAAAGACATCTTTATGATAGACCAGATTCTTGCCCCAACTTTAGCCATAATCTCCCAGCAGAAAAAGACCATGAATAACAACGTTCTCTATCCACAAACAAAATACCCAGAACAACTTTGTTCTAAAATTCTTCAGTATAAAACTTAATCATTACAGATGACAACCAAACCCACAAAAACAAACTAATTTATTCCAAGAATTAAAGAAGACATCTGCATGATAGACCAGATTCTTGCCCCAACTTTATCCATAATCTCCCAGCACAAGAAGAGCATAAATAAACAACGTTCTTTAACCACAAACAAAAGAAACAGGACGACCTTCTCCTAAAATTCATCATATAAATCTTCATCGTTACAGAAGACAAACTTCTGGTTTATTCTGGGAAACAAAGGAGCAAATCAACTCAACCCTCCTCACAGCTGGAGATAGGCTCCAGGGTTGGCCATGATGCCGGGGCTGAGTCGAACCATAAGAACACAGAACTCAGCCTCGTCCAGGGCGCCATCTCCATCAATATCTCCTTCCTTAACCATATCCACCGCTTCCTGGGCTGAGATCTGACCCATGCCGAGAAGCGGCGAGCTTCGTCTCAGACTTTCCGGCGTGATGAAGCCCAGCCCAGGCTCGGCCAGTAGTTTAAATCCTTTGAGCAGCTCCTCTATTAAGCCCTCCGCGCCGAGCTTCTCCGCCATGGCTGCCGTTAAGTCCTCGTATTGCACCGCTTCCATCATAATTCTGTCCATTGGCCACGTTCTTGGTGGGTTTAATGAAGGGGAGAAGCTCTCTCCTGGCTTCCGGGAAGTTTCCATGGGGTCGCATTCGATGGCTTTGTGATGAAGCGATCACGGATCCCGAATGGAAACGATAATGGCCGGTTGACCTGCCAACTTTTCTTTTCCTTGCGGCGTTCTTATTGTAGTCCCGTCACCGATAGATTTTACAAAGAAAACGAGCGTACTTGTTTGGGGAGAGATGGGGAGAGAAAGAGGGAGGTAGCGAGAGAGCGACAGCAAAAAGAGATCGAGAAAACGAGATAGATTGATTGATAGAGAGAGAGAAAGAGAGAGAGAGAGAGGGAGAGCGAGAGAGAGAGGGAAAGGGAGAGCGAAAGCGAGAGAGAGAGAGGGAGAGGGGGAGCGAAAGCGAGAGAGAGAGAGAGGGAGAGGGAGAGCAAGAGAGAGAGTAGAGATGGGGGATCTGATCGGATCAGATCGTTTGAATCTTGATAGAAAGATTCGAACGAACAAATGCCGATTCGAACCGATCTGTTCGAATCTCTCGATCGAACAGACCCTTTATTCCTTTTCGAATAAAAGTTTTGAACGAGCAATTTGGTTCATTCGTGTTCGATCAGCCATTTGTTTGAACTTGTTCGACCCTTTATTCCTTTTCGAATAAAAGTTTTGAACGAGCAATTTGGTTCATTCGTGTTCGATCAGCTATTTGTTTGAACTGTTCGAACAAGTTCAAACAAATGGACAGTGGCTCGCCAGGGATGCACTGGCGGGCGCTGGCGCCGCTGGCGGTCTTTCGATCTAGAAGAAGAAGAAGAAGGAGCAAGAAGAAGAAGAGGAAGGATAAGAGGAAGAAGGGGCTAGAAGAAGAAGAGGAAGGAGAAGAGGAAGAAGGAGCTAGAAGAGGAAGAAGAAGAGGAAGGAGCTAGAAGAGGAGGAAGAAAGAGCTAGAAGAAGAAGAAGCAGCAGCACCTAGAAGAGGAGGAAGAAGAAGAAGCTAGAAGAAGAAGAAGCTAGAAGAGAAAGAAGAAGAGGAAGAAGAAGCTAGAAGAGGAAGAAGGAGCTATAAGCCTAGAACAGTAAGAAGAAGAAAGAGCCAGAAGAAGTAGGTACAACAAGAAGAGGAAGAAGAAGCTAGAAGAGGAAGAGCTAGAAGAGGTAGAAGAAGAAAAAACTAGAAGAAACTATAACACGCAGGAAATCCAAAAAAAGTTCAAACATGAACTATAAGAAGGGGAATAAGAGCTACCAGGCAATTCTTTTGTTTTCTTCAAAGGAACAAATTTTGCTCCCAGGTGAAGTGCTAATGGCAGGTGAAATGGCTGAAGAAGAAGAAGCATAAGAAGTTAAAGATGAAAAAGAAGAATCGAAGTAGAAGGTTGAAAAAAAGGCAGAATGGAAAATGCAGAATGAACAAAATAAATGAAGCAGACTAACCCAGTATTGCAGGAACCGAAGAACAAAAAAATAAGAAAAATAAGAAAATAAGAAAAAGAAGAGTTTTTATAAAATTAAAGACAATACACATGCAATGATCCCAGAATGACTTTCAAATGAGAATGACTTTCAAAAAGAAGAATTTTGGATCTATCACTAGTCAACATAACAGGACCAGGATCAGACAGAGACCAGACAATATTGCTCTAGAACCAGTCTGAATTTCAAGTAAAGTTTATGTTTTTGAAAGTAAAGAACATGCATATCCACTGTTCACGGCAATTTCTTCGACAGTTTGTCATTTTCGTCATCATTTATATTAGTATCTGTCTATTTTTGAGACTAAGAAAATATAAATCATGCAATCATAGCCATCTACTTCAATGAACACTGTGTAAAGTAAACGGAAAAATTTTAGAGTCAATGCCATGATCTATCATTTAAGATGAGTTTGTGTAGTAGAAAAAAATCCAATTATAATAAATCTTGGACATTAAATCAACTGTGACAAAGTCACCTTGCTGGAAATGAAGTCACAATAGAGATAAAATCACCTTGATAGAGATACAGATAGATATAGAGATAGTGATAGAGAGAGATATAGACGGAGATAGTGATAGAGATAAAGAGAGAGATAGAGATAGCGATAGGGATAGAGATTGGTAGAGAGATAAAGACTGAGATAGAGATAGAGATAGATGTAGAGATAGAAATATAGATAGAGATAGAGATAGAGATAGATATAAAGATAGAGATAGAGATAGAGATAGAGATAGAGATAGAGATAGAGATAGAGATAGAGATAGAGATAGAGATAGAGATAGAGATAGAGATAGAGATAGAGATAGAGATAGAGATAGAGATAGAGATAGAGATAGAGATAGAGATAGAGATAGAGATAGAGATAGAGATAGAGATAGAGATAGAGATAGAGACAGAGATAGAGATAGATATAAAGATAGAGATAGAGATCGAGACAGAGATAGAGATAGATATAAAGATAGAGATAGAGATCGAGACAGAGATAGAGATAGCGATAGAGGTATAGATACAGATAGAGATAGAGCTAGAGATTGAGATTAATATAGAAACAGCGTAGAGATAGAGCTAGAGATTGAGATTAATATAGAAACAGAGATAGAGATACAGATAGAGATAGAGATTTATTCATAGATATAGATAGAAATAGATAAAGAGAAAGAGAAAGAGATAGAGATAGAGATAAATAGATAGAGATAGAATTGGAGACAGAGATAAAGATAAAGATACAGATAGAGATTGAGATGGAGATGAAGACAGAGAAAGCGATAGAGATAGAGATAAAGATAGAGATAATGATAGAGGTAGAGATAGAGATAGAAACAGGTATAGAGAAATAGATAGAAATAGAGATAAAGATAGAGATAAATATTTATACTCAGATAAAGATAAACATAGAGATATAGATGGAGATAGAGATAGATATAGAGATAGAGATAGAGATAAAGACACATATAGAGATAGAGATAAAGAAAGAGATAGTGATAAAGATAGAGATTGATACAGAGATAAAGACTCAGATAGCTATAAACATGGATAGAAATATAGATAGAGATACGATAGAAATAAAGATAGAGATTGACATAGAGATAGAGATAGAGATAAAGATAGAGATAGAGATAGATGTAGAGATAGACATACACATAGAGATGGAGATGGAGATAGACATAGAGATAGAGATAGAGATAGAGATATACATAGAGATAGAGATAGAGATAGAGACTGAGATAGAGATATAGATAGTGATATAGATGGAGATAGAGATGGAGATAGAGATAGGGATAGAGAAAGAGATAGAGATAGAGAAAGAGATAGAGATAGAGATATAGATAGAAATATAGATAGAGGTATCGATAGTGGTATAGACAGGGATAGAGATAGAGATAGAGACAGAGATAGAGATAGAGATAGAGATAGAGATATAGATAGAGATAGAGATAGAGATAGAGATAGAGATAGAGATAGAGATAGAGATAGAGATAGAGATAGAGATAGAGATAGAGATAGAGATAGAGATAGAAATAGAGATAGAGATAGAGATAGAAATAGAGATAGAGATAGAGATAGAGATAGAGATAGAGATAGAGATAGAGATAGAGATAGAGATAGAGATAGAGATAGAGATAGAGATAGAGATAGAGATAGAGATAGAGATAGAGATAGAGATAGAGATAGAGATAGAGATAGAGATAGAGATAGTGAGATGTATCTTCTATCTCTATCTCTTTCCCTACCTCTATCTCTATCTCTATGTTTATCTCTATCTTTAACTCTCTCTTTCTCTATATCTATATCACTATCTCTATTTGTATCTTTAGTTCTATTTCTATATTTATCTTTATCTCTTTATTTATGTCAATATATATATCTTCTCTATCTCCATTGATTTTTTAGTCTCTCTATCTGTATTTCTATCTAGATCTGTATCTGTATCTGTATCTTTATTTTTCTGGTTATCTGTATCTCTATTTCTCTCTTTATCTCTACCTCTATCTCTATATAGATCTCTATATATGTTTTTATCTCTATCTTTATCTCTATCTGTATATCTATCTTTACCTCTATATCAATCTCTATCTGTATCTTTATCCCCATCTATATCTCTTTCTCCACGTATATCTCTATGTCCATCTATATCTCTATCTCTATGACCATCTCTATCTCTATCTCTATGTCAGCCTATATCTATATCTATGTCTATATCTTTATCTATATCTACATCTTTATCTATATCTATATCTATATCTGTATATATATCTTTATCTATATCTATTTCTATATCTATATCTATATCTATATCTATATTTATATCTATATCTATATCTATATCTCTCTTACTATATGTATCCTTATCTCTATAACTATCTGTATCCTTATCTCTATCTCTATCTCCATCTCCACTCCAACCCAATCTCTATATCTATCTCTATCTATATCCATATCTATATCTCTATCTAAATCTCTATCTATATATTTATCTCTCTCTATATTTATTTCTATCTATATCATTATCTCTATCTCCTCTTCCATCTATATCTCTGTATCTAAAACTATCTCTACCTCTATCTTTCTCTATCTCTATGCTTATCTCTATCTCTATGCTTATCTCTATCTCTATAAGTATCTCTGTCAGTATCTCTATCTCTATCTCTATTTCTATTTCTATCTCTATGTTTTTGTCTAAAACTATCTCTAGATCTATCTTTAAGGCAATGTTGATCTCTCTCGCTTTCTCTCTCTCTCTCTCTCTCTCTCTCTCTCTCTCTCTCTCTCTCTCTCTCTCTCTCTCTCTCTCTCTCTCTCTCTCTCTCTCTCTCTCTCTCTCTCTCTCTCTCTCTCTCTCTCTCTCTCTCTCTCTCTCTCTCTCTCTCTCTATCTATCTATCTATCTCTATCTCTCTCTCTCTCTCTCTATCTATCTATCTATCTCTATCTCTCTCTATCTCTTGGTCTCTCTCTTACTTTCTCTCTCCCTATCTCTTGTTCTCTCTCTTACACTCTATTTCTTGGTCTCTCTCACTTTATCTTTAGCGATCTCTTGGTCTCTATTTCCCTCCCTCTCTCTCACTCCCTATCTCAATCTAACGCCTTTTCTTTATCTCCCCTGGTCTCTGTCTGATTCTTCTTGTTGATGTGTCTGTCTGTTTTTCACATTTTCATTATTAATTATTTGGTACAGATCATTTCCTTATTCGAACACATTATCCATATTTATTTGTTCAGGTGAATTTCTATTTGATTTTGTGAAATTCTACTAGATATCATCTCTTCATAACTCCTCAAAAAGTATTTTTAAATAAGAGAACTAATACTTTGAGGTAGTTTAACTCTCTTTTGCCTTGTCTAAGGGGTACATGCATCTTTAACATATTTAGAAACACAAAGAATGCAATGATTTATGTCATAAGGTAGAAAGTAACTTTTTCTCCTTAAAAGCATGAATCAACATTTTCTCATTATCAGTAGAAGGTTTAGAGATTTTGAGTGCAGTAGGAAATGAATAGGAGGTTGATAATCTTTAGGTTGTGGTTCTTTAGGTTGAACCAAAACCTCTTCCTCTCTTCCTTTCTCCTTTTCTTCAATCTCATTATCTTCTAGTGTCTTATAAGGATCATGGAGCTCCTTGCCATTTCTCAAACTTAAAATAGCATTGATATAATGTTCTTGAGATGGCTCAGACTCAACAATTCATAAATTATTAGGATTCATAGCTTGTTGGGTTGGGAAACAACCTGTTTGGGAGTTTATTTCAACTCCCTCAGTTGTATCTTTTTCTTGAAAGGTGTTCCCAGTATTCATCTTCTAAACTCTGTGAAGCCTCCTCATCATTTCTTGCATCATCTTCTGCTTCTCTTCTAATATCTATAAAATTAAATCATTTGAATTAGAAGTTTGTGATTGCTTAAATGACTAGGAGATGAAGCGTGATAGTGAGGGTTTGCTTGATTTTTCAAGTTAGAGTGTTGATGTTTATGCTGTAAAGGAACTCTTTATTCTCTGTTGATTTTCTGTTCCAATTGACCTCCCTTGAGTTCCATTGGTGCTGACCTTGACTACAATGCATGTCATTTACCTCTTCTACTTCTTGGCAAGCTCCGTTTTCATAATCCTTGCAGTAACAAAGAGTACAAATTTTGCCTTCACAAGAGGCGAGTTAGTGTTCAAGAATTTTTTTAAAGCTGTTGTTAATTTATGTATCTTTTATTTGTCTCTCTCGAGCTAGGCTTGTTTATATCCCCTTCAGATTCTCCTTCTGCTAGATGCCAAACATCTCCTTGTCTTTGATTCATATTCCCCCCATCGTGCCATAGGCTTGCATGTTGTAGGTCATTTTTTGTGACTTTTTCCATTAGAGAGCAAACTTCATCTTCATAAGCAGAGTAAAAGATATGGGAAACCTCTTATCATATCCCAAAATCTGTCTCATGCTTTACTAAAAGACTCATCTTACTTATGGAGTACCCTTCCTAGACCTCATGATGATACATAATGATGACCGAAAGAGGGCACCTACTCCACGCATCACCAACTCCAACAGACGTGAATGAGCTTCAGGGGCCTGAGGTCTCTCTTCCACGTTCTTCAGCGGTATCAATATTGTATGTTTTCTTTCCTTTGCAACATGGGCGTGGGCAAGTAGGGTCCACGCGTAATTAGGATATTTACACTCGCTCCTGCCCATAAATTCTTACAAATACTCAGCCTTACATATAAAAAACCCTTCTAGGTGGCATCTAGAGCATGGCTATCTTGGTCTACAAGAACAACCCTTGGGTTCGTTGTATCCGGCATCGTGTTTTTGCCAAAAACAAAAATTCCAAAAAAGCTCATCCAGCATTTGACAGAAACTCCAAATATTTGTTTTGATGGATTTATTGTTCTTAAATGAAAAAAATTAAGAAGATATCAATTTTACATTTCTGTCAAAGAATCAAAAGTTATTCATAAACTTCTGTACCAATCTCTAGATTTTCTCTTAATATCAAAGGAAAATATTTAGTTTTTTAAAATTTCAAAAAATATTGTAGGGGCATGCTGAGTGGAACAAAGCATATGAAAATCATCTACAAAATCCATTGTCTCTTCATTTGACAATCCATAAACAAAGGAAGAGAGTTAATCATAGTATTATCATATTTAAATTTAATTCCTTCTTGTAAATTAATGTTGACCTTTAAGCTCCTTTTTGGATTAGACAGTTAAAGCAGGGTTTTCCTTTGATCGTGTTGAGGAGAGGCTCTTTTTTCTTGGTGAGCTATTTATTGCATTTTTTATGTCAGATGTAGCTTCGTTAGGAAGAGATAAAGTCTTTGACCTTTTATCTACTATAAAATTTTTAAAGAATCCATCAGAGATAAGAGTGAATATTACACTTTAAATACTTTCCTGCCAAATCCCATTCTCAGAACATTATGTATATATATATATTTGTAATAGTTTACTAAATAAATGACACCTGCTCCCCAGAAATGACAGCAGTTGATGAAATATAAATTAGGTCGTTTACGTTTTAAATTGAATCTTATCTATTTCATGCATAGGGGAGTGAGGTTCAAATCCATAGAGAGCAAGTATTGAAATTATTATTTTTTAATTGAATCTTATTTATGTAATATCTATTTATTATGTTTTTAATAATTATTTTATTTATTTAATATAAATTAATAAAATGAAACTACTTAAAATTATTTCTGAAAATTTTATAAAATTTTCCTTATTCAAAAATAGCAAATTAATGGAAATAATTTTCATACAGTATTATATTAATACTTAAAAATATCTCCGATGAAGCCAGTAGTGTTGAGCGATGATTGATGGGGGTGTACTTGATCGTAGTGGATGAGATGAAAGAGATATCGTCACTGATTGAATTGGAGATGATGGTGGTATTAGGTTGTGGGGCTATAGGTTTGATGCATGAAAACTATTTTTATTTGCGGAAGCATTAGATCACTTCATAAATGATCTTTAAAACAATGCGATATGTACCTTTTGGGAAAAATTTTCCATCCTTGACTTGCTTCCTGGTAGATTTTCTTTAAGCTGATCAATTGATAGGCCTCCAACAGTATCCATGTGACTACAAGGTTTCTTGATCTCCTCTCCTTGTTCACCACTCCTTGAAGATCTTTTGATTCTTCTCACCATCAAAGTGACTTGTGGAATGAGTGGAGAATGTTGGGAAAGAAGAAAAGGGGGCCACCTAGATCTAGCTTTCCTGGGCACCTAAAATGGGTGGCCCCCCTTATTTATACTTATTAAAGATGTTTCACAAAAACCCTCAAAATAAAGTAAATCGTCCAACCTCCTTTTAGTACTAAGTGTATGATCCTCTAGGCCCATATATCTTTCTATTTAATAATTTCAAGCCCAATAACATTTATTAAACAACTTTACTAATTAACAATATCAATATCGTATGGACTTGTTTTTATATTTCAGATAAAGCTTGTTTGAATCCCATGATTAGAGACTCGTATGTCAAAGCCAAAACATAGTTGTCCATCCATGAGATGTCCTTGGTGTCTCAGGTCAATGAATCACTTATACAACCATAATTTTTTTTGTTTTATTGGCAAAAAACACTGTCCCAAGCATGTCCAACCCTTCGGTTGTGCCTTTAGACCAATCCAACCTTGCTATGAATGCCACCTAGGGGGATTTTATATATAGAGTGGATTGTTTATCTGCATTTATAGGCATGGAGCAAGCATATATATCCCAATTACACTCGGATCCCACTCATCCATGCCCATGTGCAGGAAACAGAAATCATACATAAGGGGTACCTGGCTGGTGCTCGGAGAAGATTGCTCGTGCTAGCATCCCTCCGGATCCCCCTGTGGTGGTGGTGATGCATGGAGTGTAGGGAGCCCTTCCCGCTGTCGACAAGTGGCTGCAATGAGGTGTGTGGTGAATACATCAGTCAGGCAAGAGAGTGTGTGCTTCCGCCTTCCACGCTCATGTAGGATGCCAATCGCACGGGCCACTCTCTAGGCAATGTTGTGCCAGCAGGAAAATGGGGAGCCGGTGAAGCAGATGCGATGCATGGAGTGTAGTCCGACCCATTGGCCATAGATGTTAGCATTGAGGTGCACGACAAATTGGACGATCAGGAGAGAGGGTGAGTGATGGCGCGTCACCACCGGACGTCATCGAGCCAGCAGCAGAGGAGCAGCAGGACTTCCCCGACCCAGCACCCGAGGAGCCGGCACTACCCAGCTCGCCACCGAGACGAGTCCAGCCACCACGACGAGCCGCTGCAGCAACACAGGATCCCGCATTCCGTTACTCGGCATGACGCGGACGCCGACCACCGGAGCACACCGTTACAGTCAGTTACTTTATCTTATAGTTTTCCCTTTATTCGTATTGTCGTGTAGCGGGGGAAGGGCCCATGGGAGGAACCCTTTTCCCCCCTTTTTTTTATGTTGGGCCTGACAAGCCCGTTTCCTATTTTCTTGCTTATTTTCTCTCCCTTTTATTTTGTGTTATGGGACTTAAGGAAGGGCCATCTTCACCCATATATAAGGGGAAGAGGTGGGCTCTTCCCTCACTTTGACCTAAATTTTGAGGAATGATATTTTGAGAAGAAGGGTCAGGTCGTGGAGAAGAATAGAAGAAAGAAGAAGAAGAGGAGAAGGAAGGAGAAGAGGGGAGGAAGAGGAGAAGGGGAGAGGAAAGAGGAAGGGCAGCCGCCGCCACCGCCGCCGCCGCGCCCCGCCGCCGCGCGCTCGCGCCGCCAGCCGCCGCCGCGCCGCGCCGCCGCGCCGCCGCCAGCGCATCGCCGCCCGCGCCGCCGCCGCGCGCCGCCGCCAGCAGCGCCGCCCGCAGCGCCCGCTGCCGCGCGCCGACGCGGCCGCTGCGCGCGCTGCCGCGCCGCGCGCCGTCGCGCGCCTCGCCGCCCGCCGCGCGCGCTGCCAGCGCGCCCGCCGCCAGCGCCGCCGCGCCCGATCGCGTGCGGCCTCGCGTGCCCGCCGCGCCGCGCCATCGCGCCCGCTGGCGCCAGCGCCGCGCCCGCGCGCCACCGCCGCGCGCCGCCGCCGCGCGCCGCGCGCCGCCGCCAGCGCGCCCGCCGCGCCGCTGCTGCGCCGCGCGCTGCCGCGCCGCGCGCCAACCGCGCTGCGCGCCCGCCGCCAGCGCGCCGCGCCGCGCGCCACCACCGCCACGACCACATCTCCCGCGCATCGCTCCGCGCTGACTGCGCACAGCCGCCCCTCCGCGCAGTCAACCTCCGGCGCACCCGACAACTCCCCCTCCGGAACCAGTTGGTGCGAAAATCCCGTCGCCAGCGCGGCGAAGGTACTCTGCTTTCCCTAGCCTCTTTCGTCATTTATTTCCGTCAGTATTCTTTCGTATTGCCTCCACCGCGCTCGGGTTAGATAGGTGAGTGGGACAGATTGAGAGAACGACGAAACAAAGACGGCGTCTTACCTGTCGATGCAGTCGGGACGCCCGGCAGCGTGTGAGCATTCAGTGGAGTTACCCCATTCGACGGCGTGCGCGCCCTCGACCCACCTCGGACGACTTGGAGGCTGGACCGACCCAGCTTGGCGACCCGTCCCGCTCGGGTTGGCTCGTAGCTTGTCGGCGCATTGCGTACCGTTGTAGAATCATTGTCCTCGTCGCCGTCATACATATATTTCTGTTCTCCGCATATCCATCGGTTGGCGTCGTGGGCGTAACCCGATTAGTTAGCGTCGACACGAAGTTCCTTCCTTGGTGGCGGTCGGACGCCGTTGAGACGACGTCGGCATCAATTGGTATCAGAGCCCGGCTGTGGTCGCCCACAGCACGTCTCGACCGCGCTCGCATCGCATCGCATCGCATCTAGTGCATCGCATCCATCGATTTTACGTGCATCCATATCGGTACCCAGGAATGGCGTGAGCGCGATCCGCGCGGATGGCGCAGCGGAGGTTCTACCTCCCGCGGCGAGTCGAACCGTCGCGAGGCGAGAGGCAACGAGATTGCCCTCTCGGGACCTCAACCGGCCTCGCCGGTTGCGGAACCTACCTTACCCCATATCGAGGACACGCCGGTCCCACCCGACGTCACGGGTGCTCCAGGCGCATCGAAATCACCGGCATCGCCCGGTGGTTCACGCCGATCCCAGCACTCCCCACGCGGCACACCGCGCGTCCTCGACGACTCCCGATCGAGTGACTACGAAGACCGGGATACCACGAGGCGACGACCACACGGGAAATCTCCCGTCGTCGAGTACTCCCCTAGAGCGACCCCTGCACGGGGTAGAGGACGAGGACGACGAAGCGCCACTCGCCAGTACCCGCCAAGAGAAGAACTTCCGGAAGACCAAGGAGCTCAACGTCGCGCATCGGCAGCTAGGACGGAGCGCTTGGAGCGGGTGCTCGCCGACACCCGAGTGTCCGAGCACGGAGTTGAGGCGGGACTGGTTGCACGAGGCCCCCCTCGCCCCCCTTACGGGGCTGGTAGACCCGAATACCGTGGTCACCCCGACCCGGACCTTGCTGATGATTACGAGGTCCCTGATCGCCCGTTTTACGGCGTACCGCCACCGGTACGCCTAGCTAGGGAGCCCGTGCGCGACCCACAGGATGTCCACGCTTGGGACATGCACGCCCGCGGGACGACTACACCCGTGGCTCTGACGGGGTCCCTTATGCTCGACCTGATCTCCTATACGCCAATCGAGCGCGACCCGAGCCGTGACTATCCGGCTCGTCGGTTCGACCCCGTTCCTCCCCGTGGTCCGCGGTTCGACGAGCCACCGGCACGACGCGAGGACTACCCACGGCCGCCACTCCCGCCATATTACGGGGCTGACGGTGCATGCCCACCACCACATCGCCCGGTGCCTGGGGACCGAGCACCGCGGGATGGTCGTCCCTACCACGGGGACGACCGCGGACACGACCCATTCCCGCCCCGTCGCCCCATGGACCCGCGACGAGGGGACTACCCCGTGCCCGAGCGGCACTATGATGACGACGAGCGTCGGCGCGAGGAGCATCGTGCACGCATCCAGAGGAGCGTGCGCGCCGACGTACCCGTCTACGAGGGCTCGAGGAAGCCCAAGGAGTTCATTGACTGGGAATCAAAAATGAACTCGTATTTCAGGTGGTACAGGATGGATGACGACCTTTGCGTCGAGTACGCGGAGACACGGCTTGACGGACAAGCCAAGATCTTCTGGGAGAATGAGCAATTCTCGGCCGAACGACGAGGACAGCCCATCATGTCGTGGGCAGAAATGGCGCGGAAGCTAAGGAACAAGTACGTTCCTCGTCAGTACCAGATGACACTCTTCCTCTCGTGGCTCGACCTTAAGCAAGGTCGACTCCCGGTGTCGGAGTACATCGAGGCTTTCGAGGAATGCCGGATGCGTTGCCGTTTCGTGGAGGATCCCCGCGTCATCATCGGCCTCTTCGCCCACGGCCTTCGGCCCACCTTGCGCAGCAAGGTCCTTGACTGCCAACCGGCAGAGGTCGACGAGGCATACCACCTAGTGGAACACATGGATCCGCCTGTCGAAGACACCCCGGCACCCAACGCGCACACCACGCCGCGAGTTCCTACGGTTCGGCTTGCACCCGCTCGTTCCACCCTACCCGCGACCACTCGGGTCGCACCGGTCACCGGGGGCCAAGGAACGACCCCAACCACCTCAGTGGGGTCTACCCCGCAAGCCCGGGCCTCGACCGGCGATGCCCCGGCCCGTAGCGCTGCACCAAGTCAAGCACACATCACGTGCTACAAATGCCAATGACGAGGGCACCGGGCACACCAATGCCCATCTACACTTTTGATTGATGTCGGGGAAACCGAACAGGATTATTGCGATGGAGCCGACGCGTACCCAGGAGGACCACTATCACGGAACGAGGAATGCGCCTTGAGTACGAGGAGCCCGATGGACAGATAGGATTCATCCAGATCATCGAGGCGCGAGGAGCCCACCCGTGACAGGCCGTGCGTCGTCCGGCCGTTAGCCAACATCGCTGTCGACACACCCGCAGCAGTAGAGATAGGATATCACCGCGGGTTGACAACTCCGCTAGACTTCCACGGGCCGCTCAACAGCCGACACCGTTCGTTGATGCGGCCACCGCATATCGATCTTCTACACGCATATCAAGATCAACGGCAAGGCGTGCAAGGTGATCGTGGATAGCGTAGTTGCATCAACGCGATCTCAGATACTATGGTCAGCGGCTTAGGTTGACTTCGATAGAACACCCCACGCCGTCTGACGTTTACGTGGATCGGACGCTTCATCACTATCTGTGAAGCGTCGGTGCCGTCCCCCGAAGGTGAACACATACGCCGAGGCGTGCTGTGATGTACTACCCATGAAGGTGGGTAGCATCATCCTCGGACGGCCATGGTTATATGATCACGACGTCACCTTAGCAGGACGCGTGAACACCTGCTCCTTTATGCACCAGGCGGCGAGTTACGTGGCACCCGTACACCACGGCCGCCAGCAAGCCGGCGCGACCCGACCAGTAGGGTTAGTGATAGTCCGAGGACCCTTATTCACTCGCGACCTTGGCGCGAGGGTGACGATACACCTATGTGTCTGGCCGTCACCCTTGACGTCCTGCTGACCGCAGTGACCTCGCACCCCAGAGGTTGAGGCTCTCATATCGGAGTTCGGAGATATCTTCCCGGAAGAGCTACCAAGCGGATTACCCCGATGAGGAACATACAGCATGCCATCGACTTGGTGCCCGGCGTCGCTCCGAACCTACCGCATTACCGCATGGAGCCGCGGGCACGAGGAGTTGCTACGGCAAGTGAGGGAGCTTTTGGGAAGGGCCTCATCCAGAGAGCATGAGCCCTGCGCGTACCCGCTCTCCTAGCGCCGAAGAAGGATGGCACGTGGCGCATGTGTTGCGATAGCCGCGTGCCATCAACAAGATAACGGTCAAGTACCGTTTTCCCATTCCGCGTGTGCAGGATTTATTCGACATGATGGCGGGATCCACTATCTTCTCCAAGATAGACTTGAGGAGTGGGTACCATCAAATGCGGATCCGTCCGGCGACGAATGGAAGACCGCCTTTAAGATAAAGGGCGGTTTATATGAGTGGAGGGTTATGCCTTCGGCCTCTCCAATGCGCCCAGTACCTTCCAACGCCTCATGAACGAGGTACTGCGGCGCCTTCATAGGAAGTTCGTGGTCGTCTACTTGGCGACATCCTCGCCTATAGCAGATCCAAAGACGAGCATGCAGACCACCTTCGGCAGGTCTGCACCATCCTCTGGCAGGAGCAGCTCGCCCACCCCAAGAAGTGTAGCTTCCTAGCGTCCGAGGTTGCCTTCTTAGGGTTCATCGTGTCCGCCCAGCGTAGCCGCCGACCCGAGAAGGTCCGGGCCATCACGTCGTGGCGACCCGGCAAACATGCACGACGTTAGGAGTTTCATAGGACTGGCGACTTTCTATAGGCGATTCATACGAACTTCAGTTCCGTTCCCCATCACCGATCGCCTCAAGGAGGAGTCGTTACGCCGACACCGGCGTAGAGAGCTTTCCAGCAGATAAAGCTCATGATGACACAGCGCCGGTACTCGGCTTCCGACTTTGGGAAAGTGTTCGAGGTTACATGCGATGCCTCGTATCGGCATCGGGCGTCCTCGGCCGGGAGGGCCACCCGTGAGTTCTTCAGAGAAGCTGAACGATGCCAGGCCGATACTCCACGTCGACAAGGAGTTCTACGCGGTCATCCAAGCCTTACGGCATTGGAGACACTACCTCCTATCATCGGAGTTCGTGCTCTTCTCGGATCACGAGGCGCTCAAGTACCTGCACTCGCGCAGAAATCGGCGATCGGCACGCCAGGTGGGTCGAGTACCTACAGGACTACACCTTCGTCATCAAGCACAAGAAGGGCAAGGACAACGTCGTAGCCGACGCCCTCAGCCGGAGAACTCACGTGCTCAACGTCATGAAGGTGACAGTCTTGGGGTTCGAGACCATCCGAGATGAGTACGATAACTTCCCTGAGCTCGTCCCCATCAACGCGGAAGTCCGACGAGGACCATCCCACGATTACAAGGACTATGTCCTTACTGACGGATACCTGTTCTTTAAGAACAGATTGTGCGTACCTCGCACATCACTACGTGACTTCCTCACTTGGGAATGTCACGCCGGAGGCCTTAGCGGTCATTTTGGCCGCGACAAGACGATCGCCGCCATGGAAGGCCAATTCTACTGGCCTTCCCTAAAGCGCGATGTTGGCAACATAGTTGCCCAGTGCCGTGTATGTGCCTTGGCCAAGCAGGTCAAGAAGAGCGCCGGACTTTATACCCCATTGCCGACGCCGAGGCGTCCCTGGGACGACGTGAGCATGGACTTCGTCTTGGGACTGCCCCGCACCGCGAGGCACTACGACTCCGTCATGGTAGTCGTGGATAGGTTTTCGAAGATGGCCCACTTCGTGCCCTGCGCGAAGACGTCTGACGCCGTGAAGGTCGCCCAGATCTTCTTCCGAGAGATCGTGCGCCTCCATGGCCTGCCATCCTCGATCGTGTCCGATCGTGACGTGCGCTTCACGAGTTACTTCCTGAGTACCCTGTGGAGCTTCTTGGGCACGGCTCAAGTTCTCGACTGCCTACCATCCGCAGACCGGCGGTCGACGGAGGTGGTCAATCGTAGCTTGGGCAACCTACTACGTTCCTCGTAG
The DNA here is from genome assembly GCF_029677425.1 of Wolffia australiana. Classification (NCBI taxonomy): domain Eukaryota; kingdom Viridiplantae; phylum Streptophyta; class Magnoliopsida; order Alismatales; family Araceae; genus Wolffia; species Wolffia australiana. The sequence goes on along the minus strand of NC_135836.1, from coordinate 4,397,552 downwards.
GTGAACACCTCGCGTCTTGGGATCTTGTCATACCACGCGCTGAGTTCGCATACAACTCCTCGGTGAACAGAACCACCGGTTGAGCCCTTTGAGATCGCCTACGGCCAGGCACCCCGTCGACCCCTAGACCTAGCTCCCATAGATCCTCATGTTAGGGTTTCCGAGGACGCACTTGCATTTGCCCAGCATGTCTCTGCATTACATCATCGCATTCATGATAGGATCACGCAGCAAAATGCATTGTACAAGCAAGCCGCCGACTTGCATCGCCGACCCAGAGCATTTGACGTGGGAGACCTAGTGATGGTCAGACTCAGGCCGGAGAGATACTCTCCCGGGACGGCAACGAAGCTGCATGCTCGCAGCGCCGCCGTTCGGATCCTCCGTAGAGTGGGCGACAACGCAGCGTATGTCGTCGAAATTCCTCCTACGTGGGGAATAGGCTCTACATTCAATGTGGCGGACCTAGCTCAGTACCGGGCCCCTTCTTCCTCCCCACTCCCAGCCTCTCTAGACCCCTTCAGCGTAAGTGAGTTTGCCGACACCACCCCCCCAATTGTTTCACCCGATAGGCACGAGGCAATCGATTGTGTACTGCAGGAGGTAATTGACCATGCAGGTGGGGAAGCATCGAGGAGATTCCTAGTACGGTGGGCGGGCCACACCTGCGCGGGCGACACGTGGATTACAGAACAGAGCTCCGGCGCCTCGTCCCGACCTCCTTCCACCGTCGCCGATCCTCCACCCTGACTCGCGAGTCGAGTCCTTCCCACCGGGAGGGTTGATGGCGCGTCACCACCGGGCGTCATCGAGCCAGCAGCAGAGGAGCAGCAGGACTTCCCGACCCAGCACCGAGGAGCCGGCACTACCCAGCTCGCCACCGAGGCGAGTCCAGCCACCACGACGAGCGCTGCAGCAACACAGGATCCCGCATTCCGTTACTCGGCATGACGCGGACGCCGACCACCGAGCACACCGTTACAGTCAGTTACTTTATCTTATAGTTTTCCCTTTATTCGTATTGTCGTGTAGCGGGGGAAGGGCCCATGGGAGGAACCCTTTTCCCCCCCTTTTTTTATGTTGGGCCTGACAAGCCCGTTTCCTATTTTCTTGCTTATTTTCTCTCCCTTTATTTTGTGTTATGGGACTTAAGGAAGGGCCATCTTCACCCATATATAAGGGGAAGAGGTGGGCTCTTCCCTCACTTTGACCTAAATTTGGAGGAATGATATTTTGAGAAGAAGGGTCAGGTCGTGGAGAAGAATAGAAGAAAGAAGAAGAAGAGGAGAAGGAAGGAGAAGAGGGGAGGAAGAGGAGAAGGGGGAGAGAAAGAGGAAGGGCAGCCGCCACCGCCACGCCGCCGCGCACTCCGCCGCCGCGCCGCTGCCATCACGCGCGCCCGCCGCCGCCGCGCCGCGCAAGACGCCAGCCGCCGCTGCGCCACGCCGCCGCCGCGCCAAGGCCGCCGCCGCGCGCCCGCGCCGCGCCGACCGCGACCGCCGCGCGCCGCGCCGCCGCGGCTCGCGCCGCGCCAGCGCTGCGCGCGCCGCTGCGTGGCGCCGCCGCCACGCCGCGCGCCCGGCTCGCGTGCCGCCGCGCCGCGCGCGCCGCCATCGCCGTGCTGCCGCCTGCGCCATCGCCTTGCGCCGCGTCGCCATGCCGCCACAAGGCGCCGCCGCCGCGCTGCGCCACCGCTGGCGCGCTTGCCGCCGCGCCCGCCGCGCGCTTATCGCCAGCGCCCTTGCGCTTACCGCCGCGCGCCGCCGCGCCACGCCGCTGCCCGCCATCGCTGCCGCTGCCGCTGCCCGCGCCACCGCCAAGGCCGCCGCTGCGCCACGCCGCCGCGCGCGCCACTGACCGCGCTTCGCCGCGCCGCATCGCGCGCCCACCACCGTCGACCACATCTCCCGCATCGCTCCGCGCGCTGATCGCGCACAGCCGCCTCCGCACCAGTCAACCTCCGGCGCCGACAACTCCTCCGAACCAGTTGGTGCGAAAATCCGTCGCCAGCGCGGCAGGTACTCTGCTTTCCCTAGCCTCTTTACGTCATTTATTTCCGTCAGTATTCTTTCGTATTGCCTCCACGCGCTCGGGTTAGATAGGTGAGTGGGACAGATTGAGAGAACGACGAAACAAAGACGGCGTCTTACCTGTCCGATGCAGTCGGGCGCCCCGGCAGCGTGTGAGCATTCCAGTGGGAGTTACCCCATTCGACGGCGTGCGCGCCCTCGACCCACCTCGGACGACTTGGAGGGCTGGACCGACCCAGCTTGGCGACCCCGTCCCCGCTCCGGGTTGGCTCTCGTAGCTTGTCGGCGCATTGCACGTACCGTTGTAGAATCATTGTCCTCGTCATCGTCATACATATATTTCTGTTCTCCGCATATCCATCGGTTGACGTCGTGGACGTAACCCGATTAGTTAGCGATACGACACCGAGTTCCTTCCTTCGGTGACGGTCGGACGCCGTTGAGACGACGTCCGGCATCAGTGAGCTCTCCCGCCGTCAACACTCAATGCAATCCTCCACTCCCGTGGTCTTTCCTTTGACAATGTGCATCACATGCAAAGAGGCGGCAAGCCAAGGCGTTCGATGTGATGGCATCTACGGGCTGCCAGAGGGAGTTCCTGCCAAGAAAAGAAAAGGAAGATAGGGGTTCAAATGTATACCGCATGGTTGGCAAGGGCATCTACTGTCTAATTTCCCTCGCATAGCTGGTGATGAACACTAGTTGTGCGAGGGCAGCATCATATGATGTCTTGCCAAACATGCTGATAAGCAAAAATAGGGGTAAAAATTATGCACTTTTTAGCCCTTGTCGTTGTAAATTTTAGCTTATACAATAAAATTTATAAAACCTCACTTAAGATGCACATGATGAGTGAAGGTATCATCCAAGGGAGGCTAGTAAGGAGTTCAGTTCGATGATTTTCTATAATTAGGACCACTTAATCTTCAATGAGGAGCGATTTAACCTAATTGGAAAGAATATTGGGAGAGGAAGGTAGAGTAGATGAGAAGAGTAGAAGAATTTAGGGGACTCTAAGTTGAATTAGTTCATCCAAAGGAGAAGATCAAGGAATTCACTTTAGAGGGACTTAAGAAGAAGGTTTTTTACTTGGTTTGTTTGTTTTGTAGATTAAATAATTCAGAACTGACTACAACACTATGTGATAGAGATAAAAGAAACTAAAGTTTTAATACCCTAGAATTCAAAGTTAATTTTTTTAGAGTTTTTCTTTGGGAATGCAGTTGAATGCCTAGTTAAATCCCTCAATTTCTCCTCTCAATCCTAATCAGGGCTTGTACATGCCGCTCAAGCCAAGCAATTTAGAAGCTCAGATCAGAATCAAGAAGAACAAACAAGAAATTGAACTAATTTCATTCAAAATGCACCAATATTCAAATACAATGAAGGCTGGGGCACCTCTCTGTCTTGTAGCTGTGATAGAGAACCATCAAGAATGACCCCCTCCTCTCGAAATTTGGCTTTTATACTTAGGTAAAATGGTGAAAATTACCATTTTACCCCCATTTAGTAATTCAATTTTATCTATCAATGTATGTTGGATATGAATGATACAACTATATAGATAGAAAGATGGGATCAAGACGAGCAAATCCATAAAAAAATCATCTCAATCGGACTTTTGGATTGAAAGTTATGAATAAATGAATTTAAACCAATATTAGCCATTGGATTAAATCATTTATTTAATTTTTTTCTTCTTTTAACCGCTCGCTGATGTGTCGCTTATTCATTGGTAGCGACGTTTCAAATTCTCCAGGGGGGCGTCTTCTCGTTGCACCACGTACCCCCTGGCGAAAAATGAAAATCAACAAAAGAAGGTAAAAATAGATTATGCGTATAAATATGGCATGCACATGGCGCACGGCTTCTTCGCTGCGTGGACGAATCCACAAGCGCCACGTCACTGCCCGTGCGTGCGCGTCGTACGCGCCGCGCGGGCGGTGAACTTACCTGCCGGAGCCAACCCCTCTTAAAGCCCCGTCGGATTCTCATCCGACAGCCACGATAGCACCACGTTGCACGCAAAAGACTCTTTGGCCTTTTTTTTCGGCGAAGCCCTTTATAAAACGCAAAATCACGAGTGGACGCCGCCGTGAAATATTTGTGTATATGTCCTTCCCGCGTTCTCTCTCCTCCACTCTTTTTTCTAAAACATTAAAACAATTAATAAACAATTTGCAACAAAACCCTCAAACTTTTTAAATCACATCTTTACGCTTGCAGTCACGACCAAGAGCTGTTTTGAGGGTCTTTTTGCAACAACACTTTGCAAAAAGGCCCTTCAAAGTTCAAAAATGATGTTAATACTTTTTTTTCTCTTAAAAATGTATCTTTTTTTCTTAGAATAAATGCATTTCCTCTTCAAATAAATCTCAAAACAAATCCTAAAAATTCGTAAAAATTCTAAAAAATTCTAAAAAATTCACTGATTCATCCCCATACTGATAAATCTCGAAATTAAAATTTTAACTTGCCATTTTCATTCAAAAATAGTTATTTCGAGCTCCAATAAATCCTTTAAAATTCATAGAATTAACAGAAAATTAGGGAAAAATCAGAAATCACTTGAAAACAATATTTTCATGGAAATATATGATAACAACCCCATTTTAAGCTCTTTGAATGCATAAAATTGTGCTAATAACATGAAATAAAGACCGAATTTAGGGTGTTATCACATGCTGAAGCCTACACTGGGAGCAGTTACCTGCACGAAGCACGTCAACTAATACCTATAAGTCCGGTTCTATGACGATATTGTGGAGGTGTCATTCCTCGTAGAGGATTAAACCATCACGTATCGCCATAGCTTCGCCTATTGTATAAGTCTGAGTTCCATAAAAAGATGAAAAAACAAAAATAATACTCCCATGTATGGTCGCGGAGTATACGGCCCCCTTCGGCTGGGCACAAGTTCCCTTTGGCCGCACCATCCATATTTAGCTGAAGGATGTCGATTGGCGGTGGATGCCAACGAACAATCTTTAGCCGATTGCGAGTGAGGGCGAGGGTCACCGGGATGCCCCAAGTGCGGAGGAGGTTGCATGCGAGGGCTGAGCTATGGGTGCGAAGTTGTATAAGATGGTGGTGCACTATATCCATAGCTTGACTCGTCACATGATATCTGAGGCGCGCATGGGAGTCTTGCAAAACGAGAATAATTTCACCCTTCCCAAATCTCCCATAGTAAGTAAGCTATGGTGAAATGTAGGAAAGAGCTCCATTTAGAGCATGTTGGCAAGAGATACATCTTTCCAAAACACTCAAACGGTGTCATAGTAGGGGGGTATCAAGGAGTGGGCGCCAATGGTGGGTGATTTGATGCCAACAGTCTAGGGTTGTCTCACGATGGAAGAAAAGGTGCTCCATAGTCTCAGCATGGGGAGATATGGGGCAATAATCGCAGCGTGAACTAGGGAGTGACCGATATGGGTCACTCGTTCTTTAGCTGGGAGACCACAGTGCAGGAGTCTCCACAGGAAGAAGGAGACGCGGGTAATGATCGTCGGATTCCATATGCGGCAAACCCAATGGTGGATGGGGGCTTTCTCACGGATATGCTCCCAAGAAGATCTACAGGAGTAGGATCCATCGAGGGTAAGCGTCCAAATAGCACGGTCATGAGTGGTCCCGATGGAAGTACTCCCAGCCTAGGGTAAGGTGTCTAAGGGAAGGCCATGTTGCTTCCAAAGATGGTGCGTGTTGCCCGTGAGCAACTGCGCCACTATCAATCTAAGGCGATGTGACTCAAACTTGGGATGGCGGGCTAAGGGTGCTTTGGCGAGCCATGTCATACCAGGCGTTAATCTCGCCTCTACCGACATGCCAGTGTGTGACCTTGGCAATCTCTAACCAATGTCTCTGCCAAGTACGCCATTTGCAATGGGCCCAGATGTCCATGTCTCTATGTGCCCACTCGACATATTTTGCTGAGATGAAAATCCTCAATGGGGATTGCGTGGTACGCATTCGCCACACTAGCTTCTTTTGAAGCATGTCTTGGACGTCCAATCCCTAAACCCCCCTCATCCGTTGGTCGACAAGCTTTCTCCTGGGAAACCTAGTGGTGGTGACTGATGGCGCGTCACCACCGGACGTCATCGAGCCAGCAGCAGAGGAGCAGCAGGACTTCCCCGACCCAACACCCGAGGAGCCGGCACTACCCAGCTCGCCACCGAGACGAGTCCAGCCACCACGGCGAGCCGCCGCAGCAACACGGGATTCCGCATTCCGTTACTCGGCATGACGCGGACGCCGACCACCGGAGCACACCGACACCTTCGGTTACCTTATTCTATAGCTTTTCGGTTTTATCGTGTTGTCGTGTAGCGGGGAAGGCTCCACATGAGGAACTCTTTCACCCCCCCCCTCGTTATGTTGGGCCTGACAAGCCCGTTTTCATTATTTCCTTTCCTTTCCTTGTTTGTTTTGCTGTTTTTGGACTTAAGGAAGGGCCTATCTTCACCCATATATAAGGGGAAGAGGTGGGCGCTTCCTTACTTTGACCTAAATTTTGAAGAATGGTATTTTGAGAAGAAGGGTCAGGTCGTGAAGAATAGAAGAAAGAAGAAGAAGAGGAGAAGGAAGAAGAAGAGAGGAGGAAGAGGAGAAGGGGAGAGGAAGGAGGAAGGGCAGCCGCCGCCACCGCCACGCGCGCGCCACGCCACGCCGCGCGCTGCCGCGCCATAGCCCGCCACAGCGCCCGCCGCCCGCCCGCGCCGCCAGCGCCGACGCGCCCGCGCGCGCACCGCGCCGCCGCCGCGCGCCGCGCCGCCGCCATCGCCGCGCGCGCCCGCCGCCAGCCGCTCCGCGCCCTTGCGCCACCGCCAGCGCGCCCGCGCCGCGCGCCGACGCGGCCGCCGCCCGCCCGCTGCCCGTCCCGCGCCCGCGCCCGCCGCCACCGCCCGCCGCGCGCTCTGCCGCCGCCCGCCGCGCCATGCGCGCCCGTCGTGCGGCCTCGCGTGCCGCCCGCGCCGCGCCATCGCCAGCGCGCCGTTGCGCCCACCGCCGCGCGCCCGTCGCGCTGCGCCGCCCGCCGCCGCGCCAGCGCGCCCGCCCTTGCGCCCGCGCGCGCCATCGCCGCCAGCGCGCCGCTCTTGCGCCACCGCCCGGCGCGCCCGCCGCGCCCAGCCGCCGCTGCGGCATCCACGCCGCGCCGTCGCGCTGCCCGTAGCGCCGCCGCCCGCCCAGCCTACGCGCCGCCGCGCCGCCACGCCGCCGCCCGCTGACGCTGGCGCGCGCGCGCCGACCCGCGCCCAGCACCGTCGACCACATCTCCCGCGCTCGCTCGCGCTGACTGCGCCACGACCGCCCCTCGCGCAGTCAACCTCCGGCGCACCGACAACCCCTCCTCGGAACCAGTTGGTGCGAAAATCCCGTCGCCAGCGCGGCGAAGGTACTCTGCTTTCCCTAGCCTCTTTACGTCATTTATTTCGTCAGTATTCTTTCGTATTGCCTCCACCGCGCGGGTTAGATAGGTGAGTGGGACAGATTGAGAGAACGATTTAAACAAAGACGGCGTCTTACCTGTCCGCACGAAACGACGCCCACGCTGCGTGAGCATTCCAGTGGGAGTTACCCCATTCGACGGCGTGCGCGCCCTCGACCCACCTCGGACGACTTGGAGGGCTGGACCGACCCAGCTTGGCGACCCCGTCCCCGCTCCGGGTTGGCTCTCGTAGCTTGTCGGCGCATTGCACGTACCGTTGTAGAATCATCGTCCTCGTCATCGTCATACATACATTTCTGTTCTCCGCATATCCATCGGTTGACGTCGCGGACGTAATCCGATCAGTTAGCGATACGACACCGAGTTCCTCCCTTCGGTGACGGTCGGACGCCGTTGAGACGACGTCCGGCATCAGTGACTCTCTCCCTCGAGGTGACTGGACCATAAGAGTCGTGCACACAGTCACTCCACAAAGCGGAGGACTTTAAGGGATAGCGAATGGACCACAAGGGTATGTAGCAGAATACTCATGAGGACATGTCTTATAACTTGGATGCATCCTCTAGGGGATAGAAAAAGAAGTTTCCATCCTTCATGTTTCTTTCTCAATTTGGCCAATAAAGCATCAAAGTAATGATGCCGAGCCCGTCTAAGAAAGATAGGTATTCGAGATAATCGAAAGGGAGGCATCCTCGGGAGTATAGGGTATAGTGTTAGATAATCTGAGAGCACTTTCCTGTGGTGGAAGGACCGACCATAAAGCTACTCTTTGAGCTTTGACGAGTTGGCCAAAAATCCGCTCGTACATAGTGAGGACACTCATAAGCTCCTTAATGTATTTCTTATATCCATTAAGGAAAAGGATGGCATCATTGGCAAATAGGGAGTGCGATAGGATCGGGTAACCCCTTTTCATAAAATATGGTTGGATGAGGCCGCAACTAATTGCTCGTGTGAGCTATCGACTAAAGGTCTCCTCCATCAATATGAAAAGGGTGGTTGATATGGGATCACCTTGCCATAGACCTCTCGTGGCTGTGAAGAAGCCAGTGGAGTTTCCGTCCACCAAGAGAGAAGAGAGAAGTCATTCTCTCTAATGTAGGCATCAACGAGAGCGATGAATGTGTCGATAAACCCAAAGAAACATAACACTTCGGTATATACAACCATAACTTGAATCAACATGATGGGCGTTTAGGTATAATACCATTTAGGGATTCATAAAGATCTATTAAGTGAATTATTTCTCCAAAGAGGCTCACTATCTGCCTTTAGTGCATCCACACTAATGGCCACATGATCAACCATATTTATCATATAAGTAGGATCATATAGCATTATTTTGTCAGAATACATATTTAAAGACTAGCGATCACTGTATTATGATCTCATTATAATTTAACAAAATTTGTATCTATTCATGTAACTCAATACAAACTTCACACTCAAACAATAATGAACTAATATTTTATTCAATGAACTTAAGGAAAAACCATGGTGTGATTTATCTTGAGGACCACATATTTTGCATGATATCAATGAGTGTGGAAGTAGGGGCGAGTGAGGATGATTTTACCATTGGTGGTTTGATGGGGATAGCGGGAGATACATGCAGGCAAGTGATAGAGTTTGACGTGGCATGTGATATTAGAAACCTAGCTAGTATGGACAATAACCAAAGAAAAACGATGGAAACATAAGTTATGAAAGAAAAAGATCACGCTAACCTCTTTTTCACAACCTCAATGGAGTGACTCATGTATTTTCCTCTCATGTATTGATCTGAACATTACTCCTTCAATACTTTGCTCTTAGAGTGCAAGAACTGACCTAAATGAGTTTTTTTATGAGCAAATCTCGCCCTAGTTTTAATTAGGAAAAAATACCTGGGAAATTTTTTTACACACATGGGGGGTTATATTTATATATCCAATATATTATATAGATAGAGTAAAGAAATGTGGAAAAGCCCTGAAAATTTCAGGTCAAAACTCCTTCTCGATCATTAGACACTGTCATTTGAATTTGGAGGAATTTTAGCCATTCAATTTTCTTTCTCTGCCTATTTGTATGGCATATTGCCATTGTGTCGCACACTTGTAGGAGCAAAAAAAGTCAGAAAACTCACTAAATATTTACATAAATCCAAAAAAATATATTGTATGAGTTTGAAAATTATTCCCTTGTGAATTTACCGTGATAAAATTCCATTAAAATACTAAAAATCCAAAAAAATCAGAATGCTATTGTATAAAGCTGTAATGAAGCTATAAAATTTTTACATTAAATATAAATTTATATATTTGAATTATAAAAATATCTTTTACGAGATATATGCCAAAAAAATATGTCACAATACCATGAAATATATCAAATTACAATGAATATTAAGTTGTTTTTTGTGATAATCAATAAGTATAGAGGATTCTGTGGCTATGAATATAGAGACACTAAATACATAAAATGGTTGGTCTTTGGGGCTATAGTCTATTGAATGTATTCATATGAATTTCTAAATGTTATTATACATAAACATAAAGCAAGTTGATTCATGTCCTGGTCGTACACGAGACATCAAAGACATATTGTGGATGTCTGTACATGTTTTTACTAGAATGATGGATTAGAGTCTGAAATTTAACCATACCCTTAGTCATTTATGAGTCTCGTGCACCAAGGATTATACATATATGAGTCATTTATGGATATTATGTGGCCGTTAAACCAATTATACTTCCATTGTTTATTTATGTTCATTAAAATAATACCTTTTCATTATTATTCTCCTATGATATTTATAATGAAGTTATTGAATGCACAAAATTATTAGTGAGTTATGATGAGTTCATAATATAGTGATCACTAGTCTTGAAGAGTTTATTTTAAAAACTACTCTTATTTGATGGATACTCGATATAGACAATGAGCTATTCAAATAGAATATCACTATCTGACTACTTAAATGATGATTATGTTTGAGCTTGTAGCCATTAGTGTTGGGATGATAATTATCGATGATGGGTGCTCTTTATGAAATAGTTCACATTAGTGATTCGTATGAATCCCTTAGTGGTATTTTACCTAAATATTAACTAGGTTGATTCATTTCATGGTTTTATAGGTGGTCCGTTGACCTGAGACCCCAAGATATCTTTTTTATGGATGACCATGTTTTGACTAAGACATATGTCTCTGACCAAGGGATTCACAAATGTCTTAGCTGAAACATAGCAAGATGTGCACAAAGGTGATTGAGCAGTCAATATAGGATCATCCACCCTCTTCTTAAGCATAAATTAACTGAGGAAATAAATCCCTGGCTAGGGTAGTTAGGGTATTGGAGAAGCATTCTCCAATGATCCCCATTACACATTAGTACTAACTAAATCAAAGATCAGGGTTTGACGACTAACTAAACCCAAAGTTATCAGAAATATTGCGTGGATGAAGGATTATGCATATGTAGTAATCGATGATGGTAAAGGTTCCATGAGAGAGTTCAAATACTACTTTGTATCTTCAAGAGCACCCCAGTGGTATGTGTGTGTGTGTTCAAATAGGTTGGCAACCCCACAGGCTGGAAACTAAATCTATTATTTGGATTAAATAGATTGTTGACTAATTAAACTATATGTCAACCTAGTTAATTCAAAAGGTTGGCCAATAAACATGTCTGGATATAAAAGTTATTAAAAACATTTTACATTGATTGATATACTTTATTCACAAGGGATTTTATGAAAATTTCTTAAATTAGAATAAAAAGGGGTCACTCGCTTTAAACGCCTATGATAATCAGGCCTGGGACCGTCGCTCTATTATTTCTTTCAATCTCTGATCATTCCACTAAAAGATCTTGATGAAAGAGAAGATAAACTAGATCTTCAAGAGTAATTGGAGAAGGGTAAGAGGAGATCCAACAATCACTTGATTGCGTAGATACTTGATAACATCAAATTAGAACAATAAAATTATAGTTTTATACTTTTTTACCACATATATTTAGATTTGCACTAGAATTATTCACCATTTACAGATAAATTCAGAAATTTATGATTTATTTTCCTAAGTTGTATTTGTATATATTTTATTATTTTTTTAGACTATTTCCACTTGACTCCTTAGAGTAAAGTGTATTTTCATATGTTGTTGGAGTTTTATTTGAAAAACAAGACATAGGTAAATACAATGGTGAATTTCAGATATAAATTGGAGGAAAGTAGAAACATAAGCCACGTAATGGATAATAAGAGGAGGCCCAGTACACAAGAAGCCCACTCTAGAAGTCCATTCAAAGATCCTTAAGGACAGGGTCAACGAAAGGCAAGAATTGTGGAACTAACCCACACTTTCAATTTGAAAGGCCTGTGTTAAAATCTGTGAAGGATAGAAAGCGGATAATGGCTTTAAATTAAGTAATACTAGTCCTCCAAACCGTTGAAATTAAATCCAATGGCTGGGAGAGTTAGGGCACTTCTAGTTAATCTCTTCTGCCCTCTCTTTGAATCTCGTCTTGGATTTGTGCTCTCAACTTGTTGTTGGAGGCATAGCGTATCAAATTTATTTGATCCATTATTGTTCTGAAAAAGTGTGGGAGAGAGATGTCAAGGTTGATCAAGATTCTTGCAGAAAGAGCACCACTTGGCCCTTGGGGGAAGTGACAACAAGGTTTGTGTGATCTCCTGAATGTTTGATTTAAATTTTATCACCTTTTTCTCAAGGTAATTATGTGATAGCCTAGACTTCAAGCTTTCAAAAGCATCAAAAAACATATAAAAATTCCTCATGTAGCAAAAGTTATCGTGCTTCAGTTTACAACCCAATTGGTAAAGCTTTGCCAACAGCAAATTGCAGCCTAAAGTTCTCATAACGTTAATTATTTTTTTGATCCCTAAAATATCCCCAAAAATTGCTAAAAATCACATTAAATTATTAGAACTTATCTATAATAAGAAAAAATGTATTTCGTCTATTTAACATAGTTGTGCCTATTTTTCATTTATTTCATTAATTTTCCAATTTAGAAAATACTGAAAATCCAAAAGATAAAAATCACCTAATTTTTTAAAATATATCTGAATTAAAATTCACTCTCTCATTACCTGCTCCTTGTCAGCCTTTACCGTATTGCAAGTAAAGAAAGGTTTATAAACATTGTTGCGTAAGTTAGACAAAAACCTTATTTAACCAAAATTCTCGTTTATCAATACTTTGAGGATGAACACATGAAATTCTCGAAGGTACTCTCCAAAGGAGGAAGTCAAGGGTGGAAAAAGTTCTCTGCTAGGTACTATGAAGTTACTATGTTTTAGATATGAATTGAGAATTAATTTTCACCTGTCGCTGCATGAAAAAATTTTTTTGAAACATTTAATCATGGCTCATATTGCAACACTATTGATGGTACACGTTCAATGGGAGGGTTTATTTGATACAATATCTTCTAGAGGAAGAGATAATGCTTGCTCCCCACATGTTGGAAATATGACCTATAAGATGGGTTAAATTAATCTTTAATTATTTACTCCAAATGCTGATCTACTTAATTAATAAGATTGGTGAATAAGTGTTATTGGGGCACCTAATTTACTACTTGGACTGAAGAATGGACATGGAAGGTCATATGCAAAAGATCTATGCATATCAAGAGTGTAATTAGCTCCACACAAGGTGATGCCTTGAAGAAATTCTTCGAGGCAACAAGTCAAGAGTGGAAATAGTTCCACACAAGGGGATCTATGGACCTAATCATCTAGAAGAAAGCCTTCCAAGCAGCAAGACAATGGTAGAATTAGTTCCATGCAACGTGATGTGACTAGCTATAATTTGGTTGATCAAGTCTGATTTTTATTTCCATCTGATTCATGAAATGCAATCTTGACAAATCAATCAAAGCCCTAAAACCCAACAGATCTGAAAAATATATAGACTTGGAATGTATTTCCATTAGGATTTAATGTCAAGAAGTTATGTCACTAGGTGCATGTTATCTCGAGAAGGCCCCCAAAATCCATACATAAATTAGCTATCCTTTTGTGGTCTTGATCACCAACTCAAGTATGAGTTTTTCAACATAATTTAAAATGAATCTTAATTGACCTTTAAAAATAAAATGAAAATGATTGATGATCAAATGACCTTATGTGGAATCAAATTAGCTATCCTTTTGGTCCTTGAATGAGCCCTCATGATCCACATGCGCCCAATCTTTGGATGTATCCACATAGTCCTTAACATGTCAAATCGTTTTGCCTTCTACGCGATAAGTGACTCCATCACTCTGATATTATCTTATTACTGGTTCAATCTCACTATAAGGGCAGGGTGCCCAAAGAAAGACTGGTGTGGGAATATTTTATTTCAGGCTTCCTTCCTTTCCTTTTATACTCCATACTAATGTTTTGTAAAAACCATTGTACTTTAAGTATATCTTGCTTTTTCATATGACCCTGTTGGCCCATTATGGAATATTTTCTGGAAATACTAATTTCAAAAATATATAGAATGGATCAAGAAATTAGTATTTACACCATAAATATGGAATGAATACAAGGCCTAATCACATGGTATGAGTTCTGTTTTGTAAAACCAGGAGTAGTTTATATGTGAGACACTAAAATATAGATACTAAATAAAATGCCTACTTCAGGAAAAATGACATCAAATGATACATGGTACCTTGATAATGGATGTTCAAGGCACATGAGAGGGGATAGACAAAAATTAAATAACTTTGACAGGACAAAGAAAGGCGCATTAATTTTTAGTTATACTAGCATTATCAAGGTACCATGTAAAATTAAATAATATTAATTTTACATGGTACCTTGATAATGGATGTTCTGGAGAAATCTAGCTTGATAATGAGACTCTCATAAATAATATTTTTTGTTGAAGGCCTTCATCATAATTGATTAATATTATTTAATTGTGTGACAATCAATTGATTGTTGAGTTTGATCAAATGACATGTACGATGTATGACGAGCTTCTCGTAAACTCCAATCTACTGGGAGAAGAGAAAATAATATCGATATAATTTATCTGACTGACATTCTACTATCAAAATTTTGTCTAGTAATAATAATGATAACGATTTGTGGCACAAACGTCTAGGTCATTTGAGATACAAAAATTGAGGGCTTTGGAGGTAGATAATCTTGTAAAAGGATTATCTTCAGATTTATACACGAACTCTGAATTGTGTGAAACGTGCATTAAGTCAAACAAAGTTAATAGCAGCTTAAATAATAAGATTAAAAATCCATGTCTTGTCCCGTGGAACTATTGTATATGGACTTATTCGGTCCAAATCATATAACTAGCTTAGGTAAAAATATATATTTTAATCACTTCATAAAATTTGTACTATAATTTGTTTTTCTTTGGTTTCATTATATTTACTTGGGTGTATTTTCTTGATTTTAAAAGTGAAATATTTGATGCGTTTTAAATCTGTTTGATGAGGATTTAGGGAATCTTCATATTAAAATACAAATTTTATGAAGTGATCATAATAAAAACTTTGAATGTTGGGTTCTATGCCTTGGTTCAACCATGGAAAACATGGTTTCCATGATGCAAAAGCATGAAATTGATTCAAAATAGACCTATAAAATCAACATTGAATGTACCTTTTGGGAGACCCGTTCTACCGTTAACTTTGCAGCCTCAACATTGTTATGAAGCCGTCCACGTGTCCAGCCTCTAGAAGAATTCACGGGATCATTTGGCGCTTGGATCTCCACCTCTTCTTATTCAACTCTCCTTGAAAATATTGAATATCTTCTCACCATGAAGACACTCTCCTAGGATGAGTGTACAAGAGAGTGGAGAAAGGGAGGGGCTCTCAAACCTATCTTGCATGGGGTGCTTAAAATGAGAGGCCTTTCCCTCTTTATATTTCACTTAAGGTTTTTCAAAAAAAACCTGCAAAGTGAAATATATCCTCCAATGCCCTTATGACCTTGTCCGTGTGACCCTCTAGGCTATGTATCATTCCAATTAATAATTTTTGTGGCCCAATAACATTTATTGACGTGCCTATTAATTAACTATATCAACATATAGATTGATGAAATAAGGATCGATTTAACCCAATCGATAGGTTAAGTTTCCAGCCCGTAGGGTGCCAAGCTACACCTAGTACTCTAGATGATACCGAGTAGTGAATGAACTCTCTCATCAACAGTTACGGTCATCGGTTATCGTATATGTTTAATCCATCATCTGCGCGAGACTCTAGAATGACTTTGGGTGTGGTTTATCGTCAAACCCTAATCTATCATTTGATTAGTATTGATGTGTAACGGGGATCATAGGAGAACGCCTTCTCCAATATCCTCACTACCCTGGGCGGGGATTTTTCTACATCATCTTCCTCGAGTCGATCTCCTCTTATACAGAGGGCAGATGATCTTGCCTTGACCACTCAATCATCCCATAAAATTCTTATTTCATCCAAGCTATGACTTGATTGAATCCCATGATTAGAGGCTTGTAAGCCGTAGTCAAAATGTAGCCATCCATTCACGAGATGTCCTTGGTGTCTCAGGTTAGTGGATCACTTATACAACTGTGACATGAATCAATCTGATTGACATTCAGATAAAATACCATTTAGGGATTCACATTGATCAATTTAGTTAACTCTTTATCCAAAGAGCACCCATTATCTGTCCTTAGTGTCGCCTGATAAATCCAAAATGATAGTAATATATATGTGCAATTTCAGCTAATTTATGTACTTCTTTATCTTTATCTGGATATATTATCAACATTTATGTTAAGTTGTGAAACATCATGAAACAAAATCACCTTTTTCTAATTTGGAGTTAATTATTATCATTTGTGGGACTAACCCCACTTAACTCAATGAGTTAAGTGGAATGAATCTCACTCTCTTCTTAGTTTATGTGGAAGATGCAGGAATTAGGTGAAACTTTCATGAATAACGGGGATAATTAAATGAAGAGGAAGCTATTTGGACCAGAGGATCAGGCTCAGCCACAACCCTGGGCCAAGAAAGAAGGCCCAAAGCAAGACAATTGGCTCTAGTCTAAAGGCCCACTAAGGAAGCTCCACTAAGCCCACTATGAGAGGCATGTTGGGCCAAAGAAAGGAGGGCAAGGGGAAGGTCCATTCATGATTATTTATGAATATTTCAGGGGCTTAAATGATGATTGGAGGACAACCTTGGACGTGGATCCAAGCCAGAGAAGAAGATCCAGCCATTCAATCCACAAAACATCCAAGGGTGGAGACTTAAAGATAGCACCTTTAATGCTAATTAAGGAAAGAAGCCTTGAACGTCCAGGGGGTATTTCAAAGGTCTCAATGTTGATTGGAGGACCATAATGGACGTGGATCATGACCCTGAAAAGAAGATCTGGCCATCCATTGTATTAAAAATCCAATGGCTCTCCTTTGCTCTCTCTCCCTATATGAACCCCTTCACCCTATTGTAAAATTCATCTTGTGATTCAATCCAAAGTAATGTTTAGTGGCCTAAGTGCAATTGAGTCATAGATCCATTCACCTCAGTGAGTGCCAGGCTGAGCAGGAAGCATCCGGGCTGAAGAAGCTGGTGGAAAGGAGAAGAAGAAGTCCCTTGGACCTTAGCGGGTGTGACAAAGAGGTTACCTTCTTATTTCTCCTTTTTCATTCTTTTCTGTTCGTCTTTTGTCTTTTGGGTCTTGGATCAGCTAGCCAATATCCAGACGGTTCCAGTGCATCCAACCACGCTCTAAAATTCATTCTAGAACTCATTCTAGAGTGATTTTAGTACAGTCCATTTTTTCTCTCTCCTCCACCAAGGAACCTTCCCCATTTGGCATCCGGACTTAGCCAAATTTTGACTAAGTCCAGAGCGCCAAACTGTTTCATTTCCTATTTTGTTTTAGCTTTCAAATACTCCTAAAAAATACTCAAAAATTATTTTCTGCCTATTAATATTATTATAATATTATAATAATATTTTATTTTTCTTTGTTATATATTTTTATTTAATTAGTTATTTATCTTCATATGTAGTAAACCTACCTCTAAAATTATTAAAAAGTACAAAACTAAAGCACAAAACCCTTGCTCCCTGTGGATCGACCCTTACTCTCCCTACGCTAGTAAGGTTATTATAAATTTTTGTTGTTTTAATTCGGATAAACCAACGACACTAATTAGTGAAGTTAGCTCATCACTAATTACCCCAAAATCTGAATTATCATCGCCCCACTAATAGCCACAGGATCAACTCTACTTATTGTATATATAGGATCAGCTAGTGGTATTCTATCTTGATAATTCAATGTCCCTATTGACTATCCGTCGAATCGGAATATTTAGAATACATATTTAAAGACTAGTGATCATTAAATTATGATCTCATCATAATTCACTATGTCATCATATGTATTCAAAGACTTCATTATAAACATCATAATGGAATAATAATAAACGTAATGTAATTTAATAAACTTAAATAAACATGGTGGTGTGATTTGCCTTGACGGCCATCAAGTCCTAGCTGATGTGGATTGATTAAGACATTTAGGATTATCTTTTGGATTTATTTTGATGTTTTGACCATTGCCCTATAGCACATGTACGGTTGGACATTTAGGTCTGGGCCTCGGTTGGACCGGACTGATTTCAAACCACAAATCCTCTATTTTAGAATAGACCAAGCTGAAAGCTAGGATCTGTTCGAGGGTCAAATCGGACCGTGACATGAAGTAATATTCAATATTTAATTTTAATTGTGTTAGCATAAATCTAAAAGTTATCCCCACATATGTTTTTCACAGTGCTGCTCTACCTGCCTACCCCCTATTAGGGCTGAGAGAACCCATTTGGAAACATGGAGAGAAAGAGTGAATGGAGGGAAGGAACACACATCGATTTTTGGTCGTTTGAAACCTGGTTATTTTGGTAGTTAATGTAATCATCTACATGAAATTTGAACATTAACTTTGATAATAACTAGTTGATGAATGCAGATTGCCTGTTAATTTTTAATTGTCGTTGTTATTTAATTTGCATACAATCAAATAATTTGATAAAAGATTTAAACTTACTTAAATGTATAACTAGATTAACGTCGTCTCCACGGGGACTGGCTTTTAGAGATGATTTAATAATTGAGTTGTTAGTTAACAAGATATTATAATAATAATAATAATACTAAAGATAGAAAGTATAAGAAGAAAAAAATAATTATCTAATTATAATATACTAAGTAAGTTGTTAATTAGTATGGAGAGATATGAAGAAGGAATAAAGAGGTAATAAAAGTAATTAAAAAGTATTTATAGTAATATAAAATCACCTATAATTAAAGAATACAACTTATATATTTTTATATATTTTTATGTTCAATTTCTGAAGTTGGTCGAACACCTAAGAGGTGTTTGACCAGATGCTCGAAAGGGATCAAACCCTGAGAGATATATGATTTATTCAAATTTTATATGCCTTTTATATAGTTTATATAGATTTATTGACAGTAGAAAACAAAGATAAGGGGGTAGTTCTGTCAAACGCCCTTGAGGTGTCCAACAGAATGCCCGACATAAGTCAAAATAAGAGGAATTTATCTTTTTTAAATTTGAATAAGGTCGATAGAAGTAAACTTTTATATATCAATAAAAAGCTCAAAAACACACAAAAGTGTTTCTTAAATGCCTCAAAGAAGGTGTAGCACCAAATTTAAAGGAAACTTGATCTCTATCAACTTTGATTTAAAACTAATTCATCCAGAATGTGTAACTAAACCGTAGAGACTCATAAAAATAACTGAATCACCATGATTTGACGATGAGAGTGGCAACACCGATTGCTACCACCGAGCATCGGTTTAGGAGTTCCCTTGTTCTTCTCCTCCATCAGGTGTGGATTCAGGGATGCTTTGACTTCCCCCGGCGCCGCCCAGAGCTTCTTGAGCAGGAGGAGGTTGTCATGGCCCTCCTGCTACTCTCGCAGCTACCGGACGGACCATGATCACACTCTTGCCTTTGACCCGGCCCAACGCGAATGAGATATATTGTGGGATTCTATGTCCCCATATTGGGAAATTTAGATAATCGCTCCAGTATAAATATTTTGACTTGTATCCTTCAACGAATCAAATCAACTTACCTCTTGACTGCGCGACTTTACCTCCACTATGGGCATCTCTATGGGCCTGAAAGGGCCTTTGTGCTTCTTGTGTGGCCTGCTTGGCTTGCCTGTCGGGCGCCCCCCATGCTGGCTGCGGGCAGCCTTAAGCACTCGCGCTCGCCTGCTTGTGGTTGGCCCAGGAGCTGATGCGCCTGGTCGGCCCTAGCTGGCCCAATAAATCCAAATGTTTTAGATATGCTTTTGTATTACTTTTTTATTTTCTCTCTTCCCTGTAATATCGATAACATACTAAATAGAACATTAGAAATTCACAATGCTTTAAATATATTTTTGTTAGGAAAAGGATTTTGATGATTTAATATAATAGATATTAAATGAAATTAATTAAGTGGTTGAATATAGTAGTAATATATAGACATTTATTAGATAAATATGTGATGGAGTATATTAGGGATAATAAGTTTATAATTAAGGTAGAAGCCCAATAAGACAAGGAAAATTGGGCCCAATAACAGTTGAAGGCTATAAATATCCAATGTAGCCTTTTTCTAAGGTATTCCTTTGGTGCTCATTCTCTCTCTTCTCTTGAAAAATCGAGATCTCTCTCTCTCTCTCAACTGAAAGTTCTTGAAAGTTCTGGCTGGTGGTGAGGAAATTCAAGACTGGTGGACGTCATCATCTGCATGTTTGTGATTATTGAGTCTTCAAGAAAATCCTGGTTAGATTGTTCCATATCTTGTTGAAGGTTCTTGATACCACTTTCTTGATTTCTTGAAATCAAGATACCAATCTCTTGATTTCTGTTCAAATTAATTTGAAGGTTCTTGAAATTCATTAACTTTTGTAAGTTAGAATCTAAAATCAAAATTTAAACATTCATAATTTGAAAAACTGATTTTGATCTTGGATTTCTTGATTTCTGTTGAAATTAATTTGAAGGTTCTTGAAATTCATTGACTTTCGTAAGTTAGAATCTAAAATCAAAATTTGAACATTCATAATTTGAAAAACTGATTTTGATCTTAGATTTCTGAAATCTAAATAACAAGTTGTTTTCGGTTTCTTGATTATGCGAAATCAAACATAAAATCGCTTTTTACTACATTGTTAATTGTTATAAATTTCAATTCGATTTTGATGTTTGTAATTATTTGAAATCATATAACCAACTTTCTTGGACTTCTTCATTATCGAATATATTGACAGTTTTAAATCTATTTGAATTCTTTGATTAATTCAAATTAGTTTTG
Organism: Wolffia australiana; assembly: GCF_029677425.1. NCBI lineage: Eukaryota > Viridiplantae > Streptophyta > Magnoliopsida > Alismatales > Araceae > Wolffia > Wolffia australiana. The sequence goes on along the minus strand of NC_135836.1, from coordinate 4,376,706 downwards.
AATTTGATTTCAAAATATTGGAATAATTTCAGGCGCCCTAATTCTGATTGATTTTAAGTAACGTTCTTGAAATTCAGTTTTCTTCAGATATAAGAAATTCAATTCGAAAATTATTAATTCATCTTGTAAACTTGAACTTGAATTTTAGATTGTATGAAACTTAAATAACTATCTAAATCGATTTCTTGAATATATTAACTCACAAATTCAAATACATTTGATATCTGCCATATATATTCGATCGTAATTGATATAACTATTGGATTTGAATTGATATATCTTTGTTATAATTGATCAGATTTGATACAAGTGTTTGATTTAAATTGATATCATCTAACTACATTGGATCAGAATTGATACAAGTGTTTGATTTAAATTGATATCATCTAACTACATTGGATCAGAATTGATACAAGTGTTTGATTTAAATTGATATCATCTAACTACATTGGATCAGAATTGATATAACTATTTGATTTGAATTGATATCTCCTAAATCACATTCGATCAGGATTTACACAGTGGAATTACTTGATTTAGTTTGAGATTTCTAAATCACATTCGATCAGATTCACTATAATTACTTTATTTGAATTGATATTTGTTAAATCACATTTAACTTGAGTTAAGACAATTGACCTTTAATATTGATTGATCTGATTGTCTACTTTGAATATTTCTGATATTAGTAAACATCAATTGATCTCATTGGACTATCTTATCACAATTGAGCAGAATTTTTTACCAGTTGATATAAGTTTAGATTTTGACTGCATTTGATTATATCCATTGGTAGTTGACATCGATTGACATTTGATACACGGTTTGTGACTTGAAAGTGGAAAAACAGAATTTAGGAGAAAACTAGGGTTAGGAGAAAAGTTGACTTAAGGTCAACAAAGATATTGTCATTATATTGCTTTTCAAGGAAGTGCACTAATAGGTGAAAGATCACATCCACTTGAACACGGGAAGGTGGCCTGAGACGTGAGGACTTCGTCAGTACAGAGTGGACTGAGGAGAGGCTCAGAACGTTGCTGGAAGCTGAGAAGGCACTCAATTGAGGTCGAGGAAGACGTCGGCACCGAGCAAGTGTTTTTTAGTGTGTGATTACTTGAGATCAGTGCGAGCGTTTGTACGTCGCAAACAGTTTTTCTCACTTTGCATTTGCCAAAGTGATTAGTGGAGTCAGGGCGACTCCTTGGGTGAGGCGCGGCTGTAGTAAGGGCACATTAGTGCCCCGAAGCAGGGTAAAAATTTATTGTCCCTTGAGTGAAGTAAGTGAGAGTAAAACAAGGAATCTATATAAATAAAAAGAAGTGGAACTAATTCACCCCCTCTTAGTTCAACAATTTTATTACTAAATTCATGAATATGTTAAACATGTATAAAAGACATATAAAATGCTTTTTATCACTTTCTCTATTTAGTGCGTGAAATGCAAAATTCTTATAAAATTGAAGACAATACACATGAAATAATCTCAAAATGACTTTAAAATGTGTATGATTACATGCCACATTTTGGGTCTATCACTAGTCAACCTAACAAAATCAAGATAAGAAAGAGGCCAGACAAGATTGTTCTAGAACCAGTCTGAATTTCAAGTAAAGTTTATGCTTTTGCAAGTAAATTACATGCATATTCACTATTCACGAGGATTTCTTCGATAGTCTATCACTTTCGTCATCATTTATATTAGTATGTTTGTTTTATAGACTAGGACAATACAAATTATGCTATCATTGCCATCTACTTCAATCAATGTTGGTTAAAGTTAAGAAAAAAAATTTTACAGTCAATGCCATGATCTATGATTTGAGATGTGTTTGTGTAGTAGATTAAAAACGAGTTGTAATAGATCTTGGACATTAAATCATCTGTGATAAAATCACCTTGCTGGAAATAAAATGCTTATTCCTTTTTATTCCTCCAAATGAGTCATCACAAACCACATTAATGTCTGGTTTCTAGACAGTCCTCAACACATCCGATTTATTCATCTTCTACTTGATAATCATATTGGTCACTTCAGAGGGGTATTCTCAATATTTCAGTCATATTGGGAGTGAGGGCACCCAAGGAGAAAAGTAGAGCAAGGGACACCAAGATAAAGTGTTGCATGTAAGAAACTTTCAAGGGCTTTTATAAAAACCTTTAACACTTAAATATATTATTTTTCATATATTAAAACTTAAATCTGTTCTCTCAGCCCATGTACTAGTGTAGTTAAGGAATCCATAAGATGAATAACTCTTCATTGCCTAACCCAATTTTTAAAAATATATATTATTTAGTCACTGGTCGATTTAATCAAAGGAATTCTTTATGAATCAAACATGTGCAGTGCTAAGATACAAGACATGATACAAAATGTTCAAATGAGTTCATCGTCTCTTTCATGAAAATCTATTATTCCTTGTCATTATCCACTTATAATATCTCATCGAAAAGCTCCTAGAGTGACTTAGAGTGTAGAAAATATTATACATCATTGTGGAAATCATTAGAAAATTATTTTAAAATTTTTACTACCTTGGATAAAGATACATTGCATCATATAGATTGGGTTGTCACCTCTTATTCCCTAAGGCATGCATCCTGTATTGACTACACAATCACCTTTTTGGATTATTTTCCTCATTCATGCTAAGAATAGTTAGAATCCAATGATACAAACTCAAAGGTCCTACTCAAGATACAATTGTCTAAATCACTTAGGTGTCTCGGTGAATGGACCACTTTCACAACCATGATATAAATTGATATGGCTGATAGTTTGGTATAAAACATCCATGTATTATTTTAACAATTAACAATTAACTTACTGAAATACACTTTATCATTAGAGAAATCATCTGAAGCTATCTACTTATGTTTTGTCGCTAAGTATTAATATAACTTTCGTGGAACCTTTCTAATAGGATATACTTCCATTTAGTGGAAACATGAATTCATATGTATACTTGCTATCATCTCAATCTAGTTTAAAGCTCTAGATTACATAAATCTTGCTTCTATGAGGTAAAATATATCATTGTTCGTTAAGTATTGAACAATAGATCCAACATATTATAATATTTTTATACTAGATCATCTTCCAGTCCACTCATAACTCTTAGAACATAGGTTATGTTAGGCTTTGTACATATCATATGATTAGTGAAGAAAAATGATCTATAAATAAATGTAAAAGAGATTTTAGGATTTTCTTAATTCAAGAGGTGGAAAGATATGTGGTCAGAATCGAATCAAACATTCCATATCTCATTCCATGTTCATTAATAGCCCATATTAACTATAGCGCATGTGTGATGATAATTACAATGAAGTCCATGAATACACGATCGGGCATAATGAACTATGATGAGATCATAATATGGAGATATTTAGGCACATGTTCCCAATTTTCATATTTTAAAGGATATTAGAGAAGGACATTGAAGTATCCGGATAGCATAACACTATCTACCCTCGCTCATACGATGAGAATGGTCGGTCTCATAGCCATTAGTGTGTAGACAATAATGATAAAAGGGGTGATCTTTATGGAAGGAGTTCACTGAATTAATTCATATGAAGCCCAGAATGTTACGACACCGAATTGTTAATCAGGTTTGAAGATTAAGCTCTAAGGTATTTTTCGCACAATGCTTTGATGTGTGTTTTGCTGAATGTTCAAAGTGATGCATGCCTCAATATGGGTTGTGATCAAAGCACTATAGGCCCTCAGTCAAATAGTTGACTGATTGTTTGTGAAGATAAAATAAGAGCCTCAATAATATTAAAAGGTTACTTAGTTTGACCATACACTAAACAAGTCAAATCGTATATTTAGGACTTCTAATTTTATGACATGAATATAAGCATAGTTTTTACCACTGTTCAGGTATTTGTGTGAATTTTTTTTCATTTGATTTGTTGAATAACTTGTTCAAAATCTTTATTACTACCTTCGAGTATTTAAAGCTGAATTATTGATGATTTAATTGAAATTAATTACATCAAGATATTATTATCCAGTAATTATACATTGGCATAACGGCTAGCTTTTGCTCTTAACTCTTGAAAGGTATTTTGAATTGATGCCAAAATTGTAAATAAAAAATAAAAATGAAGATAATTATTATTCTATATTGCTTAATCATAATCAATGAATATGACAGTTGGACTTTTGACAAATTAACATTATGCTCTTTCGGATTTCCAAGTCCATGTTTGCAGTTTTGAGCCCTAATTTTAAATCCCCTTCTCCTTGCCCTTTGAAAATCGCCGTCCAAAAGCTAGAGAAATATCTTAAGTCCTGGAGCAATTTCAATCCATTTTTGAACATTCTTTGGAGAGGTCATTTGTTTCTAATATCAATCCAAGTTCATAGAACTTAGAATCGTGATTTTTAGTGCAGGGTATATCAAGATTCAAAGAAAAGAAGGCTGGAATCTGAACTTCGCACATCCTCAACCCTGTGATAAGTTTATAATTTTTAGAATCTTTTATACTGATTTTGAGCTTTTTATCAACATATGAATTATTGCCAACATTCATACAAAACCAAAGAAATTTGAATCGCATCATTTGGTTGTGTTTGGGAAGAGCTACAGGGGTTGGAAGTTGGACACGGAGGAATTGAGTAGTAAACAAAAGACGTTGAAAGATTGGTCTATGGAGATTTCTCTGATTTATTTTTTAATATTTTGTGGGAGATACATTTGTGCAAAATTGTCTTACAAAATCGTTCCAGGAGGAACAACTGAATTTGGTGCAGGATTGAAAACGATATTACAATTTCAAGATTCAAAGAAAAGAAGGTTGGAATCTGAACCTCACACATCCTTGAGCCTGTGATAAGTTTATACTGATTTTGAGTTTTTTTCAACATATGAATTGTTGCTAGCATTCATACGAAACCAAAGAAATTTGAATCGCATCATTTGGTTGCGTTTGGGAAGAGTTACAGGGTTTGAAGTTGGACATAGAGGAATTGAGCAGTAAACAAAGAACATTGAAAGATTGATCTCTGGAGATTTCTCTGATTTATTTTTGAATATTTTGTGTGAGATACAGTTATAAAAAAAATTCATACAAAACCGTTCCATGAGGAACCACTGAATTTGGTGCAGGATTGAAAACGATATTACAACTTTAAGCATCAAAGGTCAAACGCGAATCGAGAATTTTATCCAAAGAAAAACTTGGAGGAGAAAAGGACTGAAGAAAGAACAACCACAAACAAGGAGGTATTACTAAAGGGAAGTCATAGTTATAGTTATGAATCTTTATGTGTGAATTAATAAAGCTTTGACATAAAAGTTTTCTTGTTGAAATACTTAAAATTCATTGTCTTGAATACTATTTTGAGTAACCATCAAAACTAAGTGTCTTTGAGGAGAATACATTATTCAAAAATATATTGTAATTTCTAGATCTTTGTTATCACTCAGGTTAAGGCTTTGGGGCCCATAAGAAGAAGGCTTTGGGGGCTAAGTTGAAGTAGATTAAGCAATGTCATTCCGTTGAAGCCTTTGAGGGTTGAGGATGACAAAACTTCATCGACTTTTTATTTTTTTCTTGGTATCATTTTCAGCCCTATTTAAGTGCTTTTCTTGGGGGACATTCACACAAACTTGGTTAGGGTACATCATCACCTCGGTACGAATACCACCGAACAACATTAAAGATTAGCCTACGCTGTCTAAATAAAATAACTACGTCTCCCATCATTTCTTAAGTAGAGGAATCATAGGCTAACTAAAATAAAAATAAAACATAAATAGGGAATCTAATTCACCCCCCCCCCCTCTAGTTATTCCTTGGCCACCTAAACTAACTAGGTTGATTCACATCACGGTTGTGTAAGTGGTCCATAGACTTGAGGCACCAAAGGTGTCATGTGGATGATCAATTGTACTTTGACTATGGTTTATGAGTTTCTAATCATGGAGTTCTAAACAGTCTAAATTTGGGCTCATCAAGAAGTTCTAGAAGACGATTGAGTGGTCAATATGGGATCGTCTGCCCTCACTATAAGAGGAGACAACTAAAGGAAGTCCTTAGCCAATGTAGTGGAATATCATTGAAGAGTTTGCTTATAATTTTTGAATGCATCGCTACTATCTCTGATGATCAATTAGGGTTTGACAGTTGACCATACTCTAAATTGTCCTTAGGGCATTGTGTGGATGATGTGTACTTGGGCACCCCGTGCTTTGGAGACTCAACTTGTGAATTGGGTTAAATCGATTCAAAATTAATTAATCTATATGATGATATAGTTAATTAATTTGGAACGCCAATCAAGTGTTATTGGCCTAATACAATCGTTAACTAGACAGATATATGAGCCTATAGGGTCACACGCAAATGGTCTTTTGGATGTTGAAAGATATACTTAAAGTTTGGGGATTTTATAGAAAAAACCTACTTAATATAAATAGGGGAAGGCCGTGAACAAAAATCACCCAAGCTAGAATTGTTCAGGGACTTTCCCCTTCTTCCTTCTCCCCAGAGCTCTACTTCATCCTTAATATGATCAAGGTGGCATAACAACGACCATAGAGGGTGAACAAAGCTCGTCAAGATGAAGGGGAAGATTCAACGTGCCATGAACTGCGTGGATACGTCTAGAGGCTGTGCACTTAAAGAGCTCCACATGACTCACTCGAGAATTGAAGAAATCACATATGCGATCCATGTCGAGGTTATTCATTTTAATGGTTTAATGATGCCATTACTATTCTGTTAAAGGCTTCCGTTGTGACTTGTTTTTGAGTTCTTCATTCGTATCCTGGCCTCAAGAATCCAACACCAAGTACATATAAACTATATCCAAAAGGTTTCAGATATAAAATTTTTTAATGAGACATGGGGTTCATATCTTTGAGGAACATTAATCCAATATTCCTTAAAGATAGATGGAATATGAAACTGGAAATGGTTCTTCATGCATGCTAATTTATGTATGTTGCTTATCCCATATCCTTTTATGGTAATTTTTCTGAGTGTGATTCCTTTATTAAGGACAACATGCCTACATCATTTCCAATCACTAGGCCATCATCTACATAAATAATTATGAAATGTTTAATGATTTTGTATACACATGGCTCATCTCAATTCTTAATTATGAAATGACATTTCATCACTTTGTAAAATCTCAGATTCTAACTTTTGGAATCTTACTCAAACTGATTAGTGGATCTTTGCATTTTGTACTACTTGGATGTATAAAATTTATGTTGTATCATAAACAACACTGCCTCAAGGTTTCCATTGAGAAAGGCAGTATTGCCAAACAATTATCAGATTTCTTAATCTTGATGAGCTTTGACTTGATCTTTTGATTGACTTTATCATGAAAATTATTGAGGTTAATTTTATCATTGTCAATTATATGTTTTTTATCAAAAACTTTCACTACCAACCTATCCTTGACAGAGTCAACTTCTATGTTGACATTAATATTTATTGACAAATTGAATTACACCCAATAGGTACTCTTCCATTGAGAGGGACTACTAAGTTAAGAAGTTGGATTTCTCTAGAATTGAATTTGGGAATTCATCTCTTACTGTCAATTCCTAAAGTTGGACTCATGAATGGCCTTTTCGTAAGTCAAAGGATTGCTATGATTGAGATAGAGTATCTTGATATTTAGTTTGATTACTGTGTCCAACATCTTTTTCAAGTTGTCTACTTACTTTACTAGATCTGTGGAGTTCTCATGTGTGTTCTTGAATAAGTACCATGGTTGTGAATTCTCATCCAACAAGACTGTGGTATCAGATCTAAAATTTCTTCTGAGACTTTTTTATCCCTATCGCTCATAGAATTTATTTCTGTAAACAAAAAATTTAGGAATTGTTTACAAAAATATTACGCTTTTTAAAATTCATGATGTTCTGTTGAACTCTAAGATCATAATATTAATCTTCTAAACATAAAGGATCTCCCACAGGAAGCTTTAGCTTTCCTGTCCCAACAGTGAGCATCACAATCTTTGCAATATTCTCAGCTTTCTTCCAATTGTCAGCAAATGAAATGTGAATGTTACCTCCATCTGATTCATGGGATTAAAACTTAACTGAAACAACTGTAATGTAAATATAAATGCCACCTCCATAAATTTTTAGCTACAAATGTTTAAATAACATAAATTATGAACCCAATTTAAATCTAAATTCTTCTTATCTCAAATATAAATGAAATTATCGGATAATCATCTAAAGCATGTTCCAGATTGTGCTGAAATATAAATTTAAGAGCAAAGGCTACCCATTTTGCCTGGAGTAATGCAACAAAAACAGGAACTCTACTTTTCTTAATATGTAGAAATAAAGTGTAGTCAATTGTATCGACAGAAAGATACTTCTCCAGTTGAAAAATGAGGCAGTTCAAATTAAAAATTACTGGAGATGAGACGTTACTGAGGGGCGTGGGATATTAATGTAGGGTTTTGGGCGTATATATCCTTCAGAATATGGTGATATACCGTCTGACTACCATCTAACATTGGAAAATCACATTCGAATATGGTGATACACGTCACGCAATCACCTTACACCCGCTTCACATTTCTAAAACAATGAGAAATAACATGGCGCCAACTTTCTTCATCTTCTTTCGTGGGGGATTGACTCCCATCCCCCAAACGATCGTAATTGGGAATAAATAGATAGATAGATATAGAGAAAGAGAGAGAGAGAGAGAGAGAGAGAGAGAGAGAGAGAGAGAGAGAGAGAGAGAGAGAGAGAGAGAGAGAGAGAGAGAGAGAGAGAGAGAGAGAGAGAGAGAGAGAGAGTGAGAGAGAGAGAGTGAGAGTGAGAGTGAGAGAGGAAGAGAGAGAGAGGGGTAGAGAGAGAGAGGGAGAGGGAGAGAGAGAGAGAGAGAGAGAGAGAGAGAGAGAGAGAGAGAGTCCTGCGTTGGAAGAAGGGTAACGCTCTACGGCGACTTTCAGTTGTCCTTATGAAGCGCAGGTGAATGAAAAGTCTACATTTGCCGTCTGAGTCGTTGGACGTTTCTGGCCGCCGCTCACAATTTATTGACATAATCGATGGAGCGACAGTACTTCATTTATTAACCCGTGGGAAATTTGCACCCCCGTTCAGTCCCCTGTCAATGTCACACATGTCTTCCAGTGGGAAAACCATTGCACCTCATCCTGCACCTTCTCCCAACTCCTGCTCATCCACAGTGGACTGCCTGAAACGATCGATGCGTCATCGTCTCTCGTCATCTGAGCGAGTTGAACAAAGGAATGATTCGCGAGAGGCAATGCAAACATATTAGAGATACAGAGAAAGAAAGATAGATAGGTGGATAGATAGAGATAGATGGACAGAGAGAGGGAAATTTAGATAGATGGATAGAGAGAGAGAGATAGAATGAGATAGATAGAGATAGATAGATATATATAGAGATAGATAGATAGATAGGTGGATAGAGAGAGATAGACAGAAATATATCTCGAGATAGAAAGAGAGAGAGTGGGAGAGAGAGAGGGAGAGGGAGAGAGAGAGGGAGAGGGAGGGGGAGAAAGGGAGAGAGAGGGAGAGGGAGGGGGAGAAAGGGAGAGAGAGGGAGAGGGAGAGAGAGAGGGAGAGAGAGAGAGAGGGAGAGGGAGAGAGAGAGGGAGAGAGAGAGAGAGGGAGAGGGAGAGAGAGAGAGAGAGAGAGAGAGAGAGAGAGAGAGAGAGAGAGAGAGAGAGAGAGAGAGAGAGAGAGAGAGAGAGAGAGAGGGAGAGAGAGAGAGAGAGAGAGAGAGGGAGAGAGAGGGAGAGAGAGAGAGAGAGAGCCTACAGAAGGTGGGCAGTGCACCACGTCATCGTCGACATCTAATGTTGAACGCCGATATTGATATCGTCGTCGTCTTTTTTCAATTTGAGAGAGGTTAACAGAGGGATAATAAAGATTTTCTGTCTAATCATTGTAGTGTCTGCGGACTATGAAGATTTTATTCTTTGTCAACTAGAGCCCGTTGTCACTAACAGTCGTTTTCGCCAAATTCTGGTCGGCAAGCGAGAGACGAAGGAGACGATGAATTTAGTGTGCTTCGTTGTCACTGTGTTGCAGTACGCTCTTCACCATTATCGTCTCCCCAGAAGATCTACTGTTACCTTGGGCCTTCTCCTCTGAATTCTATCCTGTTTCCTGTTTTACCTGTGTCCGAGGCTTTTACAAATTATAAAATTTCAAGAAATCAGATCTCTGAATCAAGCTAATGAACAGCAGGTTTCCAGTTCGTCTCTATCTCGTTAGTAACGAATGAAGTGGCGGCGCTGTTTGGACAGGCCCGTTTTCCAACACTCATCATTTGGTATCATGTTCAGAGTAGGCAATGACGAGGATTGAACGCGAGTCACGAAAACGATACACGGGAATTTCTATATTGATGCAGTTAAAGATCTCTTTCGGCTTAGCTTCGTGTCATCCCCCCACCGTAGATCAATATCTCCTATACTTGAATCCACTACAGTTATAGGAGTGGAAAACATGACGAATTTTATAAGGTTTTTAGTTCATCAAATGAAGATAAATTTCTTAAATTTGATTCGACAGTAACCGAAAAATAACATTGGTGCGCTAATTTAAGTCCCAGATTCGGATAGTGTAATATTAGTTAAAGGATAGTGATGGGGATTGCATAAAATGATAACAGGATTCTATAGAGTTTTAAGTTAAATTTGGAATGAATAAATACCCTCTGAATTCAAAATCAAGAATGATGTACTGAGAAAAAGATTGAAATTTCGATTCTAGCAAAATAATTGAGTTTGTATTAAGAGCTATGTTTACTTCGAATCGGATCTACTCGACTCAAAAGAGAACAAACAAAAAATTCATGCTGCGCGTACTCCTCTCTTTCATTATTTACAAGTTATGTATCTCCGTCTTTATATTTACAAAGGAATGTTTCTGAAGAAAACAGACAAAGGGAGGAGATTTCTCTTGCACGGCATGGCAGAGGCGCGAAACTGTTGCCGAGAGCACTCATGGAGAAAAAATAGTACGCTGAACGACAAGTAGCACGAGCCGGGAAACCCTAACTGAGCCGCAAAGAAGAGGATCCAGCGGACGGCCAAGAAGCGTTCAGATTGAACTGTGCAAACTCTGACACACGTGGGATTCATAGTCGGTGGAGCATGCGCGTCGCTATAGTTTGTATCTCCATGAGCACATCGTTTCCTATTCCGTAGCTTCCTTAAAGGCCTGAACTTGCCGACAGAGAGCAGACGAAATTTCTAGAGAGAGAGGTCTCTGGTTTTCGATATTCTCAGTGGGTACGGAGATAGAAGAGAGGGAAGGCTAAGAGAGGAATTTTCAGGCGTTACTTTACCGGTGCTAGTAGAGCTGTATAGATAACGAATGTGAGCGCGAAGACAAAGATATCTGTTCATTTGACGAATATGAGATCCATGGCGGGGACAAAAGCTGCGCATTTAACGACACTTTAGTCCACAAAAAGAGAGGAAGCGAGAGAGAGAGCTCATTCAAAGAACATGATGTCCTAGAGAGAAGTAGGCTTGTGAGTAGACTGAACCGTAGCTCAGTAGGAGAAGGTAAGACAGAGAGGGGAGAATATGAGAAGAAAAAGAGAGAGAAGTGTTGGAATATGACATTAGTAAATCATGAACAGGAAAAGAAGGGAGGTACAACAGTGTGGATTGTTAGTTGAGTGTGACACGGACTGATGGCTGTTGAGTTGAAAATGTTGACGAAGGCCACTGAGGCGCCACAGTCAACGATTGCTTGCGTTGGGGAATCCTATCTTCTCCCCCAAAACTCAAGAGATCTGTTCACGCGTGGTTACTGTCCTGCGCATGAAATTGGGCGTTATCCTGTTCGTCGACAACTCGTACGACGAGACTCAAACATCTGTCGTCTGGAATCCCGGGAGACAAAGAAACATACATAGACTCATACATGTAGAGAGAGAGGGAGAATGAGGGGGATTATTAATTATACCACTTAGTGGCCATCACACTAGATACGTAGCAATGAATAATCTTCCAGTTTCTATCTGATTCCTGCTTCGTCTGTTACGTCGAAAACGCGTGAAAATTTTCCACCTCTCTCTACATGTGTACACCTATCTTCCTATCTCTGTGTCTCTCTACATGTTTATACCTATCTACCTAGCTATGTCTCTCTATCTTTCTCTGTTATGTCTAAAACAAGTTTTATCTTTCTTTCTTTTTTATTTAATGATATTAGTTTCTTACTTGTTACTTCAAAAAAAAAAAAACTGTTTTCCTATCTCTGCATCTATTTATCTATGTATCTGTGTATCTATCTTTCTACCTGTCTACGTATGTGGTGTTCATAATTCTAGATCTATCCCAAGAAGTGGATAATACTGTTCGCAGGCCAAACGGATACGCGAGTACTTCCTCCAAAAGCTTCTACCTCAATACCTTGTTTCCTGTGCCCAAGCCATATCCAGACGGAGGTTTTTATCTTCTTTTATTCTTTTTTTTCCAGACAAGTGTTTGTTGAATAGCACGGGTGACGGTAGATTCTTCTCCTTCGGATAAATCAGGGCCTAGAAAACCGGGAAGTTGCCGCCCATTAAATGAAGACGGTGGGCTCGGCGTGCAACTTTTTCTGCCAACTCCTGCTGCAATCTCCTTCTTCTACTTCTACTTCTTCCAGGTCATCGTTTTCTTTCTCTGCTCCACCAGGTTCATCCCTGGTTCGCCCGCATTTAAACTGGGTCCCGCAATCTTCCCCCCTCTCCCCCCGTCGGGGCTCTGATGAATACTGCTTTTCCCTTTGTCAGGTTATCCGGACTCTCTCTATCTCTCGCTCATCTTCTCTCTCTCTCTCTCTATATCTCTCTCTCTCTCTCTCTCTCCCCCAATCTCTCTCTTTTTCTGTGTCTGCCTCTATCTTTCTCCCTCTATCTCTCTCGCTCTCTCGCTCTCTCTCTCGAACTCTCGAACTCTCGAACTCTCTCCCAATCTCTCTCTTTTTCTGTGTCTGCCTCTATCTTTCTCCCTCTATCTCTCTCGCTCTCTCTCTCTCTCTCTCTCTCGAACTCTCGAACTCTCGAACTCTCGAACTCTCTCCCAATCTCTCTCTTTTTCTGTGTCTGCCTCTATCTTTCTCCCTCTATCTCTCTCGCTCTCTCTCTCTCGTTCTCTGTCTATCTCTCTCTTTTTCTCTCGTTCTCTGTCTATCTCTCTCGCTCTCTTTCACTCTTGTTCTCTGTCTATCTCTCTCCCTCTCTTTCACTCTTGTTCTCTGTCTATCTGTCTCGGAGTCTCGGTCCCTGTCTCTCTCTCTCGTTCTCTGTCTATCTCTCGCTTCACTCTCGGTCTATTTCTCTCTCGTTTTCACTCTCGTTCTCTTTCTATCTCGTTCTGTCTCTCTCTCTCTCTGTCTCTTTCTCGCTCCTTACCTCACTCTCTTCTCTTTCTATGTCTCATTCTCTCTCCTGATCTCTCTCTGTCTCTCTCCCGCCCTATCTCTCTCTCCCTCCTTATTTATCTCTCGATATCTCTCTCTCTCTTGCTCGATACTCATCTGTTTCTCTCTATCTCCCTCTATATCTTTCCATATCGATATCTCTCTCATTCTGTCTCTCTATATCGGTATCTCTCTCTCTCTCTCTCCCCTTATCCTCACGTGCTGCGTCATCTTCTCTCCCTCTCCATTCTACGAGGGCATCTTTCTACTTCAGAACACAGTGCTCGGCACTAAGTTACTTCGATTTTCTGATCTCTCTTCTCAGTCTTGACCACTCAGTCTCTTTATCGGTACAAGCCGTGCATCTCTGCGAGTCAATAGACTGATTGGAGAGAGTTTACAGCATGAGAACCCAGAGAAGTCTGCGAGAGGAGAAGATCACGCCTGCGCCAACATAAACATGAATTGCTCATCACAATCAGAATAGTACGCTACAGATAAAACTAGGGTTTCTTAAACGCCATACAACCCGTCTTCCTTCCTAACCTCATAGTAGAGAGAGAGAGAGACAGAGACAGAGAGTAAGAGAGAGAAGGAGAATGAGAGAGAGAGACCGAGAGAGAGAGAGAGAGAGACAACGAGAGAGAACGAGAGAGAGAGAGAGAACGAGATAGAGAACGAGAGAGAGAGAGAGATAGGTAAAGAACGAGAGAGAGAGAACAAGAGAGAGATAGATAGATAGAGAACGAGAGAGAGAGAACAAGAGAGAGATAGATAGATAGAGAACGAGAGAGAGAGAACAAGAGAGAGATAGATAGATAGAGAACGAGAGAGAGATATAGATAGAGAACGAGAGAGAGAGAACAAGAGAGAGATAGATAGATAGATAGATAGATAGAGAACGAGAGAGAGAGAGATAGAGAACGAGAGAGAGAGAGAGAACAAGAGAGAGATAGATAGATAGATAGATAGAGAACGAGAGAGAGAGAGATAGAGAACGAGAGAGAGAGAGAGAACAAGAGAGAGATAGATAGATAGAGAACGAGAGAGAGAGCACAAGAGAGAGATATAGATAGAGGACGAGAGAGAGAAAAAGAGAGAGAGAGAGAGAAAGAATGAGAACGAGAGAGAGAAGAGTTTCTTTTATCCTTGGCATGAGAATGAGCGAAAACCCTAGAAAGCTTAGAGTGTCTTATCGGGCAGGTTTCGTCAACGACGAGAGCAGGCGTAGAACTTACGCAGCGTGTGGAGAGGGGAGGACTGATACGCCTTGAATTTTTAAAATACTTTGTGGAAACGATCATCTCAAGGAGACCGCGCTCCTCGCGTGGTCAAAAAGATACAACCCGAGTGATCTTTCTCTCTCTATAGAGGATGAACTGCAGGAAGTTTCTGAGAGACGACGGGACTGACCCCAATATAGATAGATAGATAGATAGATAGATAGATAGAGATAGAGAAAGATATAGAGAGATAGAGAGAGATTGATAGAGATAGATAGATAGATAGATAGATAGAGAGAGAGAGAGAGAGAGAGAGAGAGAGAGAGAGAGAGCGAGAGAGAGAGAGGGAGAACCTTCTGTGGATGGGGAAAGCTTTAATTCACGCTGCATTGGTATATGATGAGATGGAGCTGCATCTTCTCTGACCGGACGAACTATTCTAGACGACAGATGCATGATGCTAGCACAATGAAATAATTAATAAGTTCATATGCCTTTCAGGGGCCTCACAGTAAAACTGCAAAGCGTATCTTATCTAAACAGACACGCCTACAAGCACCCTTCTCTCTCTCTCTCTCTCTGTCTATCTATATTTCTCTCTCTCTTTGTGTCTGTCTATCTCGATTTCTCTCTCTCTGTGTCGGCCTGTCGGTCTCTCTTTCTCTCTCTACTTGTCTCTCTCTCTCTCTGTATTCCTTTCTCTCACTGTGTCTGTCTCTCTCTGTATTTCTTTCTCTCTTTGTGTCTGTCTATCTCTATTTCTTTCTCTCTCTGTTTCTGTCTCTCTCTCTTTCCTTCTCTCTTTGGGTCTGTCTATCTCTATTTCTTTCTCTCTCTGTGTATGTCTCTCTCTCGTTCTGTCTATATGTATATCTTTCTCTCTCTGTGTCTGTCTCTCTCTCTCTCTTTCTCTCTCTCTCCAACTCGAAAACTTTCACATCGAGCTGGCGTGGGTAGCACATAAAACCGGCCCCGCTGCACGAAATCGACCAAGCGAGGAACTTTTTCGTTTTGTGCCTGGAGGGTGAGAAGCTCTGCATCTGTAGCAAGAAAAAATTGAAGGCTCTGGAGCTTGTTCTCTCCTTCTCTTATCCAGGAATTAAACGAAAGCCCTCCTCGTTCTTGAAGAAAAGGACTCTGCATGGACACCGCTCAATGGCCCCAGGTGAATTTCTCCCCATGTTGTTCTAGGTTTCTGGGCTGGCTTCTGTTCTCTCTCTTTCTTTACATCTTTCTATCTCTCTATAACACACTCTCTCTCTCCTTCCATATGCCGCTTTAGACTCTATCCCTTCATGAAAGATCGATGAATTTGATGCCGATTGTCCAGACGCTGATCTCTTCGTTTCCCCCAATGTTCTTACTCTTCTCACACAGTAGACCTTACAAATCCTTTCAACCCTTTCATGATTTGCTTTTCATCTCTCTATCTTTATAACTTTTTTATACCAATCCATCTCTTATTTCAGTTTCTGGGTTTTATTGAGCAGAGCAAAATCGTCATTCTGTACTTCTTATTCCTTTGTTCGTCATGAGCTAGTGATCTCATTCGATAATCGTCTTTCTTCATATTTTCTTTCTTTTGCTGTTTTCGTTCCTTGACTGAGATCAAACAGAAACTGTTTCAACCGCAACATACTCAGCGGTGTTCCTCCAGAGAACGAGAATAGGATTTACTGTCTGTCTCTATTACTCTCGTCTCGATTTCTCTGCTTTTGCTTGCTTCTTAGACTTTGCTGATCGTCAAGAATATGTGTTCTTAGCGGCAAATCCCCTCTCTCCTTCTATCTCTCTCTATCTCCTTTCGTAAAGATTTCTGAGTGCAAATAGCAACTGATCTCGCTGGGCTCTTGAGAATCAGTAATATTTTAGAGCATGTGATCCCCTTCACAATCCGACTGTCTATCCATTCATCTCATATCGTATTTGTGATCAATAAACGCTCTTTTTCTAGAGCATGCGAGCTCCTTCAAACTTCTCGTCTCACTCTCTTCTGTTTGTAACCTTGTGTATGGGAACCTCTGAGAGAGAAAAAGAACTAGTTTTCGGAGCCCCCGTAATTTTTGGCAAGCTTAAGTGTCTTCTCTATCTCTTTCTCTCTCTCTATCGCTCTATCTCGTTCTCTCTCTCTCGCTCGCTCTCTTCTTCTCGTTCTCTATCACTCTCTCTCTCGCTCTCTCTCTTTCTCCTTCTCGTTCTCTCTCTCTCGCTCTCTCTCTTTCTCCTTCTCGTTCTCTATCTCTCTCTCTCGCTCGCTCTCTTCTTCTCGTTCTCTATCACTCTCTCTCTCTCGCTCGCTCTCTTCTTCTCGTTCTCTATCACTCTCTCTCTCTCTCTCGCTCTCTTCTTCTCGTTCTCTATCACTCTCTCTCTCTCTCTCGCTCTCTTCTCGTTCTCTATCTCTCTCTCTCTCTCTCTCTCTCTCTCTCTCTCTCTCTCTTTCTCGTTCTCTATATCTCCCTCCCTCTCTCTCTCTCTCTGGTTTTCTAACTATCTCTCTCGCTTTCTCTCTCTCGTTCTCTGTCTTCCTCTCAACTTTAGGATATTAATGGAGGGTTTTGACATGGGTTCGTCTTGGCAGGACATGGGGCTGGTAAGAACCTCCCTAGAGGGGATGATGCTACCCTCTAGTTGCACCGCGACGAGGCCACAGCTCATGGAGAGACGTCCAAGGCCGCCGAGGGAGCACGCCCTAAACTGCCCTCGCTGCCAGTCAACCAACACCAAGTTCTGCTACTACAACAACTACAGCCTCTCCCAGCCAAGGTACTTCTGCAAGACCTGCCGTCGGTACTGGACCGAAGGAGGCTCACTTAGAAACGTCCCCGTCGGCGGCGGCTCCCGCAAAAACAAGCGTTCCTCCTCCAACTCCGCCGCTACTGTTGCCGGCGCCGCCGGCAAGAGGCCGCTGGACCTCCCCCCGACGCCGCCTCCGCCGCTCGCCGCCGCGGCGCAGCAACTTAGATACCACCATGGCCAGGACCTCAATCTCGCGTTCCAGCAAAACCAGAATTCTCTCTCTTGCAAGGTAATACCGTCCCCTCACTCTTCTGATATCTAGAAAGACTTTCCTTCAAGAAGATTTGGGAAAGAAAGAAAAATAGATTGATAGTTTATAGATTGATAGATAGATAGAGGGAAAGAAAAGAGAGAGAGAGAGAGAGAGAGAGAGAGAGAGAGAGAGAGAGAGAGAGAGAGAGAGAGGGGAGAAAGAGAGAGAAGGAGAGAGAGAAAGAGAAAGAGAGAGAGAGAGAGAGGGGAGAAACAGAGACAAAGAGAGAGAGAGAGAGAGAAAGAGAGAGAGAGAGAGGGAAGGAGAAAGAGAGAGAGAAAGAGAAAGAGAGAGAGAGAGAGAGAGGGAGAAAGAGAGAGAAAGAGAAAGAGAGAGAGAGGGAGAAAGAGAGAGAGAGAGAAAGAGAAAGAGAGAGAGAGAGGGAGAAAGAGAAAGAGAGAGAGAGGGAGGGAGAAAGAGAGAGAGAGAGAGAGAGAGAGAGAGAGAGAGAGAGAGAGAGAGAGAGAGAGAGAGAGAGAGAGAGAGAGAGAGAGAGAGAGAGAGAGAGAGAGAGAGAGAGAGAGAGAGAGAGAGAGAGAGAGAGAGAGAGAGAGGGAGGGAGAAAGAGAGAGAGAAAGAGAGAGAGAAAGCGAAAGAGAGTGAGAAAAAGAGAGAGAGAGAGAGAGAGAGAAAGAGAGAGAGAGAGATAGAGAGACAGAGAGATAGCAACAGGGAGAGCGACAGAGAGAGACAGATAGAAGAAGAAGAAGCTAGCCAATAGTTCCTCAAATTCGGATAGATTCTTCCTTGGAACAAAGTCCAATAGGCCCAAAATTATCTCGCTTTCTGACTCATATGGTATCTGGAAAGATTTTTCTGCGAGGTTTTCTCTGAGAGAGAGAGAGAGAGAGAGATAGAGGGAGAATAGCCAATAGTTCCTCCATTCCGTAAGCAAAGTTCTCGAAATATTTGCGAGAAAAATAGTTTTTTGAGTTCTTAAGTAATAGAGGTGTTTATTTGGCTGATGATGGAGTTTTTATCCTCTGTGAAAAGGTGATGAGCCCCTTCTTACCGCTGATGATGGCGCACGATGGAGCTGCGGTTTACTCTTCTGGGCTTGGCCTTCAAGACTTCCGATCAAACCCTGTTGGGTTTACGGCGGATGGCATGGCAGGAGAAGGTGGGTACTGTAATTTGCAGGACGGCGGTGGAAGAGTGTTCTTCCCATATGAAGACCTTAGGCGGCATATTGCTTCCGGAGATGCTGAAGTGGATCAAAGTCGGGGGCATGGGGGAGAGCTTCCTGTGCTCTGGAATGGGGTTAATGGCAGCGGCGGAGGCGGTGCTTCTTGGTAGGAGAAGAAGGAGAGATACCCAGATGAAAATTTCGAGTCTTTGCACAGGTAAGTCCGGCTGGAAGAGAAAAGAGGCGGCTTCTGTCTCACAGCCCTCTCTCTTTCTCTTCTTTCTATGTCTTCTTCTCTTTCTCTCACTACCATTTTCTCTCTCTAGGATTGATCTGGTTGATGGTGCATACATGAAATCTGCTAAAATCGATGAGACTAACAGCATGTCGGACCGTCCGGAGTTACTTCCGATTTCAGTTTTCAACTCTTTTCACTTACCTTTGTTTCTCGCTCATCGTTGCTTTTCTTGACTTCAGAACCTACAGTTGCCATCTACTAACTAGAAAGATTTTTCTGCGAGTTCTTGAGAGAAAGGAGAGAGATGAGAGGAGAGAGAAAGTTGAGAGAGAGGATAGAGAGAGAAAGATAGTAGAAGGTAGGCATTAGTTCCTCTCTACCGACATCTTGTTCCCGGGTATACTGGAACCATTCCAAAGGCAAGGTTTTTCTCCGTGCTTATGCTAGGTTTCATGTTTTTATGGGGTCATCTGCATCTGCGAGCGTGTAATAATCAGGATAACAATAAAGTATAAAGGTTCTCATTTTGCTGTTTAAACGTTCCAACCACCTTTTTCTTCGAAATCTACACTTAAGATTATCCCCTTTAATTGTTTTTTGGATTCTTTACTATTGCCTGCGTACCAGCCTAGACGAAACTATCCACAAATGTTTATCAGATGACAGAGAAATAATACATTTAGAGTTAGTTTGTTAGGCGTAATAGTAAACATTTTGCCTCTCTTCTTTAAGGTCGCCCCACCATGTGAGAGAAGAAAGAAATGATTGCCCCTCGAGCAAACGGAATGTTCATTTTCTTTATAGGCCCAGCTAGACTTCAGAAATGCCCTATCCAGATTGAATGTTTCTTGCGGCGGCTAGAGTTTTCTCTGCTCCATGAGTGGTCTACTTTGGGGACCGGGAAAGACATTCTCCTTTGAGAGTTTTGCCTTGGGACTTGCAGCCCCCCCTCTCAACGTTGTCGTTTATTATACTTCGACGAGATATCTCTGATAACCGAGATGGAGTTTGAAGGATAAGTCGATAGATGGGTCCCTAAGTAGGTAAGCAAATATATAGATGGACACATCCATAAACTGATTGGTAGATACATACATTCGTAGATTGATAGATACAGAGATAGAGACTGATAGACCCATAGATAGAGAGATAGATAGATTTTTAGATAGTTTAATGCAAAATACATTGATGGATGCATTAATAAATAGATAGATCGATATAGATTGATTGATAGTTTAGATAGAAAGATTAACTAATCAATTGATAGATAAATATACATAGAAAAAAGAAAGATAGAGAGAGAGAGGAAAACAGGGAGAAGAAGAAATGGAGAGAGAGAGAGAGGTAATAAATAGATAGACATATACATACATTGATTGATTTCTGACTGATAGATCCATAGAGAGGTACATTGATTGATAGATCTATGGATAGTTACTCGCAAACATACACTGACGGATGCATTGATAAATATATAGATCGATAGAAATTGATTGGTTGTTAGGTTGATAGATAAACTAATCAATAGATACATATAGAAAAAAGATGGAGAGAGAGAAAATGAAAGAGGGAGAAAGAGAAGAGAGGACGAGAGAGAGGTTTTTCCCTCATACTCCTGAGAGTATAGAGAGAGATAGGTCAGATATTTTTTTATTAACCCATTTTCAATCAACAAAAATATCGACAATCATATCTCATACTTCCGTCTCCACCAATATTTCAAAGGTCCTCCAGTAGGATCGTAGATAGGTATACCGTATGGGCCATGGAAAGCAGATGAGACAACAGGAAAGAGAGAAAACGCACGAAGATGGGCACAGTTTCCGACGTTACTTGGCATTGTTTTCTTCTCCAACCAACTGCGCTGGGAACGGAACCCTAGACCTGTCTCATCCCTTTGGCCTCTAGCTACAGACAGTCAAACCTCAGAGGGATTCCCCACTGAACGCACTGAGCCATGCGTCTTGCCTTCATCAGGTAACCCATATCTTAAATCTTCCGTGTTGAGAACGACATTACAGGAGAGAGACTGAAAGAGAGAGCGAGTGAGAAACAGTGAGAGAGATATATAGAAAAAGATAGAACGATTGAGAAAGATAGAGATAGAAAGAAAGAGAAGGGTCGAGAAAAATAGAAAGAGAGAGAGTAGGAAAGTGAGAGAGAAAAAGCGGGAGAATGAGTGAGAGATTAAGAAAATGAGGGAGAGAAAGCGGGAGAAAGAGTGAGAAAGAGAGAGAGAGTAAGAAAGAGAGAGAGAGAGAGAAAGAGGGAGAACGAGTGAGAAAGGGAGAGAGAGTGATTATGAGGGGGAGAGAGAGAAAGATATAACGACTGCGAAAGAGAGAGAAGGAATGAGAGAGAGATAACAAGCGACAAAGAGAGAGAACGAGTGCGAGAGAATGAATGAAAAAGAGAATGAGTGAAAAAGAGAAAACTAGTGAGGAAGAGAGAGAGGGGAGAGAAAGAAAGAGAATGAATGAAAAGATAGAATGAGTGGAAAAGAGAGAACGAGTGAAGAAGAGATCCAAGAGAGAGAAGAGAGAGAAAGAGAGAGAACGAGTGATAGAGAGTGAGTGAGCGAGTGAGGAAGAGAGAGGAGAGAGAAAGAGACAACGAGTGAGGGAGAGAGAGAATGAGATTACGAGAGTGACAGAGAGAGAGAGAGTGGAGGACACGCTGCAACATTGGGACCTACAACGCATTAACTCTGTCGTGGGTCGGTCAAGGTCAGCGTGAACAGTTCAATCAAGCTCATGGTTCCATATTTCCAAGGGCAGAGAATCTAGTTTGGCGTCTTGTACTTGCCATTATGCAGACCGTACTCGGCCAATATACACCCACAAATGGAAAGCCTGGTGCCACGTATTTCATTTCTCTTCTCCGAGCTCCTCTGCAGGCTCTGAGCGCAGGAGAGAGAGAGAAAGAATGACTGATGACAGAGAGACGCTGACAGGTAATAAATACAGGAGGAAAGAATTAGGATTGAGAAAATGCATGGTAATTGAATCATCTGTTCCGTTGATACTCTTCTATTGTAGATCGTGATATTTTGTCGACGTTATTCTTGACATGGAGGAATCCACGACAATAATTGGGGGATTGGCACGAGAGAGACAATCCTTGAGATCACTAAATTAAAGAAGTAAACAAGAATAATCACCCAAATTACCAAATTTTTTATACGATATTCCATTTAACAAGCATGTCTTTAATTGATGATCTATAAATATGTATTTATGTCTCTTTAAAAGTCGTCCAATGGAACATCTCCAAGCAACGATTCGCAAGTGAGTTAAAAAAATTCAGAAGCCAATGAGGATGTCATGAAGGGTGCGGAATCAGGATGTTGTAAAACGCGTAAGTCGTTATTTTGATGGTGATATCCAGTCATTGTCTTTTATCAGCTCCAAGTTGACCGTCAGGGTCATCTTTTTAAGTAGCAATTTTAATACTTCCGGGGATTCTGTTATTAAAAAGATAAATGTGCTGTGTTTATTGACTTTTACATGATTTGCTCAATATGCTGAAAAAGAC
This sequence comes from Wolffia australiana, assembly GCF_029677425.1. Classification (NCBI taxonomy): domain Eukaryota; kingdom Viridiplantae; phylum Streptophyta; class Magnoliopsida; order Alismatales; family Araceae; genus Wolffia; species Wolffia australiana. Next base: position 4,354,130 of record NC_135836.1, on the reverse strand, counting down.
ACTATTTTGATGGTGCTTTATCGCTTCAATACCAAATGTACTGGTATACAAAAAATGAATACAAGAAGGGAACAGTATATACAAGAAAAGGAGCGAGATCCGGAGTAACGACTGTTACACGAACCGTATATGTGTCTATTAAATGCTTTCCATACAAGCTTCGTGATCTGATCAAATTATCATATAATTATGAACGAGGGAGATTCAAAATTTATATAATCAATGTAGTAATGAATATAGGAAGTTTGGGAACTCCGTCAAATCCAAAGAATGATATCGTTTATTGAACATCTGTAGTTACCGTAAAATAAAAGATGTAACCTTTCATCTTTCGTTCGTACAAAATGGGTTGACAGAGGGACATCGATAGAGAATTAGTGAGAAAGTATAAATAGAGGAGGAAGCTCGGTGCGAGAGAGAGATAAAAGGTATGGGTTACGAATGAACAAAGTACCATGACAGAGATGAGGAGGTAGAGGCAGCGGACACTGATGAATTGAAAGAACATGAAGAAAAGTTCCTTTAAGAAAGGGAAAAAATGGTGTTTCTACTCCGCAAAACAGAAACCAAAACTTATTTGTTTTTACCCCACTTTTATCTCTCTCCCTCTTCCTCTTCTTTTATATGATAAATATATATATCTATGTATATCTGTCCTTTGAACGTTCTACTCTCTTACCCAGGCCGATGCTACCCCACTTCTCTCTCTCTCTCTCATCCATTAATCTCTCCTTTCCGCTCCACTTATTCGTGTTACTCTGGTTTAAAGATTGTCTAAAAAATAAACAGTGAAAAAGTAAAAAATCTGAGACTGACTTTTCGAATAGGAGTTTGAAGGGTACCAGTTGAAAGAAACCATTCATTGCATAATGAGAAGATCTGAAAATGGATAATAGAGGGATTTCATGGAAACATTTGGTGTGACGTGAGACCTGGGACACTCATGGCAGGATCTAATGATCATAATCTGAAAATTTTCTGCCTCAGAAACACATCGATTTAATGTATTTTAGTTTTCTAATTAGTGAAATTCATTTGTTTTTTTATCCCCTCTTTCAGAGATTGTGATGGTAATAACCACAAATAGCATCATACTTACTATGTTAACTTTATATATTTAACATATTTTTATCAATATACGGATCATAGATGTATCTTATCAATTATATTTTTTGAATCATATCTACTTTACCCAGTTTTTGTCTTTTATAGATTGTTATGACATATAATTAGCAAATGAATTATTTTATAGATCAGAATATATCTTTGTCGATTTATTTAAATATTTTTATGGTTTTAATTAATTTGACTATGTTTTGGTCTGCTCTGTCATTTTTTGTAGTCAAGTTCCTTCTGACTGTTTCCAGTTATTGGTTGTGGCCAATCATAGGATGTGGAATCTTTAGGGAATATGGCATTTTCAATCGATACTGGCTATCCATGATGTATATAGAGGAGGGAGGAAGAACCAATGATCCAAATTCTTCAAGTTTAAAATTCAAATCTAACAATCCAAAAGGAGCTTTGGGCTAAAATTTTGAGGGTGACCCACTTGATGAATCCATGGTCTTTGATATATAAGCAGACCACCCTCAAGGTAAAAAATACACCCCTATATTTTGTTTCTAATTATGTTTAGATTAGTGATCTACTCAGTAAAAATCCCATTGGGGTCCATACTTAATTTTTAAGAGTGAGGGATAGAGGGAATAGTGAATTGGATTAAAAGTCGTGAATAGAAAAGTACATTTTGGCCCTTGGGGCATGTGACAAAGAAGTTATTGTCATCTTCTTTCTTTTTTAATCTGATTTCTTTGTCTTTTGTTAGGTTATGTTCCTGGAGAATATCATAGGCCCTATCTTCCAGTAGCCAACAAGTATCTGCCATCTATTTCTTGTGTAACCAATGGAACTTATCCACACCTTCCGGTCCACTCCATTTGCAGGTGAGAATCCAAATGAATTTTCACTATAATCACTATCATGTTTTCGCAGATCCCTCACTGCTCCACTAAATTTCATGCACAAAACATATACACGCTGCCCCAACAAATACATTTGCAGATCCCTCACATGGCAATACTAAAGCACTGATAATATACTCTAACTATATTAAATTAGTATTTTCTACTGGAAAATTCCATAAAATTCCTTAAAATGTTTTAAAGAGTGGTTTTAAATATAATAAATATTTTATCAGCCTCTTAGATTTTTTTTAGCTTGTTTAAAATATCTTGATTTCATTACAATATACTTAATTCTTAATATTTATGCATAAAACGTAAATTTCACCATTTAAATACATTTTATCTATGGATTTGAACCTTACTCACTCTCTACTTGTATGAAATATCATAAAATTTTTGCATGAATCAGAAACCTGAAGCGACACATTTATCTCCAATATCTGGTTTATCCAAGGACTTCAATCTTCATATGTGATACGTGAGAATTAAGGCATAAATATTATTAAAATACATGAATTTTTCTTGATCTAATCCCTATCTTTTCCAGTTTATTTATGACTTATGTATCTACCAAGCTACACAGATTGTATCTCCTCTGGAGTTAAGGGATAATTGGCTTAAGGTAAGTGCTTCGTAAAAGTCAGTCTTAGAGTCATTAAAGTTATTTTTATTACCACTAAATGTAAAGTTAAAATTTGAGAAGGATAGGAAATTATAAACCAGATTCGGGGGGTTAAAATTTTTGTTTTTAAGTTTTGAGTTAAGTAAAAATATTGGTATAAATTTTTCCTTACAGTTAAAGTGAGAACAGATCCCATTTATAAAGAACAGGTATTAAAAATGTGAATCATTTGTGAACATATATACATAAAGTTATCAAAGGTGATTTTTTAATTTTGGGATTTTAGATATTTTTATGAAAATTAAATTAATAAAAATAATTAAATAAAACAAAAGTAAAATTGAATATTTTATTTATCAGAATTATGATTTTGGGGAGTTTTCAATGAGAAACGAGCAAAGAATTATTAAATCATGCTATTTATACCATTTCTAGTGGTGGAAAAAGTATGTTTGAGCTCATGGAAAAATATCTTATGTAGATCCATTGCTAGACTAATGGATGCATATGAGAGAGCAATGGGACACGTTGGTTAAAGCAGGTGGAAGCAAAAATGTTGTTTGGCTTGTCTAAGACCAATGAACTAATACGCTGACTGGCCCAAATCTGATGCCAATGAGCTAGGAAGGTTCGGAATCATAAAAGGCGGGGTTTACCTAATCTTTGGTGATCGGTAGTAGTGCAGAAAAAAATTTGAAGTTGCACTTGGTGACCAATAGAGGTTAGTGGGAGATGCAGTGGAGAATAATGTTGTACTTTTGGTTAGAAGAGGATTTTATAACATGTGATTTGGCCCTATGGCATCCAAACCTTCACATCATTGGATGCAAATGGGTTTACAGACTGAAATACAAGCCAACAGGTGAAATTGATAAGTATAAGGCCAGACTAGTTGTAAAGGGTTTTAACCAACAGGAAGGTTTCGACTTCAATGAGACATTCAATCCAGTTATTAAACACATCATAATTGGAATACTCGCCAATTGGATGTGTCTAATGCCTTTTTACGTAGAGATCTCAATGAAACTATATATGTAGAGAAACTGCTAGGATTTAAGAATCCAAAGTTTCCGAAACGTGTATGTCTATTAGGGAAGTCAATTTGTGGACTGAAGCAACCAACAAGGGATTGGTTTACTGGGTAGAACACATTCCTTCTTATCTTGGTTTTTCATGCATGAAAACCGAAACATTCTCTTCTCAAAGGTTTCAACTAACAATCCCATGTTTATTTTAGTACATGAGGATAATATAATCATAGTTTCTGATAGCTCATCTGACATTTCTTCTCTAGTAACTCATTTAAACTCAGCATGTGATATTAAAGACCCTAGACCTGGTCACCACATTCTTGCAATTGAGCTTATAAAACATAATAAAGTTTTTATTTTGTCTCAATAAAAATATATGTATAAGATCCTACATCAATAAAAAAATGGAACACTGTAAACTGTCATCAACTCCCAGTGTTGTGTCTATAACATCATTGCCTAAGGATAACTCAGTCGATCACACTCTATATCAGACAATTTTGGGATCTCTCTAGTATCTTACCTTAACTAGACAAGACATAGCATTTGTGTTTAATAAAACATGTCAAAAGATGCACTCCTTTTGACCTAAACAGACCAATGACAGGAAAGTTTTGAAACATTTACTATGTTACTTAAAGGGTACAATACAATGTAATTCTAAATAAATGCATCTATTTCCTTTAATATTTATATTGGTTAGATTGACAAACTTAATGTGTTTAGTGGTGCAGATTGGGCCAGAGATCAAACTGACAGACAATCCACTAGTACTTTCCTCATTTATTTAGGTCAAAACCTGAATACCTGGATCTCCAAAAAGCAGCCAACGATTACCAGATAAAGTACTAATGCTGAGTAAAAAGCTCTTTCTAACTCGCCAGCTGAAACAATATGGATCCAGTCTCTCCTGTGAGAACTACAACTTCAAATTTCCTCCACACCTATGCTATGGTGGAACAACAATGGAGCCACATAATAATCTGCCAATACATTCTTTCAAGCTGGTATGAAGCACATCAAAATTGACTTCCACTTTGAACCAGAACAAGTTTCAGCTAAGTCACTACACATCCAGTTCATCTCAAGTGAACCGCAGCTTGCAGATGTACTTACAAATCATTTACCAAAGACACACTTCATCACACTGAGAGACAAGCTCAGCGTCTCACCTCTGCCATTGCACTTGTTGGGGGCATTGAAGGAGAGGAGTCCACAACTCACCAAAACAGAAGTAATGCTCACCAATATGATTTAAACTTACGTAGCAATAAAAAAAACATGTAGCCTATATTAGTTAAATAGAATAAGCAGCTAAAATAAAATCGTGGATAAAAAAATAGACATGATCAAATATAGATGGTAAAGATTAAATCAAGCCTAGCCATTAGAAGCAGTTATAATAACTATGATATAACATAACACCATTACTATATTTACATATAATATAGCATTGTAAATACTAACACTGTGTTAACAATTTTTGTATGGGAATACAACAATCTTAACATCATGTCTCGTTGCACCTCTCTTTCTCTCTCCTTCTCCTTACTTCTCTTCTTTGTTTGTCATCTTCTCTCTTTCTTCTTGTTAAAGTTCAAGATCAGCTCCTGGAATATTCTTCACAATAAATTCATAAAATAATTTAGGCATGTATGAATATGTTTTCCCATTTTAACCCCAAATATTTTTTGATTTCCCAAATTATTATATAAATACATGACCAAATATAAGTATACAGATAAAATACAAAACACCTTATTATCATTTTTTATTTGTCACAATCATAAATATTAGTAAATGAATGGCATTAATATGATGTTTAGTTATCAGCTATCTCTTTTCATAAAAATACTTTGTATTATCCATCATGTAATCTAGACATGTAGTGTATCCTATTCATTTAAAGGAATGTGCATACGTTTTTGGTTTTGATATTTCCCTAAGTTTAACTAAGAGAAAGTCAATATTATTGAACATGTGATGATAGTTTTGTTAAATCTCGATTTTTTTCAAATGAAAAAATTCCATAAATAATGCTCGTAGTTATTTAAAAAATGTTTTTCAAGTATAATGATTTATTATTCATAAGTATTTACCTTTTGGGATATTAAAATCACATTCCATTAAAAAAAAATTAATTCCATTTAGAGAAAAACTAAGCAAAAAGTGAACTAAAATTTGGAATGTTTTATAGATAGATCAATTTGAGATTCACATTAAAATTCTTAGTATGTTTTCAGGTTATATTCATCAAAATATAGAAAAATAATTCAAATAATAAATCAAAGAAACAGTAAAAATTTGAATTATTTAATTGGATGGTAAATCATAGAAATGTTTAGGTCGCGTCATTGAAGAATTAATTTTTCTGATTTTGAATATAGATTTCCTTTTTCACGTATGAAATGAATTTTACGTCATAGAAATTTAGCATGATTTTTCTGTCTCACGATATTTGATATTTTTTCCTTTTAAGGTATCTATGAGGATCCTAAGTCATATTTATTTATTTTTATCTAATTCAACCTTATTTGACCTATTGGTTTTCCGTAGTCATCATTATTTTCATGATGCTTGTCTATTATGGTAATTTTAAATAGATATATTTCTATTTATTTTAATGTCTTCCTAAATTTTTATTTTATTTTTCTCTTCCAGAAATTTATTTCTAGTTTTGTAATATTTCTCACCTTAGCTTTCTATCTCCTTTAATTTTTTCATTCTTCCCGGTGTTTCCTTTGCGTCTGATTGTTTAACCCTCTTCCTAAATTTTAATACGTTATGACTTTAAAATTTCTCTTAAAGTAAAGATCCAGTTTAATTTGAAGATTTTGTTAGAAAATCATTTATATATATTTCAATGACACAAAATAAGGGTATAATTATTAATTATCATGCAAGGGTTTTCTTCATATATATACAAATGACATAGTTTTCTTAGTTGCATTCTTCTAATATTTGAAAGAGGGAAAATTATTTTGTGAGGTTACCTTTGTATTATAATATTCTCTGGTCATCTAAAAGCCTATTATAAAAGTCGGAAGTATTTTATTTTAGACCTGGTACGATATGATATTTCTTAAGGATATTATTTACATTCTGCATTCCGTTATTGATTTCATCGCATTACCATTCTTAATTCTAACTTGATCGTTTTATTCGTTCTGTTTTTTAATCGACTTATAGATATTTTGCCATTTATTTTTATGATTTAAACCTTATATCTTCTCTTATAGCATATGATGGTTATGTGAACCTCCTGATGTTATGTGCACTCACTGTGATCTATCGAGTTTTGCATATTTTGGTATTCCTCAGGTGATTTTGAGTGGTAAAAATTTTAAAAAATATACAGCAAAAATTTATAATCGAGTTGAACCCAAATGTACCAATTTATCATAAGAGCATGACTTATTCAACTAATATTACTAGAGGGGACGACATTCTATCTTAATTGAATTTTATGTTCCAAATTATTTTAAAGTAATTTGAATATTTTAATGTTGAAAATGAATTATTTTTATTGAATATTTTAAGTTTAATATTTGGTTGAGACATTTTCTGGTTTAAAAATAGTAAAATGATGTATGTTAAAAAGAAATAAGTTTTAATTATATGTCTGGATGAAAAAACAAATTATGAGGTAGAATGTGATAACATACAAAAATATTTTTGACTCAATAATCAATAAAAACCATTCATGTTAAAACTATAATTTAAAAATAATTTTTTTTTCTGACTTAAAAATAATGAGCCTTAAAAGTATTCATAATTTGAATTTCTAAATTTCTATCGCTGGGCATGAGACTATGTTAATAACTTGATATCTGAGAAAATGAATGATTCATACCAGAGAAACCGAGGGAGGATGGAAATTAAAATTCAAATTTATTATTTAAATCTATTACTTAAACATAAATTTAGTTAAAATATTATTCAAACTGTATACCAATGTATTTCATGTTCATATTTCTCATACCTGGATATTTCATCAACTTTTACATTTCCTTTTCACATATCCATTTATGTGACCTTTGAAAACTAATACTTAGGGAGAGAAATTGTGATATCATCAATCTAATCATTTAAATCAAGAAATGGTTTATCGGTAAACTCATTTGATACCAATAATTGTTGACTCATCCAACATCGATAAAAAACTTATGTTAGGTCCAAGCATAGAGTAATTGGAAACCTTAATAGGATACCATAAGTGAGGATCCCAACTAACAAGTTGTATTTATAAAATTCCAAATAAAATAGCCGAGCCCTAGGTGCTGAACACATGAAAATTACCATATACATAGTGTGCATGATGCATAAATATCCTAAATCAAAATAATTATATTTGCATATTATCATATATTTTTTATTAGAATTAATTTTATTATAATGTTAATAATTTTCACATTTTATGTGATCTATAACATATTTTTATGAGTTCAGATTCATAAAAATATTTACTATTAAAATCACAGAATATTTATTTTTAAACACAAAAGGTAATTGTTGAGTTTTATAAGTTTTAAAAAATTTCAAGAAATATTTGATTTAAGACATAAATTTTAAAATCAGAAATAATATATCTTGATTAATTTAAGATGTTAATAACTTTTTTATAGGGTTAAATGTGGGGTCATGCGTTACTGTGCTACAAGCGTCATCGACAAGACGTCATCAGATGCGTTGTCGTCAACATCAGCATCACCGCCGGTCCGTGTCAGACCGACCGGCATGCCAAAGCGTCCGGGAAGACGCCCGGGTAGAGCACGTGCATTTTTGTATCTTCACATTTTTCGTCATCTTACGTTGGTTTAATTTCTGTTCCATGTTCGTCACGACGAGTGCCCCTACTCGTCGTGACACATCCGTATCGTTTTCTTTCTTAGTTTTCCTATTTATGTTGTAAAATGGGGTCTTTATTGGGGCCCTTGTTGGACTCTTTGTAAGGGGCCTATCATGGCCCTATACAAGGCCATGATGAGCCCCACGTTCTAGCTAGATCTGGCATTTGTGTTTTGGGCAGTTATCGCCTTGTGTTCAGATCTCACCGTGAGAAGAAGAAAGGAGAGGGAGAAGCAGAAGGGAGAAGAAGAAGAGGAAGTAGGAGAAGACCAGACGTTTGTCGAATCCACCATCGCGTCCTTAGTGTGGGCCACCACATCGGCAATCGGGAAACGGGGTCTTGACGACCCCTCTCATTAGCGAGGAGAAAAGGTCCGCCGGTTCGAGAATGCTGATTCTCCAAAACATTGCCTCTGTTGTATTCGTGCAGACGCCGTCGGGTCTACAATCGCGGCCCTAACGTGCGACAACGCGTCGGCAATCGAGAAAAGGTCTCGGTGACCATTCGAACCTGCGAGGAACCCTTACTCGTTCCAGTCAGACGGCTCGCTTGACGACATTGTCTCAAATGGCGCGGGTAACCTACGTCCGGGAAAATCCGAACAACTCTTGGGAATTTGATCGAACGGGGTCGCTATCTCTCCCTGGACGTTGACTCCACGTGGTCTCCCTGAAGACGCCAGCTACGTTGCCATTATCGATCATCATACGGATCGAACGACTCAACGGACCCCTACGGACTGGTGCCACTTCACAGCGCAACCCTATCTGTTGGAAACGTCCTTCGCTCGGCTGTCCGTGGCTTCCGCTTCTGGTCATCCTGAACGCGAATCCCTGGCCTAGAGCCCCTCCGTGGGTGCATCACTGGGCGGTGCCACGTCTCTGTGACGCCCTTAGACGTCGCCACTGCCAGGTGCAATTACTAGCACCGCACTCTTTCCCGCCACCGCCCATCGCCCTAGAATTGCTTGGATGCCACGAGCCATGCACCACCAGCCTGTACCTGCACCGCCTAGAGCCATAGTGTCTACCGCTCTATGCCTCATCACGCTGACCGGCTATCTCCTGATCGTTACCTGAGCTTGCAATTGCTCTGCCTTCTCCTCCAAACCTTTATTCTTCACTTTTCGCTCCTGCGCCAGTTCGCCAGTTGAGCCACAGCTCCTCTCAGGCACGTCTTCACCGCACCTGTCCACATCGCTCAGTGCACCGACGAAGACGCCAACGACGAACGCTTCCCCTGATGAGCTACGTTGTTCCCCTTGCTCTTCAGTTACATTACATCTTTCAGTATATTTTTTGACTGCACTCCACCGCGCTTGGGCTAGACTAGGTGAGAGATTATTGAGAAAACTACGAATTGAGTGTCTTCTTAGGTACGGGACAAGCCTGTTTGTTACGTGCGAGCCCCTACGGATTTTTTCCGTTTTGCGCCGTGGTCTCCGTCGTCTCTCCGACGAGGGTCAGAAGGTCACCGTCATCGTCCACTGTAGTCCACCTTGGAGCTCAGAACTCGGCATCTTCCCCACTCGTCGGCCCTGCACGTACAGTTCACCTAGGACATAGCGATTCTACCCGTCGGACGACGCCATCGACGACATCCGGCATCAAAATTATTTTCATCTCATTATTAACGTGGCCGAAACAACCAGTTAAAAGATAACCATAAGTTTCTTTAAAAAATTTATGATGGCGAGGACGCCAACGCTTCAGCATCGAACGCGTCGCCACGGTCCACCGGAGTCAACACACCCGCTATGGACCACGGTCAACCGGAGTCAACCGAAGTCAACATGCCACAACCGTCGACAAGCACGTCTCCACCCACGCACATCCCTACGCGCGTCATGACACGCCGCCAGAGGCAGATCCACAACTGCCCTTTTGCTTGACACGGCGCACGCCTTTATTTTCTCATCATTTTCTCTTTCCTCTAAGGCCTATATATAGGCCATTGTTTTCAAGAAACATCAGGCAGTCATTAATTCAAGAATTTAGTTTTGTTAACTCTTCTTGGAGGACTGCCAGTCTCCCCTGTCCCTCTTAACCCTAGCCTTCGTCGCCGCCGCCGCCGCTGCCTCGCGACGTCGGCCTCCCGTCTCCTCTCCATTCTCCCTCTTTCTCTCTCTCTCTCTTTTTCTCCCTCTCACCCTCTCTCTCGCCCAAGGCTGCCCAGGTAGCCCGCCAAGGGGCCATCCAGGCTGCCCGCGCGCCGCCATGCCAGCGCGCCGCCAGCGCCGCCACGCGTCGCCGCGCGTCGTCCAGGTAGCCTTCACCAGGGCCGCCCGAGGCCGCATTCCGGCTGCCCCTGTCCGGACGCCGTCGGCGCCAGCGCGCGCCGCGCGCGCTCCGCCACACTCGCGCGCGCACTGCTCCATGCGCTCCGCGCACCCTTCGCGCGCTTTGCGCGCGCGGGTGTTCGCCCACGCTTGACGTTGCGGCCACGACAACCAGACTCAACCAGGGCCATTCAACATCCAGCCTCGTCCTCGTCCAGTGGGCCCCTCAACGCCCGATTCGCCCAGCTTCGTCACGATCAGAATTGCCCGCAACCTCTTCACGCTTACGGTGCCGAGGTACGCCTGAACTCTTTGGTGTCGAAGTGTTCCTTGTTCAGTGTTTTCCCAAAAAGTTTCCACTGCCGTCAGATTTAGATTTGGTTTGAGATTCTATCTCTTCTCTTCTCTTCTCGAGTATTCCCTTGCGACGTGAATTCGGGTATTGATTTCGGTGCTTAGGCATCGTCGTGGTGGGGGAAGACAGTACTCCCGCCCTCGAAAAGGGTCGGAGCTGCACCACCAGATTTTCATTGGTTTTTAAATCCGAATTCGATCGTGAATTTCTGTGGGTTGTTTTATCCCTACCTATAATCCGCCTATTACCCATACCTGTCGTCAACCCATCCATCCCCTCAGTCACCTTTTCCTTAGGTGTCCTACGTCATTTTAGGAACCCGTTTCTAAAAGAGAATCAAGTAATTAAAACTCTAAAAAATGCAAGGCCGATGTGGCTTGCTAAGAAATGTTATCCATTTTTATGCAATAAATGCACATGGAATCGGAAATGCTGTGGTTCAATGAAAAAAAGATGTGTTTTGGTTCTAGGAATGGAGGATTGTGTGTGACGACATGCACAAATAAGAATACTAAAAGACCAATTTTGACATTTAATGTGGTTAGATGGCAGTGATCAACCATAAATTACAGTAAATTTAAGTGGTATTAGTTTTTATTTAGATAAAATATTATAATTTTGCTAACAAGCATAGCATGAGCAAGGGTCAAATCCATAGGTAGCTAGTATTTAATAAGTGAATTTTAATTTTAATTTCTAGTTTTTATGATTTTCACAAATTAAATATATTTAACTAAAATAAACTTATAAAATAAAATTATATAATTATGAATGATGAGCAAATAATATAATTAAACTAAGGTTTTGATTTTTATAAAATAAGTTTTGATTTTAAATGAAGTTTGACCCTAGAAAATACCTATTATTTCTAAAGAAATGCCTCAGGCAGAATTTAGGCAGCACCGGATTACAGCTGATGTTGGTGGCATGAATGGAGTGTAGTGAAAGAAAAAAATATGATAACTGATTGCACATATATGATGGCATACACACACCAACAAGCAGCAGATTAAGCTAGTGTTACTGATTTACCATCACTATTGGGATATGCCATAAAGTTGGTGATGGAGTGCGTGATGGTGAAAACCTAGGCTTTTATTAATGGTAATATCATAAAAATGATTAAGACATGTGATGTAGTACGATACGGCCGGGATCGACGGCTCGTATTACGTCACCGCGAAGTTTGATGAATGTTCAATATGTCAATGAGTGTGCGTTAAAATCCTCAAGAGCGGAGAGGATGGGCCGACAGTGGGGCGACGATCCAGTAAGTCCTAGGGTGACGACTACATCCGGGTCGACTACAAGTGACTGCAGAACCTCACGATCGAGCACGACGAGAGGGGCGTCAGACTGCCCACTAGAGTTCACCCTCGACGACTATGATCAGGTTGTTATCCCAAAGAAAATCCTATCACTCGTGTGAGGGTGGCTAGCCTAACCAACTCGCGACGATAACAAACGGCAGAGGAAATCGATAGAGAAGGACAGCACTGCGAGGAGTAATAATACTGTAAATGTAGAGGAGCGGGAAGGCACCTGGATACGCTCCGTCGGTAACGAATAATCGGGGAAGGTCAGCGCCAAATGCACGAGTCAAGCAGCAGCCGGGAGGGGGAAGAGAAGACTTCACGTCGCCGGGAGGGCCCGTGGTCGGTCGGCGTTGCTCGGCAGCCGAGGGCTCTAGCGCGGGCGGCGGCGCTGACGGCACCGTCCGCAAGGGGTTGGCGCGCGGGGCCGCCGGGTGCAGCACAGGGTGGCCGGTGGGCAGCACGGGGCTGCAGGCGGCGTACGAGGGGCGGCAGGCGGGCAGCACGCGTGGAGCTCGAGGGGCGGCAGGCGGCGCACAACGGCGGGACAGCCGGCCACGAGCGCGGGCGGGCGAGGGAGTGGGCCGCGCGGTGGGACGCGCGAGACGCGGTGGCGCACTCGGGCGCGCGCGCAGCTACGAACAGACAAGGACCAGTGGCGGCGGGAGGCCGGCGCGCACGCGAGCGGGCACGCTCGGGTAGGGCGGGCGGCGTACGTCCGCCACGCGCGAGAGGGCGGGCGGGACGACGGCCGCAGGTCTTGAGCGGCGGCGACCCGACTGGTCAAAGGCGCAGTCTTGTCTCGGACGTGGGCGAGGCCTCTGGTGATCTGAGACCGGGGTCGACCGGCGAGGAGGGGATCCCGTGGATGGGGGATGTCTCCGGGCAGGGCGTCGGGCAAGTCCCGAATGTGGATACGACCTGGAGATCGCAAGGGCGGGCCGGCGACCTCAAGGGCGATCGGCGGCGGCCATGGCTGGCGGCGAAATGAGCTGGGAAGCTTGAAGGTCGCCGGTGGAAGCTGAACAGGCCCCTGGGTCTGGCGAGAGGTTGGGGAAGATTCCCCTGCTATTTTTGGTACTAAGGAAAATAAACGAGAAATGGACTAAACCAACTGTGTGTTTTTTTTTCAAAAGACTCTCTAAAGTGCTCTTGGGCATGCCTTCCCTTATGCAGGGGGGGGGAGGGGAAAGGGTGCCAAGAGGCCATAAGAGAGGAGGGTTCCGTCGCATGATGTGGCCCTCCTCTTTACACATAACAAAAGAGAACGAGACGTAAAGAGAACGGACGAGGCCTAACACACGGCCGGATCCAAATGTTTATCACGATAAGCAAACAAGAAAATAATAATTAAAGACTTACGAAGAGTACTTAAAGTCGGGGTCGCGTGCGTCGGCATGAGCAGCTCGGAGAGGTCGAACGCGTCCTGTTGCGGTGTCGTCGCGATGGTCCCCCATCAACATGAGTTTGAAAGGTACAAAGATCAAAATAACATTATCATTCACATCTTAAGCATGTCGAGTAGTGCTCTCTCTTCATGAGTATTGATCAAAACATCACTACTGTAATCTTTCATTCTCAGAATGCAACAACATACCCAACATGAATTTTTGGGTGAGCAAATCACTCTGCTGATCATAATTAGGAAATTTTTCTAAGGGTTCCCTTTTGCAATGATGGATAGAGAGGATAAAGATGAAGTTACCTTCAAATTTTCAGCAAGAAACTCCTTCCATATTATTGGGTATCATACTTTCAAGTTAAATGCTTCTCAACCATCCCAGTTTCACTCTCTTCCTAGTAAGCTGCGGCAGATTGTCAGCATGGTTCATTTTTGTTTTGAATACAAGATTACTGGAAAGATTAAAATATCCTTAAAAATATAATAAATACTTAACATTATTTAAATAACCAAATAAATATTTTATAATTTATAAAACTGTTTTCCTTACAAATTTGATGTCATAACTTCCACAAAAATAAAGAAAATTAAGACAATTGTAATTCATACTAAAGTTATAATAAACCCCTAAAATTATTTAAATGAATAAAAAAATTTTATTATAAAAAATGTTGCGCTCTGAAATTAAATTAAAAAATCTGTTGAAAAATCATAAAAATGATAAAAATCAGAACATTTAACAAATGTAATAATTCATTTTGAGCCTCAATAATATACATTTATGATTATTTCAAACAAAATAAACATAATAATCATGAAATCATGGTGAAAAATAGCATGTTATATGTGATTATCAAGCATAAAAAATATCATATTATCTTTGACTATTTAGATAAAGAATTTTAAAGAATGTGTGGAACAACCCATCTTGGTATGTGAAGAGCTGGAGGTCATAAGGATTGAAGCTTACGTCTTGCCAAGTATGATAAAATAACCCTATAATTTCCACATTTTATTCATTAAAATGGTTGGCCTCATACCCGTTCAACACATTTCAAGGTGAGTTGTTATCTACACACTACGATAGCATACTTACTAGGGAAGATATGGAAAGGGCAAAATTCCTCTCACTTTATAGGGTTCACCATGAGCATGACATATGTTATGCGACACATCAAGTAGTGAGTACGACAGACCCATCACCTAGTCCTAACAATGGCATATTATTCACTATTGATGTGTGAGGTAATCTACACCTGGGGTATCCCAGTACCTTTGACCAACATCACCACCCTGCTACAGATTGCCCATTGGCACCCACCACCAATGGGCTCTTTCAAGCTTAAAGATAATTCAGACCCCACTTCTGGAAGCGGTATCCTCTGAGACCACATTAGCAGTATCATTTTTGGCTTTTTCCAATTCTATGGTGATAAAAATAATAGATCAACTGAGGCTTTGGCGATATGTGATGGATTGCTCCTCTTTGAGAAGCAAAACCTTCATGGTAGCATCGTGGAATCGGACTCACATGTGTTAGTTGACATGCTCCATGCAGTTTCATGGACCGAGTGGCATTTATAGTGTTTATGGTAGGACATCATGCAATGTCGAGCATGCCTTTCCGACTTTTGCCACCAGCTATGAGAGGGTAACCAGACAACATATGATGGTGAGGACACCAACGCATCGACATTGGACGCGTCACCACCGTCAACCGAAGTCAAGGCCGCCGCTACGGACACTCTGCCACCGTCAACCAAAGTCAATGTCGCCGCTATAGACACGCCACCACCGTCATCGGATGAAGTCAACACTCCGGCATCACACACGTCTCCATGCACGCACGCCCCTTCACGCATCTTGACACGTCGCCAACGGCAGATCCACAACTGCCCCTTGACGTGATACGAAGCACGTCTCTCATCTTTAATTTCTTATCTTTAAGTTGTATTTTCTCTTTCCTCCAAGGCCTATATGTATAGGCCATTGTTTCAAGAAACAGTTAGGCAATCATTATTCAAGAATTGAGTTTGTTTTTAACTCTTCTTGGAGGACTGCCCATCCTCCCCTATCCCTTCGCCAACTTGCCGCCACCGCCTCGCGTTGCTGGTGACCCTCCTCCCCATCCTCCTTCCCCTCTCCATTTCTCTCTTTCTCCCCTTCCCTCTTCTCTCTCTTCTCCCTTCCCTTTTCTTCCCTCTCCTTTGGCCGCCCTAGGCTGCCGCTCAGGACCGCCCAAAGGCCACCCCGGCCCACCCAGGGCCGCCCTAGGCCACCCCAGGCCACACGCTCAGGGCCGCCCTAGGCTGGCCCAGGCCGCCTGCCTAGGGCCGCCCCAGGCTGCCCGCCCACGGCCGCCCCAGGCTGCCCGCCCACGGCCGCCCATAGGCCGCCCAGACCACCCAATTAGGGCTGCCCAGGGCCGCACCCAGGCCGCCCGCCCAGGGCTGCCCGCTCAAGGCCGCCCAAAGGCCGCCCAGGCCGCACAACTAGGGCTGCCCAAGGCCGTCCCCAAGCCACCCGCCCAGGGCTACCCTAGGCCAACCTAGGCCGCCAGCCTAGGGCCGCCCCCAGGCCGCCCGCCCAGGGCTGCCCTAGGCTTCCCCAAGCTGCCCGCTCAGGGCCGCCCAAAGGCCGCCCAGGCCGCCCAACCAGGGCTGCCCAAGGCCGTCCCCAAGCCGCCCACCCAGGGCTACCCTAGGCCACCCTAGGCCTCCAGCCTAGGGCCGCCCTAGGCCACCCTAGGCCACCCGCCCAGGGCCGCCCTAGGCCTCCCTAGGCTGCTAGCCAAGGGGCGCCCTAGGCCACCCCAGGGCCGCCCTAGGCCACCCTAGGGCCGCCCTAGGCTACCCCTAGGGCGCCCGCTCTGGGCTGCCCAAAGGGCTGCCCCAAGGCTGCCCTAGGACCACCCGTCCCCAGCCTGCCCATGCGTGCCTGTCTTACTTGTGTCGCACTCGTCCGTCTCATTTTCAGCCAGGCTGTACAACACTCGGAACGCCCAGATCCTCTCATCCAGTGGGCCAGTCAATGCCCGAAATCGTCCAGTCTCGTCATGGATCCAAATTCCCCGTGGCCTCTTCACGCACTACGGTGTCGAGGTACGCCTGAACTCTTTGGTGTCGTCGTGTTCTTCGTCCAGTATTCCACGAGAATTGTCCACCGCCAACAGATTTGATTTGATTGAGAATTTCCAAAATCTCTCTCTTTCGTGAGTTTCCCTCGTGACATGAATTTGGATATTGAATTTGGTGCTTCGGCATCATCGCGGTGGTTGAAGATAGTACTCCCACCCTTGACGAGGAACGGGACTGCACCACCAGCATATCATCTATTTTAAACTCCGAATTTGATCGTGTGGATTTCTGTGATCTGTTTTATCCATCCCTCCAAACCCGTCTAGCCCCTCCATCTGTCATTGTCCTATTCACCTTCACAGTCGTCCTTTCCCCTAGTAGTCCTGCATCAACATATGCACTCACCAATCGTGTAGGAAGCTCTCACAACCCTTCCTTCTACCTTACTTTGGATGATCTTCTTTGAGATGCATGTGACAACTCTCACACCAAAAGGCTCGCCCTTCCCGCCCTCCTCACATGCTGGCCGTTTTGCACTTGCCAGCCCTCGTGAGTGGCACACTAGGGGTAGGAGTACACGACATCCCACCTAGATGGTGTCTACTTTGCAGAGCTTGATAACTCAATATAAAGGTATAAAATAAGAGTTCACTAAGGTACATTTTATTCATATTTCATATTAAATCCTAACTTGGAACATGTGCATATCGTGAAATATTATGTTAGAACTCTCCACATACATTCATCCTTTAAGTAGTATAAAAATATAGTTTTTGTACTTGATGTGACCCACTTGGCCAATCAGCCAAATGGCCTGAATCTATACTCTTCTTTGGAGAAATTTGGACCTTTTTTAGGACAAGGAAAGTTGCACTCATGAAAGGAATAAGGGACTCTTCATAAAGCTAAAGTAGATCTCCTTCGGCTAATGGCCTCCCTCTTTAGAGAAGACTCAAGAATGAGCTCCAAGAGGCTCTTTAAAAGGATTTAGATATCTGGAAGGGACATTAATGGGCCTATGGCTTGGCCCAAATCTCACCCATCATTGATCCATTATCTAAGGCATGCCTATACAAGCTTTAGACACCTTTTTAAAAAGACATCCTGAATATTCATTTGGAGTTTTAATGAAACGGTGAGAAGATTCTGTTCTTGCTATTGCTCTCTAGAATTCTGAGGGCCAAGTGGAAGGTGAGCTGACAAGGCCTAGGTGGGGGAGAGAAACCTTTCTCTCTCGACTCCCTCTCCCATGAAGTCCTCCTCTCTCTCTACATTGGAGCTGCCAAAGGATCCGAGAAGCGGGAAGCATCTGGGGCATGTGGAGTGGAAGGAGAGGCCTAACAGCCAGGTAAGCCAATTCGTTCTTTCTATACCCGTCTCCTTGATTAATCTTGATTTCTTGTGGTAGAAATCAAGATTAGTGGTTCTTTCTCTCTCTAGACCACCTACCCTATGGGAATTGGGTGTTCTTGGCCCTAGAACACACCCAATTCCATATTCAACACTTGGAAGATCCCACAAGTATGGGGTGAAACAACATCTTTCAAATATTTACTAATCTTGATTTCTTCTAGTAGAAATCAAGATTAAGGGTTCTTTCTCTCTCTAGGCCACCTGCCCTGTGGGAATTGGGTGTGCATGGCCAAAGAACACACCAAATTACACTCATAATACTTGGCAGATTCCACAAGTGCGAGGTGAAACAAAATCTTGCATGGTCAAAGTTCATTTTTTATTAAGATTTGTTCAAGAAGTAGTTATTTTCTTGTGAATTTCTTCCTGATTTAATATGATGATTTAAATCAGGCAAAAATTACAAAATACCTAAAAATCATTAAAACATATTCTAATCTTACTGATTTTCTTAAAACTCATTAAAAATCATTTTAATGGGTAAAATCATAATTCATTGTCGTCTACACCACATTTAATCAAAATAAAATTGACTTTAATTCCTAAAACTCTTACACACCTAGTTTTAGCTTAAATCCACTCTGACTTGGTCTAATGCTCTTTGTGGTTCAGCCCTCACCCCCCTATCAGTGAGGAATATAAATTTATTGCTTATTCAAGGTAACACCTCACTCAACCAAGGTTAGTGATACTTGGTATCATTAATTTATACCCTTAGTTCCTAGATTATCAGAAATCTACGATGATACTTGATGCACATGATGAAGATACCAGCTCCATGCAATACCAACTCCTGGTGATCATTAATCAGCTGCTGGCACCTGAGGAATCTTCGATGACCTGTAGTGGTACCAATATTGCATCTTTTTACTTTTTGGCATGGGCATGGGAAAGTGGGGTCCATGTGTAATTCGAATATTCACGCGTGCTTGATGGGTAAATTTTTTTAAATTATATTTTCTACCAGCTAAAACATGTTATTGCTTATCTCTAGGAGCTTAGCTTCTCTACACATATTCATATGTCAAAAGATAAATGAGCTTCCAATGGTGGAGTTATAATGTTACTGAACTTCATGAAGCTTTTTACTTTGAAACCTAGATTGATGCATGATATTCAAAAAAATTACCATAAATCTTAGAATAACCCCCTCCCAATATTTTTTGCGTGGACTTCAATGCATAAGAAATGGTCTAATAAAAAAGTAAAAGAGTTGCAAAACCAAAAGATTAGTTAGTCTTTATGAGTCATACCTTCATTTTTATTATTTGTTATCCTCACACTTTTTTCCTATTAAGAAATGTAAAAATAAAAATAAAATCAAAACCAAGAAAATCGAGGGAATGCAAGAAAATAAACTATAAATTGTACCACTACCTTTAATGAAAAAAACATCCCAAAAGTTATAATTCATGGCCTCAATATATGTGTGTGTGTAAGAGATGCTCAATAGCCATATGAAAAAAATGCATAAATGTTGGCGAAAGATCATCCTAGTCCAAGACATTGAAACTCACAATTTTCAGACTTGGAGAAATAAATATAACATAAAAAAATTACTTTTAGGCACAAAAAATTTTTAAGATATTTTTTTAATGGAGAGGAGATGTCATGCCATCAGTTTTATTTGTTTTAGTGGATAGGCATAGTTTACTACCATGTTTCATAGTCATCCATAACCACACATGTATTTTTATCAAATGATTGGGTCGGATAAATGGTCATGTCAATAACTAAAAATATTTTTTCAATAATATTTAAACAAAGTATGGTTCCATTACAAAATCTATTACAAATATTAACAGATAGTCCCATTACAAGTTTGTGATCCTTAGTGTCCTCAAAGAAGATAGTACATTCACTATTATTCAGGTGCTTATGAAAAAATCATTTATATTTTATGAAATATCATTACAAAATGAATCAATATTAGAATTATTTCCATCGCCTTCATTATTTCTCTTATGCATAAAATTTTCATGAGAACCAATCAAAATATTATTTTCCCCCAAAACATTATATTAATATCATAAATATGAAAATATGAAAATTTGTTTTATGAAATTGCAAATATGAAAGATGATACATGCAACTCTATACTACATAAATATTTAGGCTTAATGGAAAGGAGATCGGTGCTTTGACCTGTGGAATAGTCCTCTTCATATTGGATGTTATTCTGTGTTTTTTTAGGTTGTCGATTTCATTGCCTTTGTTCAGAGAAAGATTAAGGATCTTCACTAAATTATGGAAATAATATGAATCTTCTTCTACATGGTTGTCATTGAAACATATAGTGCAATATGAATGTCCAAAAAAATTAAATTTCCATGGTTTTCCTTTTTAATCGATTTATGAGTTAGTTCAAATGTATGGAACTGTCCTCCATTTCCAGACATTCCCCATCTCATCATCATAAGTATATTAAATATAATTATTAAGCATACCATTTATTTATTTATCCTTTATATTTAATTAGTTTTCAGTATTATACTCATAAATATTTTCTAAATGTTTATTCTATTAGAATCCCCAATTTTCATTCAAAATGAAAATTCTCAAATTATGACTACATTTAGATGTATTCTTATGGTTTGAATTTTATTATCTCAAAATGAGATTTTACAAGGAAAATGGACAAGACGCAGTTGGAGATTTTTTTTGCAACATAAAAAATAATCAATAAGGATTAGTTGCAGGATTATTTTTATGTAAGTTAGGTATTCATTAAAAAGCAGGTATTTAAATGTTTAAAGAAACCAATACGTAGACACCCACATGACATTTTAGCTGATATGCATTGCAAAAATATTTTCTTTATACAATTTATTTTTCACAATAAAATCATTGATAGGACTATTTTATGGATTTTAAAAATAGTTTTTAAGGTTGGTTTTATGTTAGAAAAAATTTATTATTTTGTCATTTGAAGATTAAGTCCCATTTAAATCCTGTCCAATACCAACCTTGATTTATATCTTGTTTCACATGGCTGTGGAAAATCTCATTCATGTATAGTTTTTTGGACACCTTTATAATATCCTCAAAAATACAATAATATTATAAGTCAAAATAGATATTTTGACTTAAACAATTAATATGTATTTGAATATTATGTCGTTATACATATTCTGAATTATAAAATTAATTCTTTTATGAATATGTCGCCATAAAATTCGTTCACAATACCTCAAAAATGAATTAAAATCATAATATGGTTCTAAAATTCAGTTTAACCATTTTAGTCTTGATAAATTCATATGGTCATGATATTATTCTAAGGTAATATGTGTTATTAGACCTCCCAAGTTAAGTCATAGCTAGTTATTTAGCAATGTCCTTATATTTCCTTGGATTTTTTGTTCAACTTCTTGACCTAGAAACATGAGAGTGAAGTGTTAAAAGTATCAAGTAAACCTTAAAGTAAAAATATTCCCATGAAATACCAGGAATGCCTATGATAAATGTTTTATAGTTTTGGCATGAGATAGTGAAGCCTACTTCTCGTCGGGTATGATACCATAATCCAGGAGGTGGTTTAAATTTCTCCCTATCTAAACTTGTCTCTCACTGGTTCTCTACTACCTTATTCCTACTTAAAATTAAAGATGGACATTCTTCTCGTCTTGCTCAAGCACAAAATATCAAATGAATATCAAGGAAACAGGGTGATGAGGCCCCTATATTACTCTTGGTAAATAAGGAAGATAACGGTGGATGTCTCAGAAGAAGGTGCACATGTAGGAAAAAATTTAGTGGTATATACATAATATTTAGATAGCTCATTCCCAAGGATCGATGACTGAGCAGAAATCACCAGAAGGGTCTAGAGAAAAGAAGGATATAATTTTTTTTATCGATTTGGTGGATAATATAAATGTGTGTCTTCCTAAGGAAGGGAGGATAAATGGATTATGAAAACTGCATAAAAATATGCGCTTCTAAATAAACCCACAGTACTTCTGAAACAAAAAAATAATGGTCTGCTGCACGACATGACACTTGGGTCATGGTGAAAAGACAATAAGGTGTTTCTTTTCACTATTAGCTAATGGCCATTTAGTGTTATTTAATTGTGCATTGGAGATATGTATATGCACCAATATGACTAAGGAATATGTATATATATGGTCATGATATTATTCCACCTAAACTAACCCGAGCGCGGTGGAGTACAGTCGAAAATATACTGAAAGATGTAATATAACTGATGAGCAAGGGGAACGACGTACCTTGTCGGTGGAGGCGCGTCGTCGTTGTTGTCGTCGGTGCAAAGAATCAGAGAAAATCAGGACCGAAAGAGAGATGTCGAGGAGGGACTCCGAGTAGCTCAATAGGCGGCAAATGGCGCCGTGCAGGAAGTGAGGTGGAAAGGTGTCAGAGAGGAACGATGGCTCAGCTAGCGGACAGACGCAGGAGCGGTTAAGGAATGATGGGACGCAGAGTGATCTATGCCCGCGGCTCACGCGAAGGGTGATCCAACATCTTGAGAGTGCGCCACTTTGGCGGCCGAACAGCTGACCAGCCTTCGTGAATATTCAACACCCATAGGATGTTCACTAGGCGCCGACCATCATGGAGCACGTACGTGGATTGTCCAGAGGCCTCTCTTCTTCAGCAATGGTGCAGCATCAGAACGTGCATGCGGCTGCAATGGAATCTCTGCCAACGAGTCAACGCATGGGCTTGAACGAGTCGGGAGAATGGCACCGCGTAGAAATCCCGGAGCGACGTTGTTTCTGCTTCACCAGAGCGTCGACGCATGCGTGCGAATGAAAAGGATCAACACCTCCGCGGGAAATTTCCTGGGAGACGCGGATTCTTTTCTGCTGAAGAATCAATGCGTAAGCACGAATGACAAAATGAGAATCGCACCATGAAGAAATCCCGAAGTTTCGTTGCTTTTCTTGGACGATATGTCAACGTGTACGTGTGTGAATGGGGACGATCGAACATCACCTTGGGGAGATTTCTGTGATGTAGGCTCTTCTCTACCTTCCTGCCCTTTCCTTCTCCTCTCTCCTCCTCTCCTTCCACTTCTTCTCTCAGAACGAGGGGTGAGACCTGGAACACTATGGTAACTGCCAACTTGAATTCCAGATCTGAAAAAACAACGTGGGGGCCATCATGGCCTTATATAGGGCCATGATGGGCCCCTTACACAAGGGTTCAACAAGGGGCCCAATAAGGACCCCTCATTTTACAGCATAATTAGAAAACTAAGAAAGAGAAAGAAAACTAAGAAAGAGAAAGAAAACAATACAAAATTAAAACAATATGGATGTGTCACGACGAGTAGGGGGACTCGTCGTAACGAATACAAAACAGAGAATAAAAACAACGGAAAAAACTGATAACAACGGGTGCGAACACGTGCTTTACCCGAGGTACTTAAACCCGGGTGTCTTCGCGGATGCTTTGGCGTGCCGGTCGGGCTGGACACGGACTGGCGGCGATGCTGATGATGATGATGACATCGGCGACGGCTCTGCTAACGATTTGTCGGGGTCGTTAGGACGCGCTCCATCCGTCCCACCTATAGGATGAGTAGGGCTGATCTCAGCGCCACATATTACTGTGGAGACACTACGAACATGTAGTGAGTGCTCTTTAGTGGACAGCATTCATCAAATTGATCTGTATGAATCCCTGAATGATATTATAACATTTACTAAGCTAAATTTGAAAATATTTGGGGATTCTTCTTTTACTCCGTATGAACACTTTGGACTTGTTTAACTTGAAGAGGTGATTTAGAGGAAAAAACAACCAACTAAAGGCAAGGTTTCAATGACATTTTAGATGTGGTCTTTGTAGGTCATTTTGGTGAGATCTTGACCGGACTTAAAAGACATTTTCTTTTTGTCTTTATTTTAAGCCATTCATTGAGGAATTTTGATGTGGATGAATGGAAGAGGAGGAAAAATAACTAAATGGAACTCACACTAGGGGGAGGTGAAATTTTCTTCCCTATTTTCCATTTTTATTTACGCACATTCTTTTTATCTAAGGATTGAAAATTTCTCTATATTCAGCTGAATGATAATATTTGAACCTGGAAGTTAATAATATATTACCTAGTTCATCTCTTGAAACATAATGATATTATTATGCAGTAGGTACCCTCCCAGGAAGCTGTAATATTCAGGGTAGATGGGATGCATAAGGATAGCCTATTTTAAATGAGTTTGGATCACCTTGTAGCATATAGTTCATAGGATGACCAATTCCGAGAAAAAATTCCTTTTTATTTCAAAACAGGTCAAGAAAAGTGGCTTTCCATTTACACAAAAGAGTTTCCACTTTAGAGTTCTAATAAACATTCTCCTAAATTGGCTTCATGAGCTTGTAACAAAGCATAGACAAAGCTATGGGTGCTGCTTCATGCCAGTTTCAAAAAACTTGGCATTATATCACCTTCATCAAGTAACTTCAATAAAACTTCTTTATGTGTTTATGGAACTACATTGATCTATTTCAGTATTCAATTGAGTAAGTGTTGACTAAACAATCAGAATTCCACTAGTGTTGAAGACCACATGTAAGTGGATCTCTTTTTTCAGGATTTACACTTCTTCATACACATTGTGGTATGTATGATTGTTTCATCCTTAGAGGAATTTGTAAGCTTCGGATAACCTCAATAATTAGCATCACCTAGAGGGTCTTGGTCTGTTGGTCTCGCTCATGTTATCCTAAATAGAAGGCACATTCAGCATTCTTTGGAGTATGAATCTGATTTTATTCTGATTAATTTTATTTACTTCTGATGTATTTACAGGACTATGTGTCAAGAAAGGAAATGAAATAATTCCACCACGCGCCCTTTGCTCGTCACTTTGCCCCAGGCCTATATGTGATATTATAGCTATTTGGTGAAGTAGGGTTTAAGTAGATCGGCACATGTAATTTTATACAGATGAGAGCTAGTCCTTTACTCCTGTCCTATGGATATCTGACCTAAATTTCTTAGCGAAATCATCTTGGAATAAAAGCTTTACCATCCATAGTGCATATCTCATACGCATACATATATATACTATATATACTATATAATACATATGCATATACATATGTATATACATATATTATATGTATGTGCATGTGTGTGTACCATTGTATTTGAAAAATTAAGTCCTAGTATTTTAAAAAGCTCTTTGTCAACTTCATATGCAAGTTCAACAGATGTAGACTCTCCCGACCATCCACAGTACTAATCAGCATTCATTTTCACATATTTGCCACTAATTTTGGAAGAAAAGTAATAATTTAATGAAGCCTTTCAAGTGATGGAGGATCATCTTGAGGACCAAGCCCAACTTTGTGAGCAGCTGCGCCATGGAGCCCGAGCCGACGCAAAGAACCCAGACTTCAAATATCAGGCTTGACAACGGGGCTTCAGGGTTTGTTTTCTTTTATGTGAGTTTTTATGGATTTAAGGGAGGACCCCCGTGAATTGGGCTCTCGGAGTTTTACCCTTTTTTTAGGTTGGATTTGGGCCATTAAGGGGATATCCTTGCCACTTTGGACATTTCCCCCTAACTTGGATCATTAGGGAAACCCTCCCTACCCTATATAATGGAAGCGATGCCCCATGAGACTATTGAAATTCCATTTTGCGAAATTTGAAGTTGAGTTGTCTCTTCTCTCTTTTGGGTTCCCACCCTTCTCCATCCATGGAGAATTATCTTCCATCTTTCTAGAGTAGCTTTGATGAAGGTGATCGTTGGACAACCTGCAACTGCCACGTTCACAACTGTCGAAGTTGCAACTGCTGCTGGAAGAACAACCGTTGCAGCTCACTATCGTTGTCTTCCCTCCATGACTAGTAGTGCTTGTTTTTCCAAGACGTCACTGCCCTTGATGTTTCTAGTTGGTGCCCACCACCGGTGCAACCTTCACAACTGACACCAACCCTTGTCCAGCTGTCATTGTCATGCTTGAAGATGCCATCTGCTACCGCCCAGGCCGCTTCCTCTATCGCTAAGGCTCTTCATCTTTCCTATTCCGCCGTCTCTCCAGCGCGGCCAATTTGACACCCAATTGCACCCATTGCCACCAGGCCACCATTCAGCCCATGCCTCTCTAACACTCGCGCATGCACAGTGCCAAGTCAACCACACAACCCCGAGCATCGTCCTGTTGCGCGCCACCCAGCCCCTCCTTGCTCTCGCGCTCGTAACCTGTTCAGCGACCGCCTGATGTAACACGGTAACGCCGGGATCAACGGCTCGTGCTACGTCACGGCGATGTTCGATGCGTGTCAATTATGAAGATGAATGCACGTTCAAATTTCCTCTTAGAGCGACGAGGGCGGGCCGACGGTGGGGCGGCGATTTAGTAAATCCAAAGGGGAACGATTAGGTCAGGGTCGACTCCGAATGACCCGCTGAATCTCACGATCGAGCACGACATGAGGGGCATGTTACTGCCCACAAGAGTTCGCCAACGACGATTATGAGCCGATCGTCAATCACAAGGAAATTCCTATCACTCAACGACAGTGGCTACCCTAATAGGAATCGTGTTACGATTAAACGGCAGCGGAAATGATAGGGGCAGACAGTACTGTAAGACGTAATGATACTGTAAAATGGAGGGGGAAAAGAGTAAGCAGGAACCAGGTCTTGCTCCGTCAGCGACGAACAATCGAGGATATACTGGCGTCAGGTACACAATCCAATCCGTAGGAGCTTATGAGAAGATTCCCACGAGCCTGGTTGACTTGCGGTATGTCGGCGACGTTGACTAGCGACAGGGCTCTGGCACGAGCGAGGGACACTGGTAGCAACGCTTGTAGAGATTACGGATGCACGGGGCCACCAGTCGCGGAGTGCGGTGACGGTCGCACCGTGACGAGCTGAGGAAGATCGGCTGCAAGGCGCGCGAGAGTGCCGAGAGAGCATTGCAGGGCTTGGCGAGCGTCGGTTGATCGAGGGACGCATGGGGGTGCGGTGACAGGGTACGCGGCCGTGAGCACTCGCGTTGTTGGGCGGGCGAGGCGCAGCTACAGGGCGCGTGCTAGCACGCGGAGGAGCGTCGGCGGCGACGGTCGGGGATTGCGCGCGAGCGCGGGGGCTAGTGCCAAACGCCGGTTGATAAGCCAAAAATAGGGGTAGAAATTATGCAATTTTTAGCCCTTGTCGTTGTGGAATTTGGCTTATGCAATAAAATTTATAAGAACTCCACTTAAAACGTATAGTGATAAGTACGAGTGTCGTCCAAGGGAAGCTAATAAGGAATTCGATTTGGTAGTTTTCTTGATAGTTTACCCCTAATTAGAGTGAATTTGATCTTCAACGAGGATCATTCACCCTAATTAGAAGAGAAATTTAGAGAAGGGGGGTAGAAGAGATGAGATGAAAAGAAGAAATTGGGAGCTCTAAATTGGCTTCTTTGATCCTAATAAAAGGATCCAAGAGGTCAATTAGAGGGGTTGAAAGGGGAGTTTTGATGTCAGATTGGTTGGTTTTTTAGTTTGCTGATTCAGAAATGAAATGGGGAAACTTTAATCTCCTAAGAATTAAAACTAATTTTTAGAGTTTTTTATTAATGTGCACTCAGAATAGCTAGGTGAATCTCTCAATCTCTCCTCTCAATCTCAGTAAGGGCTTGTACGTTTCGCTCAAGCCTAGCGGTTTAGAAGTTCATACCAAGATCAAGAAAAATGAAGAAGAAATGTCACTAAAACAACATCCAAATACACTAAAAGTTCAAATACAACAAGCAAAATGGTACCAGATAGGTTGATCCAAGCTAGAGCTCCTCCCTGTCTTGCAGCTGTGATAGAGCACCATCAAGAATGAGCCCCTCCTCTCGAAATTCAGCTTTTATACCTAGGTCACATGGTGAAAATCACCATTTTACCCCCGTTTAGTAATTAATTTTTATCTATCAATGTAGGCTAGATCTGAATAATCCAACCATCCAGATAGAAAGAGGGGATCAAGACGAGCAAATCCATAAAAACATCATCTCAATCGGATATCAGGATCAAAAGTTATTAATAAATCAATTTTAAACCAATTTAGTCCATTGGATTTAAAATTGATTTATTTATTAATACACGCAATGACGTGTCGACTTCCTATTGGCTGCGGCGTTTCAACTCCTTTTGGCGGGCACTCTCTCATCGTGCCACGTACCCCTGACGAGAGAGTAAAAAAACAATTAATTTTTCGTTAGTGCGCATTTTGCGTACGTTTTGATACGCACGCACACGTGCGTTTTTTCGTTCCTTTGCCTACTTGTGTGTCACCACATCACCGCCCGTGCACGCGCATTGTATGCGCCGCACGGGCGGTGAACTTACCTCCTGCCACATACACATGTGCAATCGCCGTTGGATTTTTATCCAACGGCTAAAGTTGCGCCACGTCGACAAGGCGGGAGGCTCTTTGCGTTTTTTTCCAAGAAAGCCCTTAATAAAACAAGCAATTGTAAACGAACGCCCAAAAATATTCGTGTATATGCCCTTTCGGCACTCTCTCTCCTCCAATTTTCTCTAAAATTAATAATGCAATTGCAAATAAACCCTAAATGATTTTAAATTGGATCTTTACGCCTGCCGTGGCGACCGAGAGCTGTTTTTAGGGTCTTTTGCAACGAAACGTTGCAAAAAGGCCCCAAAAAGTCTAGAAATTACATAAATACATTTATTTCTCTTATAAATATGCCATTTTTAATAGAATAAATGCATTTCTTCTTGAAATAAATCCCAGAAAATTCCTAAAAATTCGTAAAAAATTCTAGAAAATTCTAGAAAATTCCCTGATTAATTCCCATGTTGATAAATGTCGAAAGAAACTTTTTAATGTGCCATTTTCATCCAAAAATAATTATTTCGAGCTTCAATAAATCCTTACAAATTCATATAATTAACAGAAAATTAGGGAAAAATCAGATATTACTTGGAAGCATTATTTTCGTGTAAATATATGATAACAACCCAATTTTAAGCCTTTTAAATGCATAAATCATGCTAATAACATGAAATAAAGACCGAAATTAGGGTGTTATCACCGGTGTTGACCAGCGGTACCCACGAAACGGTGGAGTAGTCCCGAGTTGCAGCGGACGTATTCAGGCGCGGGGAGCGGATGGCGGCACTTTTCGGGCGGCGAAGGCGTCCGACCGGCAAAGAAGATCCAGAAGGGGAAACAGGGCAGCTGATGGCGATGCCCGTGGCTCGAACCGGCGGTATCCGACCGGCGAGGTCGTCGGGTTCGGCGGGCGGCGATCCTAGAGCTGGCAAGCGATACCAGCGGGCGGGAAACGGGTCCAGGTGCAGGGGCGAACCGAGATCTCCTTGGGCTAGACGAGAGAGTCCAGGGAAGAAGACGGGGATGGACCTGGCACTGGATCTGGCATTGGAAGATGAACAGACCCCTGGTCGCAGACCAGAGGAAGAAGAAGACACCTTGCTATTTTCGAACTCATAATGCAGAATAGGAATTGACACAATGCAAAAGGTTGGTTTTTCAAAAGATTCACTAAGGCAGTCCTTGGGCATGCCTCCCCTTTATATAGGAGGGGAAGGGAGGGTGCCAAGAGACGAGGCTAAGGGGAGGGTCTGTCACGTGACGTGGCCCTCCTCTTTACATGAGAACGAACAAAACATCAAAGTCGGGACCGGTCCAATACACGACCCGGTCCGAAATTAACACTTTTAGATAAATAAAAATAAAACTTACTTGGGGTACTTGAACTCTAGGTCACGGACGTCGGCACGAGCGGCTCGGAGCGGTCGAACATCTCCCATGTCAGTGTCGACGCAATGGTCCCCCATCATCCCCCTTGTGAGCTGTTCGCAGGCTGCTAACCCGGATCATCCCTGATGTTGACAATGGACAGGATGGGACAAATTTCATCTCATTCGACGTCCGGATTGAGTGTAAGGACGAGATGAATTTTCATCCGACGGCTAGAAGACCTTCTTGTCCAATCCTCCTAGGACAATTTTTTTGTCTTGTCCAGTCCTCTTGGGACTAACGTTCGTCCCATCCTTCCTCCCAAACAAAAAAACCCATTTTCTATTTTTATTATATTAATATAGATTTTTCTAAGTTTTTAAGGGAATTACAGAAGAGAAAGAATGCAAAGGGCCATACGTAAAATTATTTCTGAGCGGCGTCCGTTTGCATGCAAGTAAAAAAATAGGGACTTTGATGGAAATTGTCATTGCAAGGCCACGTGGCTACATCTCAACCGAAAGATGTGAATCTGGCATTCGAGACCGTCTAACGTTCGAGACCTCTGGACGGATAGTTTTTTGCTCCCATGGGACAAAATCCATCTTGTCTGGTAGTCCGCGGGATGAATTTTCATCCCAAAATTTGTCTGTATCTTTGGACGGGATGATTTTTTTGTCCTAGGACAAAGAAATCATCCCATCCGCGTCCCTGCACATTACTCACCAGGTCGGCATTCCCTGCAACGTTGCCTTGTCAACATTCTTGCTTGACACCAACCTGTCCCTGTCGATAGGCTCCCATAGACATTTCGGATGCCCGTGCCAACCAATGATCATGGCCCCAGCCATCGAACCTGTTCGGTTGCCCACGCCTCCGCCAGCCACCAGCTTGCCAGTCTCTCATGTGGATAGCCGATCACGCCTTGGTCGGCCAACTGATCGGCCTCCACCTGATCATTCAAGCCAATAGTCGACTGCCCGTTTCGATCACCCCACTCGCCGAGAAGGCAACCTTGCCTATCACCCATGTCAGGATGTCCTGCATGTCTGGCCACCTACGTTGCCCAGCCTTGCGTGGCGGGTTGTCACAGACCCATATCGGTCTTGACTTCCCTTCCGAATAACTTACATACATTGCAAACGTTTGGGCCCTAGCCCACTTGTCATACCCTTCTCCACTTTTTTTGAGTATTATTATCTCGTTTAGTGCCGTCGTTACTTCCTCCACTGCTGGGGAATCAAAATGTAGGTTTAGCCACCAAATTGAGAGATATGGATTTTCATTTCGGGTGTTGGATTAGACCTGTTCTCATCAACGGTTGGGAATGCTTGTGGACAGTCGATGTTCCCCACCTTGTCCACCTTTGAGCTGATCTATTTCATCATCGGGAGCCTGTACGCTGCCCTAGACCCCTTGCGTCATTTGTTGGATCCTCTCCCTAGGTCAGGGGTTTTTCGACGTAAATTTCCATTGAATTTACTTACCTTTGCTCACCCTCCTGCCTAATCCATTGATCATCTCAAACCAAAGGGATGGACTGTGCCCACCTCGAATGAAGACCTCGCAACACACTTCATCGATACCACTTGACGGAGGCGCGGACATCTTCAACACTGCTCCATCATTGTTATCGCGGGGGGATCCGGTGGGACGTCGTCGCGAGCACATATCTGAGCACCTGCCAGGTATCATTTATGTATCTTTTCCTTTTCTGAACATGGGCATGGACGAGTGGGATCCGAGTGTAATTGGGATATTTATACTCGTTCCACGCATATAAACACTTATGAACACTCCACTTATATATAAAACCCCCCTGGGTGGCATGCAGGGCATGGATGGATCGGTCTATGGGCACAACCGTAAGGTTGGCCGTACCCGGCACCGTGTTTTTGCCATTAAAAAAAAAAAAGAATTTACTTACCTTTGCATCATCCATCCAGTTGCATCTCTTATCACTCCTCCCTCCCTTGTGGTGTAACATGAGCCGTTTGATCCCCGTGCTCCTTCTTGTTACATCATCAAGTAATAAAATCACCATTTTATGAATAAAATTTGAATAGAGATTTATCATATGCATAAATTCACACACCTAAAAGCAGGATGCTCCCAAGTGCATCTTGTGACAGCTTGTGATCAATTGATCTTGCTTCTTGTCTTGAACACATCGACCCTAAGGGCATAAATCATTGGGTACTTTCATGAAGCAATTTTGTTGATCACTAGGGTACTTGTTCAATTTTACACTTACAAAATCTATAATTAATATGAGACAGGAATAGATCCACCGGGAGGCATAAGTTTTTGGAAACTTTCTATGCTTAGAAATGAAATAAATGAGTTTCGGAGATAAATAAAACTAAGAAGTGTTTAATGAATTTTCAGTATTCTTATATTAATGTATATTATTTACTTTAGAGTAGGGATGGAAGAAAACTACTAAAATTTTTATGTTTTCCTAATTTTATTCAATGTTCAAAATGATATATATATATTTCATATTAATATGGATTTTATATTTTCAATTCGGGATTTTTTCTATATTGTATTTTAAGGCTAAAAGGAGAACTATAATTTCAGGGATTATTTCCTAATACTTGTTTTACAAATCTTAAATCCATAAAATACTCCAAATGACCCTTTTGGAGTTTGGTGGTGGCAACATATAGCAATAGCAGGGCGGTGTGTGGTCTCGAGCGTCTAGCTCAGCTCGTCCAGTCCAGCTATTTCAACCTCATTTAGTATGATAAAACCAGTTCACCCAGGGGGCATGGACTTGACCCTCAAGCAGGCTGGAAGGAAAAGGAGTGCATCTGCATTTTTTTGCTACCCATGCAACACATGCAATCTGGGCGACAGAACATGACAGAGAAACCATAGTTATGAAGGGTTAATGACGTGATGTGAGTATTTTTCTATATGGATAGACTTGAGGAAGGTTATAGAGGGAGAAAGAGATGGATTATATACAGAAGAGTGACCAAAATGAAGAGATAAAAAGAGAAAGTGAAGAAGTGATCAAGGCAATTATGGGATGTGATTTGAGCTGCAACTGGTTGAGTATTTGGATAACCTTAAAAGGAAATAAAATAAAGATATGAATGAATATATAAATGGATAAATAATTGAATCTTGAGAGACAAAGAGGAGAAAGTAAGCATTTAGATAAAGAAAATGATCGAATGAAGGGGGAAATGAATAGGAAACAATAGGAAAATGTATGTCTAAGTTCCTAAAGCTTTAATGACAATCTCTTGAGCCCTCCATGATTTCTCTCTAGTTGGGATCCATATATTATCCTAAGATATAAATGCAAAGGCAAAACAAATAAAATGATAAAACTAATTTTAATATTTTCCTAGAATTTAATTTAACATTACCATAAATAATAGATATGATTTTTAATTTTTTGTTTAATTTCAGGCGGACCCGCAATTGTGGGATTAGGGTCAAAGGGATCTCCTGATCAAATTCACTCCTCAGAGAGGCCCAGATTTAGCCAAATTTTGGCCAAGTCTGAATTATTGAACGGGAGGGGAACCCCCTAAAATTGAGTAAGAATAGAATGAGATTTGAATATGTATGAAATAAAGCACAATTTTGGAAAGGTAAATGGAAGAATTTTCTAATGAAATTTTGAGTGATGAAATATAGGTTGTGAAAGGTTTATAGAGAGAAAATTTTGGGTTCTGAAAAAATAAAATTACAGAAAATGAGCATCTAGAGAGAGAAAGCGCTCTAGATGAAGGAAATGTGGGGAAAATGGACGAGGATGATGATGAAACTTTTTATCTAGGCTCCTAAAGTTTTGATACTGTTGTATTTAACCCTAATGAAGCTTCCAAAACTTTTATCCTTATATTTCATCAGGATAAGGCATTTTTCTATCCAAGCAAAGGATGAACACAGGAAGAACACCTATAAACACTTACTTCAACCAGGTTGAACAACCAAGATCCTAGAGAGCCTTGTCCTGGAGTCTAGCCCTGCTCAAGTACATCTATAATGACGTAGAGAGACATATAGAATAAGGGATTATTTATACATTGGGTATGATTTTAAATACCCTTCTATTTTCTTCCTACTTTTGCTCCTTTCCATTCCTTCCTCTTTTCCCATTGATTAAATATGAATTTTGCAAAGTTCTTCATTTGTAATTCATTTTATATTTGAAAAGGGAAGTCAGAGAGAACGTTTGAGGGATCCTTGATGTGAGCCACACCTCTATAACTGTTCCTTTGAAGCCCAAAACCAAAGTTGCTCCAATTTATCCCAATAGCCCAAATAAATAGCTTTAGAAATCACATGGTATGCTCTAGCCCATTGATCCTCATCCAATTTAATTTCTATAAAATTTCGCACGTATGTAACTTGAAAATATTCATGAGTTATAAATGCATTCTTGACACGAAAGTGAAGCAAGGTTAGTTATGATACCCAAAATGTGAATAAAGAGGTATTTATGATGAAATTCAAAACTATTCAGATAATCTACTCACTAACATGATAAATTAAAATTTTAAATGATTAAATTCATACAAATGCATGTAATATATACACATTTATCCTGTTATGAGTAGCCACTTGAAAGAGCACTCTAAAATTAGGAGAAAAGAGAGACATAAAATTTATGCATACTGATAATTTCTATCCTCTTTAAATATCACTTTGCCTAATTTTTCTCATTATTTGTGAGCTTAAATTTCTAAATTTCTTACTAACCTCTT
Source organism: Wolffia australiana (assembly GCF_029677425.1). Lineage (NCBI taxonomy): Eukaryota > Viridiplantae > Streptophyta > Magnoliopsida > Alismatales > Araceae > Wolffia > Wolffia australiana. Next base: position 4,319,403 of record NC_135836.1, on the reverse strand, counting down.
TTCCAAAGTATATGAGGACTAAATGGTTAGGGTCATTCAAGGCCCAAAACCACATTTGACCCCTTCAAGCCCTATATTCTAACAAACTAACTCCAAGAAAGGCATCCATTTATTCATAATTACACATTGAAAGACACCAATTTTCTCTGTTATAAAGACCAAGGGGTATGCCTTAATTATTTAACTACAATACAGAGACACATGCTCTTTGGACTTGCCATGGACTTAAACTTCTCATGCAAGTAGAATTTGATATTTTCATTTCTAGATAAATCCTTGTAGATGATGATAAGCCAAAAATAGGGTAAATTTTGTAATTTTATCTTGTCTTTAATTTTAGCTTATACAATAGAATTTATAAAACCTTCACTTAGGATGTATAATCATAAGTACAGGTATCGTCCAAGGGAAGCTACTAAGGAATTTCAAGTGTGATCTGCGTATATAATTTGACCCTATTTAGAGTTAATTTGATCTTCAATGAAGATTCAACCACCCTAATTAGGTGATGAATTTAGAAGAGATGAGAAGAAGAGAAGAAATAGGGAGCTCTAAATTGAATTCTTTGATCCAATTTAAAGGATGAAAGGAGTCAATTAGAGGGATTAAGAACAAAATTTGATTGGTGTTGGTTGGTTTTGGAGGCTTGGTAATTCAAAATTTACTAAATTATTATGTAATAAAAGGGGCAATTTAATCTCCTAGCCATTGGATCAAAATTCATTTATTTAATTATTTTTTTTCTTCACATGCTGGAGATTTTTGAAATTAAAATGACGGGTAGGGTGGAGAATTTTGAAATTAAAATGGCGGGTTGATTCTCCGCGTGCCACGTACTCCCTGTCCTAAAAACAAAATAAAGAAAAAACAATAAAAATAGACATAATACAAAGCGATTTGCACTTACCTGTGTGCCTTCAAAGTTTAACTCAATCATAGAGTGCCACGTCACCTTCCATGAGTACGCTTTGTATGGACAACACGGGAGGTGAACTTACCTCCTAGAGAGAGAATGGCCAAGAATTGTGCAAAAAGTCCATGATTAAATACGCACGCGCAAACTGACGCCACCCAAAAACATTTATGTATATATCCTTTTCGCTCTCTCCTCCATTTTTTGCCAAAAACATTAAATAAAAATACTGACTAATTGCAATACAACCACGACCGAGAGCTGTTTTAAGGGCATAATTGCAGAAAAAAAATTAATAAAAACCCCTTTGACTTTAGAAATTGTTTAAAACTAATATTTTCCATATAAATATATCATTTTCTTATTTAATTCATTTCTTCCTCGAATAAATTCCCAAAAATCTCATAAAATCCTATAAAATTCTAGAAAAATCAGCAATTCTTCCCCACATTAATTAACATCAAAATCAAGTTTTAAACCTGCCATTTACACTTAAATAGAATTATTCCAAGCTTAAATAAATTCCATAAAATTCATATAATTAACAAAAAATTAGGGAAAAATCAGAATTCACTTGGAAAAATTAATTAACACGGGTATGATAACAACCCCATTTAAAACTCTTTAAGTGCATAAAATTGTGCTTATTTCTTGAAATAAATACATAATTGAAGTTAGTTTAGGGTTTTATCAGATGATCATTACCTTTGGTTAGTTAAAATTGAAGTTTTTATTAGACTATTGATAAGTACATTTTAAGTATAAAACTATACTCTTCTTTTAATTCAAAAAGTATCTTAACATGACCTTGTTGGGTTCTAAAGGCCTTGATATGGATGAATGTATCAAAATATTCCGCAGCGTAAGAGTTGAATGGAAATCGAACATGAAACAAAGTATGAAACGAAGTACCTTTACGCGGATTGCATCTGGGAGTTCTTGAATCCTAGAGTGAGCTAAGTTGATCTACTCAAATGTACAGCCTCTAGATGTATCCATGCGATCCTCGGCACATCGGATCTCCTCCTTCTCGTTGAGAGTCCCATTTTACATCCATCTTCATCGTGATGTTGTCTTGATAGCATCGGGCATGGAGAGGGTGTGTGGGGAGAAAGGAGAAGAAGGGGAAGGCCCCCTGAACAATTCTGCGTGGGTGAATTTCATTCAGAGCCTTCCCCTATTTATACTCTGTGGGCATTTTTCATAAAACCCCCAAAACTTAATTATATCTTCCAACGTCCAAAAGACCATTTGCGTGTGACCCTCCAGGCCCATGTATAAGTCTAGTTAACGACTCCAGCGGCCCAATAACCTTTATTGGCCTTCCAAATAAATTAATTATATCATCATAGAGATTAACTAATGTCGGCTCAATTTAACCCAATTGATAGGACGAGTCCCCTCGTGTTCTAGAAGATACAAAGGAGTGTGTATCGACTCACTTCATGGAACCTGTTCGTCATCGACTACCGTATATGTATAGCCCCTCATTTACTTGACACTCCTTGGAAGACCTAGGGTGTGATCGATCATTCGAGTTAGTACTTATGCATTCAGAAATCATCGGAGAACTCTTCTTCGATATTTCAGTGCCTTGGCCAAGGACATCATCGCATCGTCTTCCTTGAGCTGTCACCTCTTATAGCGAGGGTAGACGATCCCATCTTGACCACACAATCATCGTCGTGAACTTCTTGATGTACACGAATTAATATTGTTTAGAATCCCATGATTAGAGGCTCGTACGCCATAGCCAAAGTACAATTGTCCGTCCACAATACGTCTTTGGTGTCTCAGGTCTAAGGACCACTTACACAACAGTGATGTGAATCAACCTGATAGACAATTAGGTATAATACCATTTAGGGATTCGTACAGATCAATTCAATGAACTCTTTCCACTAAAAAACACCCATTATCTATCTTTAGTGTCTCCACACTAATTGCTACGAAACCAGCCACACTCATCATATGAGTGAGGCTAGATAGTGCTAGTCTATCCAGATACTTTGATGTCCTTCTCACGTATCCTTTGAATAGGGATGTTTAGAACACATGCTTAAAGAGTAATGATCTTCGTCTTACGATCTCATCATAATTCATTAAGTCTAATCATACATTCACGGACTTCATTGTAAGCATCACACGTGCAATGTTATTGTATTCATAAACATGGAAAAAGATATGGAATGTGTGATTGGCTTGATGGCCACATATATTTCCATCAGACCTAACATCAATAAAGCATATAAGGAGTCCTACCACAAATTGGATGATGCATCAATTTGAATTTTAATTTCTTCCAAAGAGAGGAAAAATAGAGAACCATGAGTGAAATAGGTGATTCTAATAGAATGAAGGTAGTGAGGGGATCAATATATTATTCCTCTTAGAGAAAAGTTAGATAAAAATGAGAGAAAGATCATGAAATTTTTAGTTCAGGAAGAAGATGAAATGTAGGACTATCATGATGGGAAAATCAAATACCGAACAAGTAGAAGATCTTATTCTAATCTGCCTTGGTATTTTTGTTTAACCAAAACAATTATTGGAGATTTTGAATAAAATATGATGATCTTCTACACTGTCCCAAGCCTGACAGTTTGCATTATAAAATTAATAAAAAAATAAATAATGAAAAAATCACTCGAACTAATGTTTGACCATTGGTAATGATTTCATGATTCTTTTTTTGCTCTTGGCCAACAAGTCGATGTGCGGCTAAAAGATTTTTTCACAGATTTCAGTGTTCCATATTAGACTCGACAGCATACATGTATTGAAGGTTCAAAGACACACTTATTCCAAAAATTTTATCCTGAAGATCTTTTTACATTGTTATATATTGGTCTCATCATTAAGACCACTTTCAGTAGTTGATCTTCTCATTTCTCTTCTCTCCACTGCTGAAAATTCACGTTAGGATTAGGCTTTGAGGCTTCGCTGATTGAGAAATCCTAAGCTCAGTACTTGGAGACTTCGCCGATTGAGAACTCCTCAGCTAAGTCCAAGGAGGCTTCGCCAATTGAGAACACCTTAGCAAAAGGCAATGGAGGCATTGCCGATTGAGAACACCTTAGAGGCTTTGCCGATTGAGAACACCTAGAGGCATCGCCGATAGAGATCACCTCAGGCCTTAGAGCTTTCTCAGATTGAGAACACCTCGTTTACTCATGGTTAAGCAAAACCCTTATTTTTACAAGGGCAAGTTTCAGACTTAATATATGTTGTATTATATTGTTATACGCTTTTTGTATAGAAACTTGCGAATTACGAGTCGGACCACATCTTCATTTTCTCTAAGAGGAATGCATGATTGGTGAACCCTGATTAACTCCATATCTCCCTCAAATGTCTCAAGCTTGATCTACGACATACCTGTTACAATATTTATGCTTGAAGTGTGAATCAAAACTATTTGTAAAACTAAAACAGTGAATGATTACATCACCTTGTCGGTGAAATTTCCTCTATAGTATGATTCATTGGATGAGTTTCTTTGAGCGGTTAATTTTACCAATTAATAGATGGTGAATGTCCTCACTGTTATTGAACATCATCACTTGAGATCAATGTTGATCTTCTCACAATCCAGTCACTAGAAAATAAGTTTTAAGAGAAAAAAAAGAAATGGGGAGGAGTAACCCAAGTCTGACTTGCATGGGCACCTGAAAATCAGTGCCATATTTATTCATACTCTCTGGTGAATTTTTCATAAAAGTCCGTACAATTTGAGTATACACACCAGCGTAAAAGGTTTAATGCATGTAAGCCTCTAGCCTATGTATCAGTGTGATAAATATCATTAATGGCCAAATACAATTTATTGACCATCCTTATTAATTAAAAATATGATAATATGTATATGAATTAATCAAGGACTGGTTTAACCCAATCAATAGGTTTAGTATAAAGCTTGTGGTGTGCTTGCCTACAAGATAAAGGACTACATCAACTCTTACATAGAATTTTACTGTACATAATTTTCTTGTATGTATAATCATTCATTGTACGATACTTTCGAATGACATAAGATTTCACCAACAGTCAAATTCTGAGCAGTCATTCTAGTTATTATTCATCCATTGAACAAATTATTGGAGCACACATTTCCCAAATTTTCTATATCGTAGCCCATAAATTAAATGCATCCTCTTCCTTGAGTCAATGTCCTCTCAATCGAGGTTGCATACTTCCTATCACTTTCATGGACTCCATAATTTATTTGAGATAAGATTTATTAGAATCTTGTTAATTAGACTCTGATGCAGGACGACGTCGGTGACGTCGTCCTGAGGGGTACCGAGACGATGCTCGAATACTAGGTTTAACGCAAACGTCGTCGATGATGTCGTTCGTCGGTGTGAACCTATGGAGATGCATCTATGTGACGCGATACAGTCCTGGGTGAATGTACGTGCGGTGGAGTGCAATCGAAAAGGCATACGACAAAAGATAGATTAGCCGGTGGGGGCTAGGGGAGCGAGGTACCTCTTTGGTGATGTCATCCCAGAGTCATCGCACTTGTCAATGCAGGATGCCGACAGGCGAAGTTGGTGGAGTTGTGCCGGAGACGGGCATGACGTTGCTCAACTGGTGGCGGGATGCAACTCAAGAGCTGATTCTAGAAGTGGAGAAGGAAGGTCAGGGTATGGAGCACAGGCAGTAGCGGCGAATGTGCGACGACGCGGTGGTGTAGGTGACAGCGCCGCGAGTGGCGGCGCAGCGGCGGCGATGACAGCGGTGTGAATGACGGCTCGGGCAACAGCTTTGTGGTGCGAGCGGTGGTGGCACAATGGCAATGAGAGCGACAGAGCAGCGGCATCATGGTGGTGGTGTGAGCGACAAAGTGGCATCCAGTAGTGCGCGGACGACGGCACGGGTGGCTCGAGTCGGGTGCAGGGTGACTCATAGGCATGGATCGGGAGTGACCAGCTCCCAGACAACCTCTTCTCCACATGGCGGTGACCTGGCGATGGTGAGCGCGGATGGCAACGGCGACCCAGCGCCGGACGGCTTGGCAGCGAGCGGCGGGCGCTACGTAGGGCAGCTCACCGACACGGCTTGGGTGTGAGCCACTTGGGTTGGCCTCTTCTCCAAGCAGTGGGATTGGGCGAACGGCGAATGAGCACGACGACGACGGTCTAGTACTGGGCAGCCTGGCAGTTGCCTATGCAATTTTTGACGCGAGCGGCGCTTTAGCGTCATCCTGGCGATGCCCAGGACGGCACTGGATGGGTGGGGCGGCCTGAAGAGGTGGCGACCATGGTGGCATCGCAGAGGATGGCCTGGGAAGGCGTCGGCCGGTGAGGGCGTCCGGGGTGAAAATTTTCAGCGCGGACGGCGGCCTAGGCGGTGGCTTGGGCAATTCCCGGCGAGGGCGGCGCTCTAGCGCCATCCTGATGGTGCCTTGGATGGCCCCGGATGGTCTGGGAGGCCTGAAAAGACCTCGTTTCGGGCAGTGCCACAGCTCGAGCCCGATCTGGCGGGGCTCGATCTTGCAGGTGTGGCTGGCGACGGCGTGGGCTTCGGCGTTGTCCTCGATGGAGCGGGGTCTCGTGCTCCATCAGACTCATTAAGTCATACATCAAAATTCTGTTGTCTATCTATAAGGTATCTTTGGTGTTTGCATGTATCACTTGAATATACATAAATAACAGTTAGATACAATAAAACTCACGGATTCATACAGACCTAACTCTCCTCTAAACATCTCCCACTATCCTTCCTTAATGTCTCATTACTAATAATTGTTTGGTCATCCATACGTAACAAACGAAGTATGTCTATTCTATCCAGAGATTGTATCGCTATCCGCATACTCAACATAAGTAGGATGAGATATTGGAATTCTATTCACATATTTTGATGTACATATTGAGTATCCTCAAAGAGAAACATTTGGAATTCATGTTTAAACCCCGATGGTCATTGTATTATGATCTATTCATAATTCACTTAGTCTATGCATTATCTATAGACTCATATTTATTGCTCCTTATCATGTTTCTTTTCATTTAGAATTTAAACAGGTAGCGCTCCACCTCATATGTCTATTATGGTACTAATGTGTGGGATTTTGTGCAACAGCTAGTGTCTTCCTGTCCCCGTAGATTTATTATAATTTTTTTCTATAGATTCCACCTTGAGGCCATGTGTCCTTGTGCGTAATAAAATATAGAACCTGAGTACATGGTTGGTACACAATTGAATCATAAATATGGATGCAATAATGACATCTTCTTACAGTTATTTGCCTACCAATCATTGGACCCAATACAATTATATCAGGTAGCTGAAACCCGGAAAAGAAAGATTAAATCATGATAAATCACAAAGACATAAATAAAAGCCTTTCATTGATTCCAAAAAATATATTTTTAACTAAAAATGATTTTATTTGAAACTAGAAGCCATAAATTCAGAAACATTACCAAAAATATATAAAAAACCACCAACATATAGATGCCATAAATTGATCATTTTAGGATGCGGTAAAAGGCATTTACAATCCTTTCATCGCAAATATAGTTCTAAAATTCATTATATTAATGCAATCATTATAGTGTTTTAAAATTCCCATATTAAAATCATAGATAGTCTCTAAATAATGTTCCTTAAGTTCTCTTTAGGTCATCCATTCATTCTTCGAACATTTCAATCACATGTCTATGAATTGTTCAAGATTTTAATCACATGCTTTGTATGAATAATTGATAACTTGCAGATTAACATGTTTAATTGATATATATTACATTACATTTATGTGTTTTAATGGCTATATTTGCATGTTATTATATATAAATGAAGATAAATAACTTACACCTTGATTTTATTATTATTTTGAATTTTTAGTACCGTTTTACATGGTATTTAACATCATTTCATTAAAGAAATATTTTTTACAGGGCCTTAAATAATTGGTTAAAGGTTGGTGAGGGCTTTCCTAATTTTTTTGGAATTTTTCTACATTTATTTTATAATTTTCTGACCAATATTTGCCAGGAAATAAATTTAGAATTAAAAGAACTGATTTTTTAAATTTTTTAATATTTAAATACTAGTTTTTATGAAATAGGTGGCGTCCTCGTCATTCGCCCAAAAATTTGGGCAATTGATTGGAAGCGCCAAATTTATCAAATGATAGGCTCATGATGGATCGTGCATCTTGATGCCATGGTGAGCGAATCATGTACATGTGGCGCTGTGGGCGAGAACAAGAAAAGGTACATTTTTTTAATGATTCTTTTTGTGCAATAAATGCACGCGGTGAATTGATCTCCGTGTGCATTTATTGAAATAGAATCCTCATACAGTTGAGTAGTCGCGTGCACTGATTGCGCGCGGCTACCGACACATGTGCTTTAATTAAAATGGAATTTTTACGTTGTATTTAATACATGCCCGCAGTCGATTCGTCGCGCGTATTAAATGCACGCCAAAATCGACTGTGTGTTATTAATTTTCACGAAAAGAAACAAAAGGTATCTTTTTTCTTTTTATGCTTTTTTTATCAAATGAAAATACAGGGTGACGTGGCGCGCTCCTAGCCGTTCAAAAAGGCATCTTTTGTCACTCTCCTAACGGCAATGGTTGGGCCTTTTGAAGCACGCAAAACAGTGGCAGTGCACGACCCGCGGATGGGGAAAATGAGGAAAAGCATCAGCCAATCAGAAAATGTTATTTTTTGAGATTAAACAAGGAATAACATTTTTTGAGAAAATGTTATTGGAAGAGAGCTAAAATATCCAACGGTTGAGATTAAACGCCAATAAAATGGGGATATCTTGAGATCTACCCGTCTGATTGAGCTGAAACTTTGAGGGCATGTTTGTCTTTTCCCCTTGTACAACGTAGATGGTCGGATCTTTAAATAGGTTTCGGGACAAAGGCAAAATTCACTTTTTGAAGTTCTTCCCAAGGATTTGCCAAGAAGGACACAGGAATTGCTTTGGAAGTCGACAGATCTGGATTCATCATTGAAAATTGTAAGTTTCTAATTTGTGTTTTAAACTTCTTCTTGACCGATTCTAAAATGCCAAGACATGGGCAAAATGTACATGCCCTTGAAGTTGTTTTGAAATGAAATTAGCATTGGATTTTGATTTTGATCCGAGATCTGGCTTTTAATCTTTAGTTTTAAATAGATTTGAAACATTTTTGTATTTTTAGATTTTTAAATTAGGGTCGGATTTCACTTTTCCCTCAAATTCTTCACTTTCTCTCTCTAGGTTAATTTGTTTATTTTCTCTCTCTAGAGTTCAAAATTGATCGCTTGGAAATTTAATTCAATACATAAAAAACCTAAATATAAAATTTCATCCAAAACTTAATATAAAACACTCAATTTTGTCCAATTTCAAAACCCCCTTCTTGATTATTAATTCCCAATTTGAATTCATAAAATTGTCTTAAAATTTATAATAATTGGTAAAGTAGTAATCGAATTAATCTGATATTATAATTAAAATTATCCTATATTGAGTGTTTTTACGAATAATATCATAATTAAATATAATTCAGGTTTATTAAATTGGAAAATTAATTCATTCTTGAATTAATTTATTTAAAATTGGATAAAAATTCTTGCTTGTTGCCTCCCTGTGGTTCGACTCCTTGCTTGCTCTATACACAATATTTAGTGATTAAGGGTATTTATAATTTTATTGCATAAGTCTAAAAACCCAATCAACGATGTAGTTACACATCATTTTTAGGCTTATCAATAACCTTGAAGACAATCAATACACTAACCTTTTTGGGGATGTAGGAATATACCCCTCCTATTGAATATAAAAACTTAATTCTCTTTAGACATTGCTGGGTTCAGAGACCATGTCAACATGATCCATTAATGAAAGCCAAAAAAGAAACATTACACACATTTTAAAATAATTTAAAACCTGATGATTTAATCTCCTTTTCAAGGATCAGATCTGTAAATTGTCGATTGATCAAATTAGTCATGTTGAACTGTTCAAGTTTCCAGCCTCTCAACAAATGGTGGCATCTACGCCACCATGTGTCAAATCCCTACCTTTCATCCTTGTCCTCCTTTAACCTTTCTATATATTATCCCTCATCTCTTTACTATGTCTATATTCCCCATATTTTCACAATTATTCAATTTATCCTTTATTATCATGTTCTCCTCTTGTCATCATATTTATCTCAATTTCAAATATATAAGATAACATTTTGATGTTGACACTGTAATCTCTAGACACTCATCCAACTTAGAATTTTGATCTAGATTCACAAAACATAATTCGCGAACCCATCTTTTCACAATTAACATATAATATGCGTAACACACATATTATCTATTATTATAGTATTTCCCTCTCACCATTATATCGATATCTATTTCTTATATTTAAGATATCATTTAAATATTGCACCATAATTGTTAGCCACACATTCACTTGAGATTTTTTTCCTGATTCCTCGAATAAAACTGACCGCTTTCCTGGCTTTCAAGATACTAATTAAGAAGTAATTATACAAGTTCAACCTTGGGAGAAGTAAAGCTCTGGAGAAGGAATCTATATCTTTGGAAGTTCGAGCATTGGGCCAAGAACAAGAAGAAAGATCCAATATTTTCCCTCCAGAATCAAGATGGGTATATGGGTTCTTAGACCAAATTTTTTTTGAATGAAACTTGCAACGGGGGTGGAATTCGCTATTTCACCAGCTTGTCTAGAACTCACCACATTAATAGCTTTCAAGATACTAATTAATAAGTGATTATAAAAATTTAACCTAGGGAAGAATTGATGGAAATATATGTGGTCGGCAAGCCAATCACACATTCCACATCTCGTTCCATTTTCATTAATACAACATATTCATTATAGTGCACTTGTGATGCTTATAATGAAGTCTATAAATACATGATCGGACTAAGTGAATTATGATGAGATCGTAATACGGAGATCATTAGTTCTTAAGCATGTGTTCTAAACATCCCTATTCAAAGGCTACGCGAGAAGGACATCAAAGTATCCGAATAGACTATCACTATCTAGCCTCACTCATGTGATGAGTGTGGCCGGTCTCGTAGCAATTAGTGTGGAGACACTAAGGATAGATAGTGGGTGCTCTTTAGTAGAAAGAGTTCACTGAATTGATCCGTACAAATCCCTAAATGGTATTATACCTGATTTTCTATCAGGTTGATTCACATCACGATTGTGTAAGTGGTCCTTAGACTTGAGACACCAAAGATGTATTGTGGACGGACAGTTGTACTTTGGCTATGGCCTACGAGTCTCTAATCATGGGATTCTAAACGGTCTTAATTCGGGTACATCAAGAAGTTCACGACGACGATTGAGTGGTCAAGATGGGATCGTCTACCCTTGCTATAAGAGGTGAGAGCTCAAGGAAGACGATGCGATGATGTCCTTGGCCAAGGCACTGAAATATCAGAGAAGAGTTCTCCGATGATTTCCGAATGCATAAGTACTAACTCGTATGACAGATTAGGGTTTGACAGTGGACCATACCCTATCTCATCCGAGGAGTGTCAGGTGGATAAGGGATTATACGTACACGGTAACCAATGACGAATAGGTTTCATGAGTGAGTCGATATACACTCCTTTGTACCTTCTAGAGCACAAGGTGTAGCTTGACACCCCACGTGTTGGAGACTCGACCTATCGATTGGGTTAAATCGATCCGACATTTATTTATCTATATGTTGATATAGTTAATTAATTTGGAAGGCCAATAAAGGTTATTGGGCCGCTGGAGTCGTTAACTAGACTGATACATGGGCCTAGAGGGTCACAAACAATTGGTCTTTTGGACATCAAAAGATATACTTAAGTTTTGAGGGCTTCTATGAAAAATACCCACTTAGTATAAATAGGGGAAGACTCTGAAGGAAATTTACCCAGGCCAAAATTGTTCAGGGGCTTTCCCCTTCTTCTCCACTCTTCCCACACCCCTCTCCATGCCCGATCCGATCAGAACGGTGTAACGACGATGGTGGAGGTAGAACAGGGCTTGTCAAGGAGAAGGAGGATCGCATTGGATACATCTAGAGGCTGCACATGTGAGCAACACGACTCATCTCACTCTGAGATCCAAGAAATCATGAATGCGATCTGTTGAAAGGTACGTTGTTTCATGTTTTTGTTGATGCTGTTTGATTCGTCAAGTCTTCTGCTGCGAATCGTTTCGAATTGTTCATCTAGATCAAGGCCTCTAGAACCCAACAAGAATAAGCTCCCAAGATGGAATCTCTGTCTTTGGAAGTTGGAAGCCTTGGTCCAAGAACAAGAGGAAAGATCTAATCTTTCCCCTAAAAATCAACATAGGTATATGGGTTTACAGCGCAATTAAGATTTGAATGAAACTTGCGACAAGGGTGCAGTTCACTATCGCACCAGTCCATCCATACCCAACCACTTCACTGGTTTCAAGGTACAAATTAAGAAGTAATCATATGAATTCAAACTGAGGAAGATTTAAGCTCCGAAGATAGAATTTCTCTTTGAAAGTTGGAGCCTTGGACCAAGAACAAGAGGAAAGATCCAATCTTGCCCATCAAAATTGACACGGGCAAATGGGTTTTAGGCCCAGTAAAGATTTGAATGAAACTTGCCAATCCAGCCGATCCATAACTGACCATTTCATTGTCTTTCAGCCTAAGAAAGATTAAACTCTCAAGATGAAAGTTGGGAGCTGCGTGCCAAGAACAAGAAGAAAGATCTAATCTTTCCACCCAAAATCAACATGGGTAAGTGGGTCTTTGGCCCAGTAAATATTTGAATGAAACTTGCGATTCACTATTTCATCAGCCCATCCAGAACTGACCACTCAGTAGCTTTCAAGATACTAATTAAGAAGTCATTATACACATTCAACCTGAGGAAGTTTAAACTCTCAATATGAAAGTTGGACCTTGGACCAAGAACAAGAGGAAAGATCCAATCTTCCCCATCAAAATCGACAAGGGCAAATGGGTTTTAGGCCCACTAAAGATTTGAACAAAACATGCCCATCCAGCCGATCCATAACTGACCATTTCATTGTCTTCCAACCTAAGAAAGATTGAACTCTCAAGATGAAAGTTGGGATCATCCGGCCAAGACTAGGAAGAAAGATCCCATCTTTCCCACCAAAACCAACACGGGTACATGGGTTTTTGGCCCAGTAAAGTTTTAAATAAAACTTGCCCATCCAGCGGAGCCATAACTGACCATTTCACTATCTTTCAACCATAGGAAGATTAAACTCTCGAGATGAAAGTTGGGCCCAAGAACAAGAGGAAAGATCCAATTTTTTCCCCTCAAAATCAACACGGGCAAATGGGTTTTAGTCCCAGTAAATATTTGAATAAATTTTGTGACGAGGATACCATACATTATTAAACACTTCTGTCCAGATTTGACCACTTCATCAGCTTTCAAGATATTAATTAAGAAGTAATTACACAAATTCAACCTGGGGAAGAGTAAGCTCTCAAGATGAAAGTTTGGCGGGCCTTGGGCCAAGAACATGCAGAAAGATCTCATCTTTCCCACCAAATCAACACGTTGAAATGGGTTTGTAGCTGAGTAAAGATTGGAATGAAATTTGTGACAAGGAAACCATACATTATTTCAACCGTCTGTCAAGATTTGACCACTTCACCAGCTTTCAAGATACTAATTAAGACATAATTAGACAAATTCAACCTGAGGAAGAGTAAGCTCACTCGATGAAAGTTGGGGGGGGCCGTGGGCCATGAACAGGAAGAAAGATCCAATCTTTGCCCCCCAAAATCAACATGGGTAAACGGGTTTTTGGCCCAGTAAAGATTTGAATGAAACTTGCAATTCACTATTTCATCAGCCATCAGAAGAACCCACCACACCCTTTTTTAAGATACTAATTTAAAATAAGTAAATTATTAAATTCAGCTGAGCTGAGAAAGACTCAAGATGAAAGGGGGGGGGCATGGGCCAAGAACAGGAAGAAAGATCCGATCTTTACCCCCAAAATCAACATGGGTAAACGGGTTTTTGGCCCAGTAAAGATTTGAATGAAACTTGCAATTCACTATTTCATCAGCCCATCCAGAACTGACCACTCACCAGCTTTCAAGATACTAACTAAGAAGTAATTACACAAGTTCAACCTGTAAGCTTTTAAGATGAAAGTTGGGGGGGGGGGGAGGCCAAGAACAGGAATTAATAAGTAGGGGGGATTTTGTGACGAGGATACCATACATTATTAAGCACTTCTCTCCAGACTTGATAACTTCACCAGCTTTCAAGATACTAATTAATAAGTAATTACACAAATTCAACCTGTAAGCTCTCAAGATGAAAGTAGGGGGGAGGGGGGGGGGGGCTTGGGCCAATAACAGGAAGAAAGATCCAATCTTTCCCACCAAAATCAACACGGGCAAGTGGGTTTTTGGCCCAGTAAAGATTTGAATGAAATTTGCGAGGTGGGTCGATTCAGAACTGGGCAAGCGGCTTTTCATGGGGGACGGCGATCTGGCAGCGCTGCTGCGGCGGTCATGGTGGAGGCTGCGGCTGTCGGAGCGCAACCCCGGCAGGGCTCCGCCGTGGGACGTGATCTTGCTGACCGCGGCCAGCCCGCGGCAAGCGGAGCTCTTCCAATGGCAGCTGCGCCGGGCCAAGCGAATGGGGAGAATCGCCGAATCGACGGTCACCCTCGCCGTCTCAGACCCTGACGGCGCTCGGATTGGCTCTGGGGCCGCCACGTGTCACGCTCTTGCCAAGCTCGCCGCTCATCTTGCCCGGCTCGGCCTTGTCCAGGAGGTGCGCTTCAAGGCTTTGAAAGAACATCACTCGTTTCTCGAGTTGAATTTTTTTTTTTTTGCTTTATTTTTCGTTTTAGAGTAGAAGTTCCTTCGTTTGTGCTCGTAATTCGTGTTGGGTTGATTTTAAAATTTTTGGGTGGAAATTCGTTGCCGCATTTTGGATGATGAGTGTTGTCAGAGACCTTTGAATCGCTTCAAGGCTTGGAACTTCATTCGTTTCTTGATTTGTATTTTTTGTTTTATTTTTCGTTTTAGAGCAGACATTCTTTCGTTTGTACTCGTAATTCGTGTTGCTTTGAAATTTTTGGGTAGAAATTCGTTGCCGCGTTTTTGGAAGTTTTTTGGATGATGAGTGTTGTGAGAGACCTTTCAATCGCTTCAAGGCTTAGAACTTCATTCGTTTCTTGATTTGAATTTTTTCTTTTCCTTGAAGAGCGGAAATTTTTGAAAGAAATTGAATAGAAATTTTTTGCCACGTTTTGGAAGTTCTTATGGATAATGAGTGTGTCAAAGACCTGTAAATCGATTGGTTAGATAGGCTCTCCCCAAAAAAAAAGTTTTTACTATATCTTGCGACCTGAAGAAATTCTTTAAAAAAGAAGCAATTTACAAAAGTTTTCTTTAAACTTGGTTGGAGAGTTTAAAAAAAAAGTTTCGTTAACCCAGTTTCTCTTCTCTCCATGCCTTCAAATCTGAAGAGATCCCCCGCCCCTTTCCAACTCATCAAACCTCTGAAAAGGGTGGTCATTTTCTCGTTTACTGAAAAGAAACACATTTTGAAGTTTTCTTTCTTTTAGATATGATTAGAAATTTAAAAGAAACATTTTTCCTTCAAAACCCAGTTTTTCTTCTGTCCAGTGCATTTCAAATCTGAACAAAATCCCGAGGCTGTTTTTGACTCATTAAACCTGAAAAAAGTTTGATGAAGTTGATAACCATGAGCGTTTTTTCTGGAATTTTCTTTTTCTTAGAGCTTGTTTGCAAACTGATTTTTTTTCCTTTTTCGAAAACCCTGTTTTATTCTAGTCCGTGCATTCAAATCTGAAGAAATCCTTCGTCCCCTTTGCGATTCATGAACCCTCAATAAAGGATACACGTTTTTTTTCTGAAATTTGATCTTTTAAACATAACTAGGAAGTAAAAAAACACTTTCTCTCGAAACCTTTCTATTTTGACCCATGCATTCAAAGATGGACAAATCTCCCATCCCCTTTGCAACTCATCAAACCTTTCCAAAGGATGCGCGTTGTCTCATTTAGATAAACATGAGTGAAATAAGTATCTGATAAGTTCTCTTTCTTTTTAATTGAGTTGGAACCTTATGAAAATTACATTTTTCTTCAAAGCCCAGTTCCTCTTCTGTGTCATGCATTTCATTCTTAAGAATTTCACGTCCCCTTTGCGACTCATCAAAGCTCTGAGAAAAATGCTCGGCTTCTTATTTGTGCTATCCTTGCCTGAAAATAAGCAATTTCTTAAGTTTTCTTTTTCAAAATTTGGTTGGGAAGTGTAAAAAAAAAATCTTCAAAACCCTTCTCCTTCTGTCCATTGTATACCAGTCTGAAGAAATACCTTGTTCCCTTAGCGACTCATCCAGCCTCTGAAAAAGATGTTCATTTTCTCATTTTGGCTTGCCATGAAAAAGCAAGTTTCTTTCATTATATTTGGTCAGAAAGTAAACAGCGTCATTTTTTTTCTAAAACCAGTTACTTCTTTGAAAAACAAATTCTAAACCCAGTTTCTCTTTTTCTTTTTTGGGGAATTTTTATTGTTCAATCGATCCACAGCAGGTGCTAGACGAGGAGAAGGAGCACTCTAATGACTTGAGCGAGGCTGAATCTGACCTCATGCCTATGTCAGCGATGAAGTTCTTGGCCAAGAGTCACATTCTTCTGCTACACGCTGGAGGAGACTCTAAAAGAGTTCCATGGGCAAATCCAATGGGCAAAGTCTTCCTCCCGCTTCCTTATCTGGCTGCTGATGATCCTGATGCACCCGTTCCTCTTCTCTTTGATCATATTCTCGCAATTTCCTCCTGTGCAAGGCAGGCTTTTAACAACGAAGGTTGAAAGATCTGATTGATGCCATTATTTTGAAATATTATCTTTTAACTTTTTCTTCAAAAAAATCATTTCTTTTAACTCTGAAATTTAGGGTTTTACTGGCAGGTGGGATCTTCATCATGACAGGAGATGTTCTTCCTTGTTTTGATGCATCCATGATGGTGATTCCAACTGATTCACCCTGCATTGTTACTGTTCCGATCACTTTAGACATTGCCTCACATCATGGGGTCATTGTAGCTTCTGAAACTGAACATGGAAATTCTTGTGGCAAGAGCTCAATTTCTTTGGTTGAGAATCTTCTTCAGAAGCCTAGTATTAAAGAGCTTATTGAATCGAATGCTGTCAGGAGCGACGGTAGAGCGCTGCTAGACACAGGAATAGTTGCTGTCAGGGGCAAGGCCTGGATGAAGCTTCTCTTATTAGCAAGATCCAGCCACACTATGACTCAAGAACTAGTAAGGATCAAGGATGAGGTAGGGTTATGGGATCTTTCTATTTCTCTTTCCCGGTAGAAAATTGATCCGATTATCCCCTTTGCAAAAAGTCAGCAGTACCTTTGTTGTAATGCAGGGATTTATCTGATTATGATTGAGCCAATCTGATCACAAGTAAGGCTGACTGATTGAAATTGTCGATCGATCCGATCCAATTGCAGTTGGTCTCTCCATCCTGATCCAATTGAAGGTCATGATGGACCTGATGGATTTTAGTCAGAGTTGTCAGTCACAGCCCAATTGTTCAATCCAGGCTCATTCTACTGGATCCGAAAATGATCAGAGCTGATAGACTGCTGGAATCTTTCAGTAAGATCCTATCAGATCCAATTGCCAACTCCTATTCAAATCTAAATTGAATCAGTGTTTTGAAACCAATATTGCCAGTTTTTAAGTTCTCTTGCATTATATCACATGCCCTTGCTGAGGCTACTTTCCCATCAAATTAATTATTATAGAAGGAATTGCTCCTTGAAAAGTTTCTTGTGCTTGGCGAATCAGATCCTTGCCAAGCCCAATGTGGGCCCCTATTTTAATGTTATGGAATCAATATTTTGTAATTTAATTTATGAGTTTTTAAAATTTAACTTGCATTAAATCTGATGTCCTTGTTGTGGCTTCTTTCCCATCACCAAGTTAAATTTCGTGCTCTTGGAGGGTCATTGTTGAAAGATCTGGTCCTTGAAATTTTATTGCGCTTGGCGTTTGGATTTCTAACCTCCTACTCCACTTTAATGGAATCAGTGTTTTGATACCTAGGCCGTCAGTTTTTTAATTTCACTGGCATTAAATCTGATGTCATCGTGGTCTACTTTCCCAATATTGCGCTGAATTTTCTATTTCGGAAGGTTTTTTGTTGAACTGCTACGTGTAATTAATTCTGTTTGCTGTTTTCCATTGATAGAAACTGCTTGAAAGGGTTTAGCTTGTCAAATGGGTGCTCTCCTCTGCGCAGGTAAGCTTGTACGAAGATCTGGTGGCAGCATGGGTGCCTGCAAGACATGAATGGTTGAAAACTCGTCCTCTGGGTAAGAAGTTACTCGAGGGCTTGGCTGGCCCAAGATTGTACAGTCTCTGTGCAAGTAAGCTTTCTCTCTCTCTCTCTCTCTCTCTCTATATAAATATACAGATATATATATATATATATATATATATATATATATATATATATATATATCTATCTCTATCTCTATCTCTATCTCTATCTCTATCTCTATATGTATCTCTATCTCTATCTCTATCTCTAAATATTCGCATGTGCTGGCACTGGTGTCATCGTCACTGACAACTCCCTTGGATTGGCTGCAGATGATCTCATATTCCTGCATTTTGGAACATCCAGCGAGGTTCTAGACCACTTAAATGGGCCCAACTCAAGCCTCGTGGGCCGGCGGCATCTGTCCTCCATGCCTGGGACCACAGCCTGCGACATCGCCCCTTCTGCCATCATCCTCTCCAGCAGAATCTCCACAGGTGTGGCCATCGGTGATGATTCCCTGGTCTATGACTCAGAGTTGATTGGAAACATTCATATCGGGCCACAGTCCATCGTAGTCGGGGTCAACGCTGAAGTTCACGTGGGACTCAGCTTCGTCTTGCCTGGCCGCCACTGTCTTTGGGAGGTCCCTCTGGTGGGGCACAGGGGGAGGGTCATCGTCTTCTGCGGCCTCCACGACAACCCGAAGGCCACTGTCAATGGCGGTGGCACCTTCTGTGGTAGGCCATGGAGGAGTGTCTTCTCTGTGCTGGGTTTCCAGGAAGATGAGCTCTGGGCATCACCCTCGAGTACAAAAATCCCATCTTTATGGAATGCAAGGGTCTTCCCCATAAGATCTTCCTACTCTGAGATGTTGAGCATGGCCATGTGGCTCATGGGTTCTTCAGCTAGCGTTGAACCAGATTATCTCACTATGTGGAGAGAATCGCCACGTATCAGCCTGGAGGAGCTGCACTGCTGCATTGACTTTGAGCTGCTGCTAATGGGCTCAACCAACCACCAGGCCGATATTGCGGCCGAGATTTACAGGACTTGCATCAGTTATGGGTTGATCAGCCACAATCTGGCTCAATTGTCGGCAGAGATTTTGCAGAATGAGATAGCCGGTGTGGGTATCTGCAGAGATTTTCTCTCTCTGGTTCCTTCTCTCTTTGCTCAAAGCCCCTGCATTCTGCCACGGAGCAGAGCATACCAGGTTCAGGCAGATATGCTCGCCACTGTAGGTGAAGATGCCACGGCAGCGGAGGAGGAGGCCTTGGCTGCCATTGTCAGTGAGACTGCGGCAGCCGTTAAGCACGATTTTGGAGGTGAGAAAAGGGAAATCAATAGACAATTTTTCATAGGTTTAGAAAGATTTTTCCTGATTTCTCACATTCAGCTTTGGTTCTGCGTCAGATTTATCGACCGCTGCAGTATCTGCTCTACGAGGGAAGAAGGCGAGGGTCGAGTTGCCTGTGAGGATAGACTTTGTAGGAGGATGGAGTGATACACCGCCATGGAGTTTGGAGCGTCCAGGCTGTGTCTTGAACATGGCTGTGAGCCTTGGGGGCAGCTTACCTGTTGGTGCCGACATGGAAATCACAGAAGAATTTCGAGGAATTCACATCTGTGATGATCTGCAGAACAATCTCCTGATCAAAGATCCCTCTGCCATTACAGCACCTTTTGGTGAGGATGATCCCTTCAGGCTGGTCAAGTCTGCTCTTATTGTCACTGGCATGGTCAAGAATAAGAGGGTATGGGGGCAATGTGGGATGAAGATCATGACCTGGGCAAAGGTTCCACGAGGCAGTGGGCTGGGAACATCAAGCATACTGGCAGCAGCGGTGGCGAAAGGCCTGCTCCAGCTGATGGAAGAAGACAACAGCAATGATAATGTGGCCAGGATCGTCCTCGTCATAGAACAGGTGATGGGCACTGGCGGAGGTTGGCAGGATCAGATTGGAGGCCTGTACCCAGGAATCAAGTGCACCACCAGCTTACCGGAGCAGCCACTACGACTGCAGATCTCCCCTCTCGTGGCATCCTCGAAGCTTGTTTCAGAGCTTCAACATCGCCTTCTTCTGGTTTTCACTGGCCAGGTCAGTCTTCTGTCACTCTAGAACCACCATTGTGGTGTTGCTATCATCATCATCATCATCATCATTGGAATTTGGGTTCTGGTGAAGGTACGGCTTGCTCACCAGGTGCTGCAGAAGGTGGTCATCCGGTACCTCCGGCGAGACAGCATGCTTATTTCGACCATCAGAAGGCTTGCAGCAATGGCGAAGGCAGGGAGGGAGGCGCTAATGAGCTGTGACCTGGACGAGCTAGGGAAGATCATGTCAGAGGCATGGAGGCTGCACCAGGAGCTAGATCCTCACTGCAGCAACGATCTCGTCGACAGGCTCTTCTGTTTTGCAGACGAGTATTGCTCTGGATACAAACTTGTCGGTGCTGGCGGCGGTGGCTTTGCTCTGCTCCTCGCCAAAGACTGCTTCCGTGCTGCCGAACTAAGGCGCCTGCTTCAAGAGTCTACAGATCTTGGAGTTAGAGTTTACGATTGGAGTATATTTCTTGATCAACACATCATTGTTTCTCCATCCTAACTTCTTTCACTTGAAATCTAAAGAATTATTTAAGAGAAGCTTACTCTGGAGTCAGACTTCCTCAATCAAAGCGCCCCTTCTAAACTCCTTTGGGTTCGGGATGTCCGCTGCCACTGACACTGCTGTCAAGGAAGCCATCTCTATCTGAACCTGTCCAGCCAAGGCAGAATAGGTTTCCCCAAATTGCTGCTCGTTGATCCAGCACATGAGAAAATAAACCTTCTTATCTGCACGCTTCAGCCTCCTCCTTGTCTCACCCTTCTTCAGCACCTTCACTTTCTCCGATTTGAGATAAGTCTCTGCCGCGTCGACCAGCCTTCGGAGATCACAAAGAAGGCAAATCAGCGCAGCTCTTCCGAGGCGCAGCAAGCATATGATATCATTGAGGATGATCTGGCCAAGATGAACACCCCCAGCATGCTTGAACTCTGATGAACAGGTCCTCTCCAGGCACAGGCTGAGAACCTCTGCCACAGTCGAGAGGTCTCTCTCTTCTGCCAACACTGGGGACATGGTCACTGCCACCAAAGCCGCGCCGAGATAGTCATCGCCCCAATCGCCATTGTAAAGGCGGAGAGTGAAGCAGTAGCTGTAGAGAATCTCCAGGAAATGAACTGGCAGGAGAGGAGATGGAGCTCTGCTGGTCAACTCAGAGAGAGGTGGAAGTGGCGTCTCCGGTCCGAGCGGTATCCCACTAAAGCTGGCCACTGGGTCGGGGCCGGAGACTGGTCTCACCCTCTGAGACCCATCTTCTCTGAGAGTAATTGCTCCTGCAGATGGCTTCAGCCACCACGGCTCCCACGGCTCGATCATCTTGCTCAGAGCGCCAGACGCAATTGCCCGCTGAAACAGCTTTCTCTCCTCAACAGAAAGATCTTCCAGCTTCAGATCACTCCCTATTAAACCAAGTCAAAGTTTTTAGAGAGATGGAGATAGAAATATAGAGAGAGTTTTAATCAGACAATACCAGCTAAAACTTTGTCGATTGTCTCCTGAGATAAAACAGTTTCTGGAAGAAAAAATAATGAAAAATGATTCAGTCAATGAAAAGATTAGCTCTTTCACAAAAGGAAATAATATAAATCCAACCTAGAAAATAACTGAAAATCTAATAAATTCTTTAGAAATATCTTCTTGATAGGTCAGTTCAGTATTTCATGAGATCTCAATGGTTCACCTTCAGCTTCATCACTAATTAGTTCCTCCTCAGCCTCCTGCAGATGCACCCGCTTGAGCATTTCTAGGGTTTTGCGTTTTGTCTCGCTATCTTGCATCATCTGCCTCATCTCCCCCATCACATTCTCTTTCATGAACGATTCAGTACAGCGGATGCTGTGCTTCTGAGATCATCAACCAAAGGAACACCAATAATTTTGTAATTTAGCAGACGAAATTAATCAATAAGGTACATCTTTATCTGGAGACATGAAGACCAGGGCTGGAAATCTTATACACTTACCTGGTAGCAATTTAGGGAACAATATCGAGTATTGCACCTAGGGCAAGTGTATTGGGAGAATTGCTTCTGGCACCTGAAACGTAACCATAAACGATTACAGATGATTCAATGGGAGAAAAAAGATGAAAGAGAGGAAGCCGTAAGATAGGCGCAAATACACAAGGCAGATTGTCCTCGTCGCAGATGAGGATGAAGGGTTTGCAGAACCCGGGACAAGAATTGTGTCTGATTTCGATCCCATCGTTCTAAAATTGTTTGTCTAAATCACAAGACTCGATCTTTCTGATCAAAACACCAGTGGAGCTGACCTGTTTTGAACGAAAAAAAGGAAATTAAATTCGGCTCATGCAAATGAATTGAACAATAACTTTCCTCGATTTTCAAACATATAAATATGCAATATATACATACCCAGAAATGAACAATATCCTGACACAGACGAAGCGCGAGAATTTGTCAGTCTCCAATCGTTTGAGCAAATAAACACGCCAGCGAACAAGAGTATGAATTGAAATCACGGTAGAGGGTGAAGCCGGATGCAGGCGATCAATCGAGACGAAGGGTAGAAGCAGAGAGATCGAAGAGGAGATGATTGCCCTAGGAAGGGTACTCTGTCGTTACGCCACAGAGGGTTTAAGGGGCTTACAGTGTTATAAGAGGATGTATGACCCAGTGTCTCTCTCTCTCCCTCTCTTCTCTCTCTCCACTCTCTCTAATCTCTCTCTTCTCTCTCTCCTCTCTGTCTCCTCTATCTCTCTCTCTCTCTCTCTTATCTCTCTCTCATCTCTGCCTCTTCTCTCTGCCTGCTCTTTGTCTCTTCTCTCTCTCTCTTATCTCTCTCTCTCCTCTCTGTCTCTTCTCTCTGTCTGCTCTATGTCTCTTCTCTCTCTTATCTCTCTCTTCTCTCTGTCTCTTCTCTCTGTCTGCTCTATGTCTTTTCTCTCTCTCTCTCTTATCTCTCTCTCCTCTCTGTCTCTTCTCTCTGTCTGCTGTATGTCTCTTATCTCTCTCTCTCTTATCTCTCTCTCTCTCTCTTATCTCTGTCTCCTCTATATCTCTTCTCTCTCTCTCTCTCTCTTCTCTCTCTCTCCTCTATGTCTCTTCTCTCTCTCTCTTCTCTCTGTCTCCTCTATATCTCTTCTCTCTCTCTCTTATCTCTGTCTCCTCTATGTCTCTTCTCTCTGTCTCCTCTATGTCTCTTTTCTCTCTCTCTCTCTTATCTCTGTCTCCTCTATGTCTCTTCTCTCTGTCTCCTCTATGTCTCTTTTCTCTCTCTCTCTCTTATCTCTGTCTCCTCTATGTCTCTTCTCTCTCTCTCTCTCTCTTATCTCTGTCTCCATGTCTCTTCTCTCTCTCTCTTTACTCTCTCTCCTCTCTGTCTCTTCTCTCTGTCTGCTCTATGTCTCTTCTCTCTCTCTCTTATCTCTCTCTCCTCTCTGTCTCTTCTCTCTGTCTGCTCTATGTCTCTTCTCTCTGTCTGCTCTATGTCTCTTCTCTCTCTTATCTCTCTCTCCTCTCTGTCTCTTCTCTCTGTCTGCTCTATGTCTTTTCTCTCTCTCTCTCCTCTCTGTCTCTTCTCTCTGTCTGCTGTATGTCTCTTCTCTCTCTCTTATCTCTCTCTCTCTCTCTCTCTCTCTCTCTTATCTCTGTCTCCTCTATATCTCTTCTCTCTCTCTCTTATCTCTGTCTCCTCTATGTCTCTTCTTTCTCTGTCTCCTCTATATCTCTTCTCTCTCTCTTATCTCTGTCTCCTCTATGTCTCTTTTCTCTCTCTCTCTCTTATCTCTGTCTCCTCTATGTCTCTTCTCTCTGTCTCCTCTATGTCTCTTTTCTCTCTCTCTCTTATCACTGTCTCCTCTATGTCTCTTCTCTCTGTCTCCTCTATGTCTCTTTTCTCTCTCTCTCTTATCTCTGTCTCCTCTATGTCTCTTCTCTCTCTCTCTCTCTCTCTTATCTCTGTCTCTATGTCTCTTCTCTCTCTCTCTTTACTCTCTCTCCTCTCTGTCTCTTCTCTCTGTCTGCTCTATGTCTCTTCTCTCTCTCTCTTATCTCTCTCTCCTCTCTGTCTCTTCTCTCTGTCTGCTGTATGTCTCTTCTCTCTCTCTCTTCTCTATCTCTTCTCTCTCTCCTCCTCTCTTCTGTCTCTTTATTCTCTCTCTCCACTCTCTTTTCTCTTTCTCTCTCTCCAGTCTCTTTCCTCTCTTTCTCTCCACTCTCTTTCCTTTCTCTCTCTCCACTCTCTTCTCTCTCTATTTTCTCTTTGCTATCTCTTCCCTCTCTCTTCTTTCTTTACAATATCTTCTCTCTCTACTCTCTTCACTATTTCTTCTTCCTCTCTCTCCTCTGTAATCTCTCTCTCCTCTCTTCACTATCTCTTCTATCCCTACTTTCTCTTTACTATATATTCTTTCTCTACTCCCTCTTCACTATATATTTTATTTCTTCTCTTTTCACTATATCTTCTCCCTCTCTACTCTATGTACTCTCTCTCCTTTCTCTCCACTCTTCGTTTCTTCTCTCTCTTTGCACTCTCTTTCTCTTTGTTTCTCAGCTCTCTTTTTCTCTTCTTCCTCTTTTTTCTCTCTTTCTCTCTCTGTGTCTCCCTTCCTCCCTCCACTCTCTGTCTTTCTCTTCTCTCTTTTTCTCTTCCCTCTCTCTCTCCACTCTCTCCCTTTATCTCCTCTCTCTCTTTTTCTCTTCCCTCTCTCCCTCCACTCTCTCTTTCTCTTCTATTTTTTACTCTCTTTTCCCTCCACTCTCCTTACCCTCTCTTCCTCTTTCTCTCTTTCTTCTCCCTTTGTCTCTTCTCTCTCACACAGGCTCTCTCTTTTTCTCTCCAATCTCTCTCCTCTATCTCTTTTCACTCCACTCTCTCATTTTTTCTCTTATCTCTCTCCTCTCTCTTTGCACTCCACTCTCCCTCTTTCTCTCCTCTCTCTTTACGCTCTCTCACCGCTTTCTCTCTTTTGATAGATCAATAACTTAAAACATACCTTCCATTGATGAATCTCCTTCTTCTTTTCTTCTTGAGGGTGGAGGGTCCTTCTTGATCCTTCACCGAAGAGTTTCTTCCTTAGGACGATGGCACCTCGAGGACTCTCTCGATGGGGGATCAAGGGGACCCGAAACCCCTTAAATAGGATCCCAAGGGATTCCAAAGGGTGGCAGTTGCAAGCCCCTCCATCAAGAGCTTGCAACTGCTGAATGCCAAAGGTTGCAACTGTTAAGAAAACCAACGGTTGTAGCCCACATCAAAAATTGAATTTCAACAATCTCCCACTTGGGCTACACACCATGACTTTCCACCTTTAATGAGCTCAAACGGTTACTACTTGTCAAAGTACAAATGTTCATCTCGTCCATCAACATATTTAGCATAGGACTGAACAGCTTTCATCACATTATCGCGCAATTCAGCCATCACAATCACTAATGCTATAATGTAGAATGACATAGTTTAAATTTTATACGAGTCCCACTTTATGGAGATCTTATAAACAAAATGGACAATAAAAAAAACTTTAATTCTGCAGAAAATGTATACATGTCCACATTAAGAACCCTTCATACAAACTCCCACTTAAACTCACTATTCTTCCCAATGAAGAATGCCCATGTGAGTAGTATGCTCCATAAATACTTTAGGCAATACACCTTTCGTAAGCAGATCCGCAATCATTGAGTTTGTTCCAATATGCTGTGTAGACAATTCTCCATTTTGTATCCTTTCCTTGACAATTAAGTACTTGATGTCTATATGCTTAGACTTTGTCAAGATCCTATTGTTGTTGGAGAACAGAACGGCTGACTTATTGTCACAATATATCTTCAACGGTCTTTCGACACGATCTAGAATTCGAAGCCCCGTGACAAAATTCCTCAACCATACTCCATGATTAGATGCCTCATACATAGCAATATATTCCGCGGCCATAGTGGATGAAGCTACAAGTGGTTGCTTTGCACTCCTCCATGAAATGGCTCCTCCAGCCAACAGAAATATATAACCTGACGTGGATCTTCTTGAATCTTGGCATCCAGCAAAGTCAGAATCAGAATATCCAATGATCTCCAATTGATCTGACCTTTTATATGTGAGCATGAAATCCTTAGTTCTCTGTAAATAGCGCATGACTCTCTTGGCCGCTATCCAGTGATCCATTCCTGGATTGCTCAAATATCTTCCAAGCACTCCAAGTACATATGCAATATCCGGACGCGTACAAACTTGGGCATACATCATACTTCCAATAGCTGATGCATAAGGAATAGTATGCATTGCTTTTGCCTCCTGATTATTTTTAGGGCATTGACTAAGACAAAATTTGTCTCCTCTTGATACAGGGGTATTTCCTGGTTTGCAATTTTGCATGTTAAACCTCTTAAGGATTTTATTGATATAGGTCTTTTGTGATAACCCCATAAAATTTTGAGTCCGATCTCGGTATATCTCTATGCCTAAGAGAAATGAGGCTTCACCGAGATCTTTCATCTCAAAATTCCTTGACAGGAATGATTTGGTTTCACTCAATAATCCCATATCGTTACATGCAAGCAAAATATCATCCACATACAAAACTAAAAATATGTACCTACTCCCACTGAACTTATGATATACACAATTATCAACTTTATTCATCTCAAAACCATATGAAATGATAACCTTATGGAATTTGTGATACCATTGACGAGAAGCTTGCTTGAGTCCATAAATGGATTTCCTTAATTTGCAAACCAAATTATTTGAATCTTTGGACTCAAAATACTCTGGTTGCTTCATGTATATCGTCTCCTCAATGTCTCCATTGAGAAAGGCGGTCTTTACATCCATTTGATGAAGCTCAAGATTGTAATGTGCAACTAGTGCCATTATTATTCTAAAAGAGTCTTTTAAAGAAACTGGAGCAAAAGTCTCTTTGTAATCAATACCTTCCCTTTGAGTAAATCCTTTGGCTACGAGACGTGCTTTATGTCTCTCCTTGTTACCTCTTGAATCCCTCTTGGTCTTGAATATCCATTTACAATCTATGGATTTTGCACCATCAGGTAGTGGAACAAGTTCCCAAACGCCATTATCATGCATGGATTTGATCTCTTCCTTCATGGCATCAATCCACTTTTGAGAATCTGAGCTTTCCATGGCTTGACGGAAGTTGATTGGGTCATCTTCCTCGATGCTCATGTCTACTTCATGCTCTTGAAGATACACAAAGTAGTCATCCGGAATAGCTCTCTTTTTCTCTCTAGTGGATCTCCTTAATGGTATTGATTCTTGAGGTTGTTGAGTTTGAATTTCAGGGTTGGAGGATTCTTGATTATCATCTTGTAGTTGAATTATTGTTTCACCAATGTCAAGTGATTTTTCTTTATCTTGAGCATTGTTGTGAACAATAGGAGGCATTGTTAAACAATCCTCTTCAAAGACGATAGTTCTAACCTTATCTCCCCCCACAAACTCATCATCCTCAAAGAATATAGCATTCCCCATCTCATAAATAGTTCGAGTTGTAGGATCATAAAATTTGTATCCCTGGATCGTTCGGAGTATCCAACAAAATGGCAGCTTAATGTCCTAGAATCAAGTTTCCTTTCATTAGGCTTATAAGGTCTTGCCTCAGCAGGACAACCCCAAACACGTAAATGTCTTAGACTAGGTCTTTTGCCCGTCCAAAGCTCATAAGGGGTTTTTTCTGTTGCCTTTGTTGGTACTCTATTCGTCAAATAAACTGCTGACTTTAGCGCTTCACCCCATAATGGTTCAGGTAAAGAAGTCTGGCTCATCATGCTTCTTACCATATCCTTGAGTGTACGATTTCGTCTCTCGACAACACCATTCATGCTAGGAGATCCTGGCATCGTGTATTGAGGGACTATCCCACACTCTTCCAAATATTTAGAGAAAGGTCCTAGACGTTGTTCTCCCGATCCATTATTTCTGCCGTAATATTCTCCACCACGGTCAGATCTAATGGCCTTAATCCTTTTGTTGAGTTGATTTTCAACTTCAACCTTAAAGTTTTTGAACACGTCAATGGCTTGAGATTTCTCATGAATGAGATACAAGTAACCATATCGAGAATAATCATCAATGAAAGTGATAAAATACTGTTGGCCATTCCAAGAGGGTATAGGAAATGGACCACAAATATCAGTATGAATCAATTCCAAGATGTCTGAAGCTCGATATGAACCATATTTTCTAATATTTGTCCGTTTTCCCTTAATGCATTTGACACAGGTGCCAAAATTCTTAAAATCTATGTAATTAAGAATTCCATCTGACACAAGCCTTTCAATTCTCTTTTGAGAAATGTGGCCTAACCTTTTGTGCCACAAAAATGATGAAATCTCATCACCCAACTTTTGCTTTGTACCAACCGTACTTAATTGAAAGGAATATTCCGAAGAGACTTTAGTGTCAACCAAATACAAATTATCATAAGCTCCTAAATTTCCTGTACCTAGAAGTACAAAATCCTTATAAAGACCAAATTTTCCATCCCCAAATGAACAATTGTAACCAGATTTGTCCAATACTGAAACGGATATTAAGTTACGTCCAAAAGATGGCACAACAAAGGTCTGATTTAAAAGCAAATGATAACCAGTTTTAAAAACGACTTTAAAGACTCCAACGGCTTCAACCTCCTTCGCTTTCCCGTCACCTTGATAGATGAACTTTTCACCGTTATTCGGTTTGCGATGGCTGAGGCAGCCCTGCAAGGATACACTCACATGAGTAGTGGCTCCAGAATCTACCCACCAAGTGTACCTTGGTACAGAAGCTAAGTTAACTTCCGAACAAACATAAGAAAATAAAATACCTTTCTTCTTGAACCATTCTATGCGCTTGGCACAGTCTTTCTTCATGTGTCCACCTTTCTTGCAGAAGAAGCAACGCATCTCCTTATGCAGCTTCTTTTTAGGTGGAACGCCAGCAATTTGTTTGCCCTTCCTTTTTCCCTTATCCTTAGATTTGTCAGAAGAAGCAACTATAAGATGAGCACTTTCACATTGTTCTGACTTCAGTCTCTCTTCCTCTTGCACACAATGCGAGATGAGCTCATTCAAGGACCATGGATCCTTTTGACAATTATAGCTCACCTTGAATTGACTGAATTGATGTGGGAGAGAGTTTAAAGCCATGTAAACAATGGATTCCTCCGGAAGTTCCAAGTTTAATCCCTTTAATTTGGAACGTATGTGAGACATTTCCATAATGTACTCTCGTATATTGCCTTTTCCTGTATACTTCATATTCGTAAGGCGATTCATGAGAGTACTAATCTCAGCTCTATCTTCTTTATGATACTGTTTCTCAATTTCTTGAATGAGAATTTTGGCATCTGTTGCCTCTTCCGCTAAGGTGTCCCTTAGGGATTCAGGAATGGTGCACTTGATTACCATTAAGCACATCCTATTGGACCTTTCCCATGTTTCATGGGCCTTCTTTTCTTCAGGAGAAGAAGATTCCTTTATGGCCGGTGGTTGTGCGTTCCGGAGGGCATAATCAAGATCCAAGCACCAAGTACAATGATAAGAATTCCTTCCATTTCTTAAAGTTTGCACCACTTAACATAGGAATGGAATTCAAATTCGTGCAAATATCAGAAAATTTTGAGCCTAAATAAAAAGAATAAATAAACTCACATAAGAACGTAATCAAAATTTACGTCAACACCAAATAGTGAAATTTGGCACAAGCGATCAAATGCAACATCAATTTCATCTTTGGATGATAATCAACTTCGGCGATCCACTTCGTAAGATAGTTAAATTCAAACAATCATAAATAATCATTGGTAAGATCTCCTTTGGGATGACTTATCCTGATCATTTACACATAATGATCGTTAAATTTTCTATCATGAACATGGCTTATATTCGGCCAAGCACTCATTTTCCTTTGGGCCAATAAGTGCTTGCATGAACAAAATCATTTCTTTATCTTAGTATTTTAAGAAATAACTAAGGTTGATATAGCCATCACATTGCATGCGAAAATACTAGATCCATTTCAAATTTTAGTGACCTAGTGTGCAATAAATTCTGCCAAATATTTCCTCTCCTTTGGGTTAGGATATATTTGCATGAATTAAAAAAAAGAAAAGACTTTAAAAAATAACAAGGATGTCATTTTAACATAAAAGAATTTAAACAAAATATTATTTTGGAAATATTTCAATGTTGCATTCAACCTTTTCTATGCTGATATAAACTCTAGTGGGCTACTATTATAAGGCCAATATGAGCATTAAAAAAAATGTCATATATATTTCCAAAGAAAAGAAAAAAAATTGTTTTGGGATGGTTTTGAAGATGACCTTATGCCCTTTCATGAAGCCCAATTCGGATGGACCTTTCTTAATGGGCTATATTTTCAGTTCCTTTTAAAAAAGAAGAAAAATCGATGCAGGAAGGGGGGCCTTGAACACACGACCTCCCCCAACCCACCATTCCCTCAAACACCTTAACCAACCCAGCCACCATCATTTTACGAAAATGGGTATATTTAATATATTATAAACCATAATAGCCTTCGTCTTCCCAAAAAAAAACGAAACGAAAGCTGCGAAAACTCAATGCGGAAACGGATTATGGAGATCCAAAACGATGACGATCATCACTCAGAGTGATCGATTTTCGTCGACCTATCATGCTCTGATACCACTTGATAGATCAATAACTTAAAACATACCTTCCATTGATGAATCTCCTTCTTCTTTTCTTCTTGAGGGTGGAGGGTCCTTCTTGATCCTTCACCGAAGAGTTTCTTCCTTAGGACGATGGCACCTCGAGGACTCTCTCGATGGGGGATCAAGGGGACCCGAAACCCCTTAAATAGGATCCCAAGGGATTCCAAAGGGTGGCATTTGCAAGCCCCTCCATCAAGAGCTTGCAACTGCTGAATGCCAAAGGTTGCAACCGTTAAGAAAACCAACGGTTGTAGCCCACATCAAAAATTGAATTCCAACATCTTTTTCTCCCCTTCCTCAATCTCTCGACTCTCTTTTTCTCTCCCACTCTCTTTCTCTTTTCTCTCTTCACTCTCTCCCGCTTTCTTCCCTTTCTTCTCCCTCTGTCTCTTCTCTCTCTCACACGCTATCTCTTTTTCTCTTCTATCTCTCTCCTCTCTTTCTTTTCGCTCTTCTCTCTCTTTTCACTCCACTCTCTTTCTCTCTCGTATCTCTCTACTCTCTCTAACCACTTTCTCTCTTTTTCTCTCCTTTCTCTCTCCAATTTCTTTTTTCTCTTCTCTCCCTCTCCACTCTCTGTTCTCTCTTCTCTCTCCTCCCTCTCTCTTCTCTCCTCACCATCTCCTCACACTCTCTCTCTTTTTCTCTCTTCTCACTCTCTCTTCATTCTCTTTTTCTCTCCTCCCTCCACTCTTATTTTTTTTCTCTCTTCTCACTTTCTCTTCACTCGTTTTTTTCTCCTCCCTCCACATTCTCTTTTCTCTCTCTTCACTCTCTTTTTCCCTCTCTTCTCACTCACTTTTTACTCTCTTTTTCTCTCCTCCCTCCACTCTCTTTTCCCTCTCTTCTTAATCTCTCTTCGCTCTCTTTTTCTCTCTCCCTCTCGCTTCTCTCTCTCCACTTTCTCTTCTCTCCTCTCTCTCTCTCTTCTCCCTCTCCCTTATCTCTCTCCACTCTTTGGTTTTCTATTTTCTCTATTCTCCCTCTCTATCTCTTATCTCTCCCTACCTCTGACGTAGGACACATCCTATCTAGTGTTCGCCCAACCGATTTCCGTTCGTCATCCGGTATCGGACAACCGACATCCGATATTCGGGAAAAAATGAGATGGTGCCGGATATCGGATATCGGATGTTTGTCGATATCCGTCAAGAAGGGGTTAGACGGTTATCGATATCGGATATTGGGGGGGGGGGGGGGAGGACGAGGCGGATACCGGATACCGGATATCGGAATTCTGATATTCGGACGTCGGAGACGGATACCGGATGCCGGATATCGGTTTTTGATATCCGGATATCGGAACCGGTACCCGGATATCGGAACCGGTATTGACCGATAAAAATAAAATTTATTTCAACACTACCTCTTAGTTTTAAACGCATTGTATAGTTCTTGATTTATGATCAATGCCCATTAATATATATAGTGTGCAATTTTATTTTTTCTTCCATATGGGATAACAGGATTCAAAGTTAATGTAAACTCTGAATCCCATTATCCCACATGGGAGATATTCGAAAATTTTCTGTGTATAAATTAAATGAGGCCGTTATATTATTTAATATTAAAATAATATTTATATCTATTATCGCTGCATTTAAAGAGCGTCATATATATAAATTAATTTATTAAATAATGAGTACGCCGTCCAATATATAGAGAAAAACATTTCTATTTCCTTCCATATGGGATAAAGGGATTTCGAGTTTAAAACAAAACCCGAACCCTATATCCCATATGGAAGAAATTAAAAACCTGAGACTGTATATAACAAATGAGATGAATGACCAAATAGAAAGCTATCTTGGTACACCCGTGTCCACGTCATCTGTGCGAAATGCTTGATAAGTTATAAATATAAATATTTTTATTGTAATTCGATGCGGATATCTGTTTTCGATATCCGCACCCGATATCTGATATCGGCATCTGTCCCCTTGAGATGGAGATGGATGCCGAATCGGGACGGATATCAGTATCGGATATCGACACTGTAGCAACCGATATCAGAAATTGGCTTTCCGGTATCCGATACAGCATCCGTCCCGATACCGGCATCCAGTACCGGTATCGGGACGGGCAAACACTATTCCTATCTATGGCAGAGTTAAGACTCCTTTATCGGCCTTACCGGTAGGTACCGGCCAAACTATCTATTTAATTCCCTAAAGATAATTTTCTCTTTAAAAGGATGGTGTTGTACGGAAAACGGGACAACTATTGGTTTTGGAATTTCTTCTTCTTCCTAGTATCTTTTCTTCACTTCTCAACCTAGCGAGCCCTCCATCCTCCAACCTAGCATTTTCTTTCCCTGGATTTTTGACCCTGGTGATGTTGCATCAACCGCTAGGTACTATTTCTGTTGATCACACTAAATATGTTCATTGCGTTCGCATTCTTAGGGCTTCCTCCAAGCCCCAGTTTCTCCGGTCTTCAACGACTATTCCAGACTTGGGCATCAGTTTCTGCCAGAATCTGGAAGACGATCGTAGCTTACAGTCTTTTGTGACAAACGATGTCAGCATTCGTATTCATGTTCATTCGACCACATGTGGGTTGCATCAAGTGGTATCAAAGCAATGACATCCAGTCGATACCATTATTCACCTTGCGTTCCAGAACGTCATATCAACCTCTTGAGTTGACCAGGAACCCAACGCCGTCAATGACCGCTGAAGAAGATATACCAATATGGGCTCGTACGCTACGATAGGTAATGACAAGCAGATTACGACATGTGGGCAATTGATTTTCTGTATTAGAAGAAAATTTTCCAACATCACCCCTACATTCAGAGTATGACTAGGATGAAGAAACCCTCCCGCAAGTTAGACCGAGGCTGTTTGCCCACTAAGACAGACCACCCCTGAGGTCGGAACATGGTGGACGAGATTACAAGGGCATCAAAGTGGATATCCTGAAACTTGATGGCGAACGAGGCCCCAAGGAATATTATGATTTGGAAGATGCTATGGATGCATACTTTGGATGGGTGGAGCTATCCGAAGCCCGCAAGCTCAAGTTATTGAACATTAAACTGAGAGGACCAACAAAGGTTTTCTGGAAGAATCTGCTAGAAGTGATGGCACAACGGAGAGATAGGCCTATTGTTATGTGGAAAGCTTCCAAGGCAAAATTGAGAGAGAAATACATTACAGAAGGATATCCTTCCCGTCTTGTGGACATATGGCAACGCATATCGCAAGGTAATCAGAGTTCTAGGGACTATATTAAAGAATTTGACACCCTGATGTTGGTCTGCGAACTTCACGAAGACCTATCTTTGATTATGTCATGGTTTCAGACTAGGTTAAAGACTCCCATCAGAAGAGAGTTAGGGCTTTGGAGAGTGAGAACGTTGGAAGAAGCTTATCGCACAACACTGGAGTATGATGTGTTCTTAGCTAAACAACCACATGGGCCCATAATGGAGGCTTAGGTGGTCGATGGGTGACGACCACGACCAGGCAGTTATCGAACCCCAGATGGTCCTTATCGGTTTGCCAAAGGCATCCTTAACAGCACCCCTAGGAACAACATAAACGGACTTCAAGAGAATGTGACTACACTTGGCATGGGGCCACCAGCCCTCTTCGCCCCTGACCATTATGTCTCAAGACAAGCAAGGTTTAATAGAAGCC
This sequence comes from Wolffia australiana, assembly GCF_029677425.1. Classification (NCBI taxonomy): domain Eukaryota; kingdom Viridiplantae; phylum Streptophyta; class Magnoliopsida; order Alismatales; family Araceae; genus Wolffia; species Wolffia australiana. Next base: position 4,284,761 of record NC_135836.1, on the reverse strand, counting down.
CTACCCGGGCCTTGAGAACTACCTGCAACTTTGAGCAGATGATGTTTCTCTTGTGGGGGATATGGCCATTTTGTCGGGAACTGCCGCAACATAACCTTGATCATTTCCGAAGAAGACTCTTTGGGAAATCCATTACCCAAGGAAACCCCTCCAATGGCTGAGAAAGATATGGATGAGGAAGAGTATGAAATATACCCCAACTTTGTTGCACTTGACGAAGAGGTAGAAAACCTACATATGTTACATCCACTCTATCATCAAGCGAAGGTTGTTGATCTGGTACTTACCTTTATCTTGAGCACTTATGTTTGTGTGGGAGACCAGAACTATGAGTTTATTATCGACAACGGAAGCAGTGTCAATGCTATTTCTCAAGAAGTTGTCAAAAAATGCATTTACCTCTTCAGAACCATCCATCACCATAGCAAGTGGCATGGGTAAATTCACAATCCATACCTGTGAATCACATATGCTTATACAATTTACAAATTCAATCGTATCAAGATGATGTATGGATGGATGTCCTACCCATGAAAGTCAGCAGAATGCTCTTAGGTTGTCCCTAGCTATATGATGCGGACACTACGTTACAAGGGCGAAGCAACAAATTCACATTATACATTGTGATAAGAGGGTGGTAATCAATTGATTCCTGCTTCAACACAAGCCGGAGGCCCCTAGACCAGTAGTGGGATTGCAGAAATAGGCCATGCCCGTACATGCCATCATCTGGGAAGTCTGCACCGAAGTAGCACCCTTGTTCCTGAGGTATCCAACACTAAATATTTCATAAGCATGTCCATTAGTTTGCAACCCGCGAGAGCAACAACTTTGGCAGAGTTTTCAGAATTTTTTGCAGAATAAGAATTTTCAACGCTTCCACCCTTGAGAAATATCCAACACATCATCGATCTACACTTGGGGGCATCCCTTCCCAACATGGACCATTATCATTTGGCACCAATAGAGCACCACGAGTTAAGAAAGCAAGTACAAGAACTTCTCGAGAGGGGTTTTATTTGAGAAAGTCTCAGTCCCTGTGCCATACCAGCGTTACAGGTCCCTAAGAAGGATGGCACATGACAGACGTTCATTGATAGACGAGCAGTTAAAAAAATCATGGGGAAGTATCAATTCCCAATTTTTTATTTGGATGACATGATTGATATGATGACAGGGGTCCAAGTATTTTCGAAAATTGACTTACTGAGTGGGCATCTTCAAGTCCATATTTGCATAGGAGACGAGTGGAAGACTCATTCTAAACCAAAGACAGATTATATGAATGGTTAGTGATGCTCTTCGGCCTCTCCAATGCACTTCACACGTTCATGCGGATTATGACTCATGTCTTCCGTGAGCAGTTGGGAAAGTTTGTGGTGGTCTATTTCGACAACATCCTTGTATACAATCCCTCGGCCGACAAGCATCTTGAGCACCTTCTTGTCATCTGTGGCATCTTACGATTACATAATTCTTCCAAAATTTCATTCTCTTTTTGGGATTCATTTTTTCTGCGAAAGGAATAGTTGTTGACCCCGAAAAGGTACGCACCATCATTGATTGGCCAGTTCCTATAGATATTCATGATGTTTGTATTTTTCATGGGTCGGCAACTTTTTATCGTTGTTTCATCAAAAACTTCAGCACCATCATGACTCAGGTCACGAATTGCCTCCACAAAAGGGAATTCTCTTGGGATGCGAGAGCCCAAGCTGCCTTTGAACACATTAAATCTATGATGGCTAGTACGCCCATTTTACGACTCCCAGGTTTTAACGTCCTATTTGAGGTTGCATGTGATGCCTCAAGTACAGGATTTGGGGGAGTCCTCAGCCAAAGTGGACATCCTACATCATTTCTTAGTGAAAAGCTCAATGACACTAGACAAAAGTTCTCCACCATCCAAATGGAACTCTATGTGGTGGTACGTGTTTTGAAGCATTGGCAGCATTATCTTATCTCTCGTGAGTTTGTGTTATAGTCGGATCATGAAGCTTTGAAATATCTGAATACTCAACGCCATCTACATACGGGTTGAATATCTCCTGTCTTTTCAGTATAACTTGAAGCATAAGCCTGGCCTTCACAATCGTGTTGTCGTCATTTGCTGCCAGTTGTGTCCCGTCAACTTGTAGGGTTTGATGGCCTCCCTACTTTAGAAGCTTACACGCAGCTTGCCACCGCATCAGTGCCGCCTATCGATCAATGATGCATCACTAATGGTTTGTTATTGAAGAATCATCGCCTATCTATTCTACGTACATCTATGCTGAAATTTATCATTTGGGAGGTGCATTAAGTAGGTATCTCTGGGCACACAATAAGAGACAAGACCCTAGAGGCAATTCAAGAGAGGTTTGCTAGCTAAGAATGGATCGTCATGTCAATAGAATGCTTGTGTAGTGCCGTACATGTGTCGAAGGCAAGATCGTCAAGACCAGTCAGGGTCTTTATCAACCTTTACGTGTTCCCGCACATCCATGGAAAGATGTTAGCATGGACTTTGTCTTGGGCTTCTCCCTACGGCCACCAAATGTGTTTCTATATGTGTGGTTGTAGACAGATTTTCTAAAATGGCTCATTCTCTGGCTTGCCGTAAGATATCAGATGCATCTCATATAGTAAAACTATTCTTTGTCGACATTGTCAGGCTACACTGAGTCCCTAAGACAATAGTCTCATATTGAGACCCAAAATTTATGAGTTACTTTTGGAAAATGTTATGGCATCATATGGGCACCAAACTACAGTTTCATCCGCCTTTCATCTGCAGGTTGATGGGCAAATAGATGTTGTCAACAGGAGTTAGGGAAATTTGTTGCGTTGTCTTGTACTTGATACCTCAGCCCCATGGAATAAGTTTCTCCCGCATGCTGAGTTTGCATTCAATACCACCAGTAATTGATCCACAAGCAAGAGCCCATTCATGATACTGTACGGTCATCAACCCCGTAACCTATTGACCTACAACCTCTTGATGGACTGGGAAGATCTTCATTCATAGCGAAATCTTTGGTGGTATACATTCAAGCTCTTCACACTGAGGTTTCCATTGTCTCAACGGAAGTAACCTCACTGAATACTCGCTGCACCACGACTTGGAGGAAGCACAACCCCGACGTAGTCACTACATCCAGCGCTGTAGAGTTTGCCTGCTACTCCAACTACTTGCCTATAATAATCCAGTGGACGAAGTTATTCTTGGCATTTCAAATTTTGAATCTGACATCTTGTGTCATCGGTCTACCGCACGATCGCGTCCTTGGACTACTCACCAACAAGAGCTGATTAAGGAAAGTCAAGCCCGTCTACTCGCACATCTCTAGCTTTTCATACATCCCACGACTGAACACCATGAGGTACCAGCTGATTGTTTCCACCATCCTCAATTTTGGGCAGTTCACAACTTTTCCTAGGATTTGATCTGAGAGGTGCGCCATGTCATCTCCCAGCCTTTCATAAAAACACCTATATCTACCAACAATCTAGGCCTACCACCTTCTCTGTTGCGAACAGTGGTAACGGTTAGCTCAAGGAATAGATTTTCTCGACAGTTCCCAGTGGTTCAACTGTTACTGAAGCCACATCAGATTCAAATGGAGTTGAACTTTATGTGACTCATGGGAGTTGACTTAGGACACATCCTATCTATGGCAGAGTTAAGATTCCTTTATCGGCCTTACCGGTAGGTACCGGCCATACTATCTATTTAATTCCCTAAAGATAATTTTCTCTTTAGAAGGATGGTGTTGTACGGAAAATGGGACAACTATTGGTTTCAAATTTATTTTTCTTCCTGGTATCTTTTATTCACTTCTCAACCTAGCGAGCCCTCCCTCCAACCTAGCATTTTCTTTCCTTGGATTTGTGACCCTGGTTATAGATGGAGCTGGATCAACCGCTAGGTACTATTTTTTTTATTGCACTAAATCTTTTTGTTGCGTCCGTATTCTTAGGGCTTCCTCCAAGCCCCAGTTTCTCCAGTCTTCAGCGACTATTTTCTGCATCAGTTTCTGCCAGAATCTGGAAGACAACTGTAGCTTACGGTTATTTGTGACAGACGATGTCAGCATCGAAATTCCTGTTCATTCGACAACAAGTGAGTTTGCATAAACCCATCTTTCTATTAAAGAGTTATAATTACTGAGAAATAAAAGTTTCATTTGTTTTACATGAAACCAGATAAGATATACTGTGATTTCTTGATTCTCTTATCACAATTTAATTCAAAAGGCAGTATTGTGTAAAAATTCTTTAGGAAAGGCTGACTCAAATAAATTTATGGTTTATTAAATAAAGGAACAAATATGAAGCATATCTTTTTAAATTGCTTCTCCAGGTACTCTTTCTCATCCCTCTCTCTTACTCCTTCCATGTCTCTATACTCCCTCTTTCTTTTAAAAAATTTGAGGGTTTATCATTGTAAATTTCAAGTCTCACATAACGCCTCGTAAGATGGACTGGGATTTCTAGCCTGCCAAATATTAAATCACAAGGTATTACTAATAAAAGGCTAACTTCGTAGGTAGGCCCATATCAAATCCATATTAGAGAACATCAAGACAAGTACATTTTTTTGTTTAACCTTTTCATGTACTTCTCAAAAGAGTAGAAAGGCCTAGTGGGATCCCATAAATAGTGATTAATATGTGTGCCAATCTGAATAAAAAAATAGTTTTTTATTAGAATTAAGTTCCAGTCATAATTAAATGTTTAATCGTGAATCTTAAAGTAAGTGTTTTCTATATTTAACTATTTGGAATAGTTGATTATCATATGCTATTTTCCTGAACTCAATGATTAGGGAAATTCATTTTGATGCATAAGTTAGAGCCTAAATTTCATATTTTACTTCATAATAACCAAAACATGAAGTCCACATTTATCGACTGAATTTTCTTGGAACTTCTAGAAGTTCACACAATGAACTTCCCCATTTTTAATTTTTTAGACTTTCATGATTTTGGATTTAATTTTGTGGAATTGCATTTGGTCAACTTTCATGATTGTCAACTTTTGATTAAATTGGAAGGCCAAGATGACTAGAGATTCAGTTCACATCTATATCTTTTGAAGGCCTATATATATGGGAAATAAGTTTGAGATCCAAAATTTCCACATATCCGTAAAGACCTCCATTTCCCTCAGTTTCTAAATATATTTTATTTGGCTTCAAATAATCACTTTTGTATCTTGGACCTCATTGTCCGTTCCAGGTCATGACTATCATTTTCGTCTTTTCTCCCCTTTCAGTCCATATATTCTTGTTAAAATTCACTAAGTCCTTGAATTTAAAGAACTGGACCAAAATATGTGAACATAGTTTTTCTATGTCCAGACAGTTTTATGAACTTGATCATGAAAAACTGAATTAGTATACTCTTTAAACTCTAAGATGTTCAATCCAAACTACTAAATGAATATTACATCATCACTAAAGTAGCTAGTGGGTGAGATAAGGTTGGATGCAAATGTATGTAAGTTAAGCTTATATAAATTAAATTCAAAGAAGAATAAAGGAGGTTAGAACTTATAACTTCTAACTTTGTTATTAGGATAGGAAGTTGGCTGAGGCGCAAAAGATTAGAATTTTAGAAATATAAATCTAATAGGAATCTGCATTCATTTGGATATAATGTGAAGTTGGGGATAAAATATTACTCCTTTTAACATCTTATATTTCTAATTCAAAATATAAAATATAAAAACCAATAAAGGAGGTTACAAATTGGTGCTTCTAAAACTACAAATAAATGTATAAACTAATCCACAAAAGAATCTTAGAGTTTATTCCATAAAATAAAAGTAAATGTCAATAAATAATACATGATTTGTGTTCCTCATAGAAATTTTATGAATCAATATGTATCAATAGGACTTTAAAAAATGCATGAATAGTTTATCAGCAGTTAACGGGAATAAAGTTTCCCACATACTCATAAAAGATATGCATCGTCATACACATCAAAGTGTAGGGTGCGCTGGATAAGCCAAAAGGCATAACAACCACTCAGATAAATTATCATTCGTTTTGAAAGTAGTCATCCATTCATCCCCTTTGTAAATGGAGACTTGGACATATCTATTCCATAAGTTGATCTATGAGAAAAGTCAAGCCCTACCAGCAAATCAATGAAATCATCCAGATGGGGAATGTAAAATAATCTTGTTGTGAGTGATCTAATTGACCTATCCACAATCAATGCACATAGTCAGGACCCATCCCTAGTGGATATAAAAATAACAGTAAAACATATGGAGTGGGACTTCCTCTTTAAAATCATGATCGAGTCAAAATCATGCTCTACAGGTGCAAGACCATGTGAGGCAGATTCAGAAGGGAAGAACAATGATCTGGATGTCAATGACGTGCTGAATATCACAAAGAGGGGGAGGCCACCTGGAAAATTACTGAAAAAATGTTTGGAAACTCTATTTTCAGATATTTGATGATGGGATATATCTCCCAAAGTGGTTCAGCTGTTGTCACCAATGTGGGATATTTTAGAAAAAAAGTTTTAGGGACTAGACGAACATCTTTGAATATCATGTTAAAAGGAAGGATATGTAGCACAAGACCCAAGGTTATATGCTTTTGAAGGGAATTTCATTTTGTGATTACATCTTTAGATATGGTGTTCATGCTACTCTTGTTGTCAGTTATGAGATTGTGATGAGTGTTGTCCATGCATTTAAAGGTGTAGAGAATGGATGTGCCTGTGTGGTTCTGTGCCAGACAACTAATTAAGTAGGTACTATAGGAGATGGAGATTGGCAGCTTCTTTAGATGGCTTGATGAAGTTGCGCTCCGCCTTGAACTCTTCATTCTCAAAACATTGCTTAACATTAGGGGTATCTACCACTTGTGAATATTATTAAGCAATTATGAGATCCTATGAAGGTCAGGATGCAGATTAAATGCCCATATCCTTTGCAACTATAACACAGGCAGATTGAACTACTCTGATTCTCTCATGGGCTGCTGTCACATAAAAAAACCCTACTATGTTAACCTTTGCCTCATGAGAAGTCCCTTGTAATAGGAGACACCAAGTGTTGGAGGGTTCTGGTTCTAAAAGACCCCATGGTGGCTTGTTCTAGGGGGAAGAAGAATTATCCAGAGATCAAAGAATCCCTTGATAATAAATGATACATATTGTGGTACACCTTTGAAAAGGAATGTTTGTGCTTTTAGGGAAATAATCTTTTTGCATTTCATTTCATTACCATAAGTGTCTTATATAGTTTCCACATGATAGAGGGAAATTTCCAACAAGTAGTGTATCTTAACCTCATCCAGAATTGCGAGACGGTTAAATACAGAAATTCCTAGAGACCGCACACAGCAGGAGTTAATGAATGGAATTTTATACGATATAAATGTTTGAACTTATTTAGTCTTGGCATATTCTCTGTGATATTTCATTCAGGAAAGAGTGATTACTATAAAAAATGTATTTCTGAAAAAGCTTTACCTTAGAAGCAACCCATGTGGTGATAGGTTGCTCTCATTGTAGACACACTATCCCCTAGAGGTTACCCAATACAACTATGCTGGCCTTCAGAACTTCATATATAGTAAGCATAACTTTTGTGAATTGGACAAATAAATCCATATAAAGTATGTGTTAGTAGCATCTACCCAATAAAAATACTACATGGAACTCTATTATTTTTTTAGTACTAGAACGCCAACTTTGACAACACATTAATTCAGGTTACATTTTATGTCTAGACCAAATTGACCTAGTGATGGTGGTTAGGTTCCATGGCCCCAAAGAGGAGGTGGGAATCTCTAAAGGTGTGGAAACTCCTTAACGTAGTCAAAGATCTCCTGATTCTGTTGGTGGATTTTTTCTAGTTCATAAGGAGAAAGAAGAACCCTTGGAAGAGGAAGCTTAAAACTTAAAACATCATATCCATTCTCCAGGGTTAGCTCATGAGGTATGTAAGAAAGAAGGCAAAAATTAAGGCACTTGAAAAAGGTCTTAATGCTTCCATAAATGACAAAGGATATCTGGAGGGGACCTTGGAGGCTGAACTTTGATGGATAAGAGAGAAAAAATATAGCGTCAATCATATGATATGAAAGTTCAGTGATTGTATCTGTCCATGTTGCATCATTATTTATTCTTTTTTTTGACAAGATACTTACACTCATCAAATTTCATTTAAGTAACAGAATATCCAAATGAGTTTTCTAATTTATCAAGAACTTTTTTTTGATTCCATGACAATTAAAGATTCAGAAAATACTAAATTATATGTAAAATAGACGTTCATAAACTATAGACTAAAATATTTATCCTTTGGGGTCTTTTATTTGGTCTAAATATAAAGACAAAAGCATTAGAGTACAAAGGAGAGGTTTGTTATTTCTTTGACTTAATTTTTTTACTCAATGACCTTTATTTGAATTCATTGATTCCATAAAGTTCTATCATTTATTTTTTAAAATAGATGTGTAACATTTTTTGGGGGTAACCAGCTGACCTTAGAATAAGGAAAATTGAATACAGGGTCTCAAAGGATTTTTTAAAATCAAATTACATATTTCAGATAAATTAGGTGTAAATATTGTATGTTTTTATACTAAAGAATTCTTAACAACCTGTGATGAAACACGACTGCCGGGATCGGTCCGCTCGTGTTACAACACAAGGTATAACGATGATATGAACGTAACGATTTCACATGGATGCGGGAGCAATGAGAAAGTAATGAGAAAACACGAGGCAACTGTTGAGTGGATCGATGATTAATTAAGGAGTCAGAGGGACTAAACCACGCTCAGACTCCCAATGACCTGAATCAGATCAACTAAACGACCTATGAGGTGAGGGACAACGAAGTGTCCAACAACGTCCACGACCTCCATGGTTAATGATCCTAGCTGTTATCACAATGAAATCTCTATGTCTCGACAAAGATGGCTATCCTAAGATTTTGTAACTCACTAGACAGAGGAGAAATTCTATACGGCACTGCAAGAGATAATGATACTGCAATTAAAATGGGGAAACGATGGCAACTGATGGGGTCATAACCCGAAAGTCTATGGTAATAGGAATTGATGAGTTAGCGAGGTGCTGATTGATGACATGCTTAGTTGAGCAATGGAGGCACAGTTGGAAGACACTAGTCAATCGTGGGCGGTTGTCTAGACACTCTGTGGCAAGGGGCGTGCAGCGCAGGGGCGGAGGTGTGCGCGGGTAGGGCGCTGAGCGCGTGGGCAAGAGGCGCTAGGTGTTGCACGATGGGCACACTGACGTAACACAAATGACCGCCGTGTCCTAAATTTTGTGGCGAGATGTATGCCATGACAGAGCGGTAGTCTAGAGGCTTGACGGATGGGAGCATGACAGAAAAGTATGCGGGCATAACCCCTAGTCTCATCTATCGCTCGACTAAAACAAATCTCAGCTAGCCCTCATATTAGACTTCCTATGTCAACCCCTTTTCCGTACAAGTCTTTTTTTTGTGTCGCCCCCGACCGGCCTACTCTTCTTGGATCATGGTACAAGCGTTTCGCTGTTCAAAATGACATGCGTATTGTCATTCCCCGTTTGTGTGCGGATATTACTATTCTTATTTTGTGCGGAACCCGTAGTTTTGTTATTTTCTTTACCTCCCTCTAGCCTCCAAGTGTTTTACGATGTATTTTCGGCACGTGTGCCGATGGATTGACACCTCTTGCCCGGACCTCCCTAACATGGCTTTCGAATTTACTGTTGAGAAGGGAAAAAATTAAGTGATTG